>NW_026622974.1:8319161-8651939 GCF_023065955.2 Ursus arctos
CAATGTAGAAGACAGGGCAGTGGAAATCACCCAATCAGAGCATGAAAAATAACAACGAATAAAAAATGAGGATATTTTAAGGGGCCACTAGGACATCAAGAGTACGTACATTCATTATAGGGGTCCCAAGGAGAAAAGAGAAAGGGAAAGAAAACCTGTTTGAAGAAATAATGGCTGAAAACTTCCCTAACCTGGCAAAGGAAACAGACATCCAGGTCCAGGAAGCAGAGAGTTCCCAATAAGATGAACCCAAAGTGAATCACGCTAGACACATTATAATCAAAGTGTCAACTTTTAAAGATAAAGAATCTTAAAAGCGGCAAGAGAAAAAACCACTGGTTATGTACAAGGGAACACCCATAAGATTATTAGCTGTTTTCTTAGCAGAAACTTTACAGGCCAGAAGGAAGTGGCACAATCAGAGGGCTGAACGGAAACAACTTAAAACCAAAAATGCTCTAACCAGCAAGGATATCACTCAGAATAGGAGAGATAAAGAGTTTCCTAGGCAAGCACAGGCTAACGGAGTTCATCAACACCAAACTGGCCTTACGAGAAATGTTAAAGGGACTTCATTAAATGGTAAAGAAAAGGCCATAACTAGAAATTTAAAAATTATGAAAGCAAAAAAATCTCACTGGTAGAGGTAAACATATAGTAAAGGTAATAGATCAACAACTTACATAGCTAGTATGAAGGACAAAAGACAAAAGTAGTAAATTATCTTAATCTACAATAATTAGTCAAGGGATACTCAAAAAATAAGATGTGAAAAATGCAAAAACATAAAACATGGCAGGGAGAGTCTGGAGGTTAAACAACCTATGCGTCAACGAAGAAATCAAAGAAGGAATAAAAAGATACCTTGAGACAAATGACAATGGAACCACAACAACCAAAATGTATGGGACATAACAAAAGTAGTACTGTGTAAAAAAAAAAAAGAAAAAAAGAAAAAAGCAGTTCTGAGAGGGAAGTTCATAGTGATACAGGCCTAGCTCAAGAAATAAGAAAATTCCCAAATAAACAGTATAACTTTATACCTAAAGCAACTAGAAAAAAAGGAACAAAACCCAAAATTAGTAGAGGGAAGAAAACAATAAAGACTAGAGCAGAAATAAATGAAACAGAGATTTAAAAATATATAAAGAAATCAATGAAACTAAGAGCGGGTTCTTTAAAACACAAAACCAAAATTAATACACCTTTAGCCAGACTCATCAAGAAAAAAGAGAGGGCCCAAATAAATAAAATCAGAAATGAAAGAGAAGCACAAGAGATGCCACAGAAATACAAAGGACCATAAGAGACTTCCACAAAAATTACATGTCATGAATGAAACAATCTAGAAGAAATGGATAAATTCCTAGAAACACACAACTTTCCAAGACTGAATTACAAAGAAATAGAATATATGAACAGATTCATTGCTAGTAGTAAAATTGAATCAGTAATCAAGAACTCCCAACAAATAGAAGTCTGGAACCAGACAGCTTCACTGGTGAATTACACCAAACATTTAAAGAAGAGTTAATATGTATCCTTCTGAAACTATTCCAAAAAATAAAGAACAAGAAACACTTTCAAACTTATTCTATGGGTCCAGCATCACGCTGACACCAAAACCAAAGACCCCACAAAAAAAGAAAACTACAGGCCAATATCTCCGATGAACACCTATGCAAATATTAGCAGCAAACAATCTTAAAACCTGCATGGGACCACAAAAGGACCCAAATAACCAGAGCAATCTAGAGAAAAAAGAACAACACTGGCATTATCACACTCTCAGATTTCTAACTATACTACAAAGGTCTAGTAGTCAGAATGTTACTCTCACAAAAATAGACACTTAGATCAATAAAACAGACCAGAGAGTCCAGGAATAAACCCATGCTTACATAGTCAATTAATCTGTGATCAAATTGCAGGGATCTCTTCAATAAATGATGCTGGGAAAACTGGACAACTACATGCAAAAGAATGAACCCAGATCACTTTCTTACATCACATACAAAAATAACTTTAAATGGATTAAAGATCTAAATGTCAAACAGAAGGGGGAATGAACCACGAGAGTCTGTGGACCCTGGGAAGCAAACTGAGGGCTTCAGAGGGGAGGGAGGTGGGGGATTGGGACAGGCCAGTGATGGGTATTAAGGAGGGCACATATTGCATGGTACACTGGGTGTTATATGCAAATAATGAATCACGGAACATTGCATCAAAAACTGGGGATGTACTGTATGGTGACTAATATAACAAAATAAAGGATATATATATATATATATATATATATATCTAAATATATATATACCTAATTTTATATATATATATATATATATAAATGTCAAGACTGGAAAGTATAAAGCTCCTAGGAGGAGGACACATATGCAGCACACTCTTGGACATCAGTCTTAGCAATATCTGTTTTGGATTTATCTCCTCCAGCAAGGGCAACAAAAGCAAACAAATGGGACTACACAAAACTAAAAAATTTTGCACAGCAAAGAAAACCAGCAGCATAGTGAAAAAACAACTTATTGTATGAGAGAAGACATTCACAAATGATATAACTGTTAATGGGTTAATATTCAAAATATATGAACTCACACAACTCAATATTAACAAAAAACCAAAATAACCAAGTTAAAAAATGGCCAGAGGACCTGAACAGACATTTCTACAAAAAAACACCAAATATAGATGGCGAACAGATACATAAGATATGCAACATTACTAATAATTAGGAAGTGCAAATCAAAACCACAATGCGATATCACTTTATACCTGTCAGAATGACTAGTACCCCCCCCTCAAAAAAGCAAGAAATAACAAGTATTGAGGAGGATGTGGAGAAAAACAAAACCTTGTGCACTATTGATGGAATGCAAAATGGTATAGCCACAATGGAAAACAGTATGGAGGTTCCTGAAAAAATTAAAAATAGAACTACCATGTGATCCAGCACTTCCACTTCTGGGTATTTATCTGAAGAAAACAAAAACACTAACTTGAAAAGATTTTTTTTTGCCTCTATGTACATTGCGGAAGTATTTACAATAGTCAAGATACAGATACAACCTGTGTCTATCATACACGAATGGATAAAGAAGATGTGGCATATATATATGGAGATGTGGTATACACACACACACACACACACACACACACACACACGAATATTACTCAGCCATAAAAAGAATCAAATCTTACCATTTGTGACAACATGAATGGACCTGGAGGGTATTAAGCTAAGTGAAATAAGCCAGTTAGAGAAAGACAAATACTGTATGATTTCACTTATATGTGAAATCTAAAAAACAAAACAAATGAAACAAAACAGATTCACAGTTACAGAGAAGAATCTGGTGGTTGCCAGAGGGAAGAGAGTGGAAGGATGGGCAAAGTGGAGGAAGGAGAATAAAAGGTACAAGCTTCCAGGTATGAAATAAACAAAACATGGGGATGCAATGTACAACATAGAGAATACAGATAATAATATTGTAACAACTTTGTATGGTAGAAATACTAGTTTAATTTATCCTGGTGTTCACAGTAAAGGACAGGCAGGGCTAGGTAGGAAGAGATAGGTAGGGGGCTACTGACCAGGCTCAAGAAATCCCAGATGAGGAGAAATGTTACAGATGAGATATTTTCATCAAAGTTACAAGCAAAACCAGAGCTAAGGGAATGTAAGGAGACCATCTTGTTTGTTTCAAATGTTATAGACAAGATATTTTCATGAAAGTTACAAATTGGCCACTGAAATTTACCAAACTTGAAGGGGAAATAAACATGGTGTTACCACTAGTGAGGTCAAGTTCTCTGGTCAGTTTTCTGTAAAAGACCCACCAAAAAAGCCCTCAATGGCAACCTATTAGGGACTCCTCTTACCCTAGAGAGTTTTTTCCTTTCCTTTCTGTTCTTACCTTCACTTAATAAACTTTCACTTCACCCTTTTGTGTCTAGGAGATTCATTCTTCAACTCGGTGAGACAAGAACCCTGCAATTCTGCAACAACCTAGTGTAATAATGTATATATGTTGAATCACCATATCGTACACCTCAAACTCCTATAATATTGTATGTCGACTGTACTAAAAAATATCTGATTGACAAAGGGCACATGCTCTGTAGTTTTAATACAACACAACCAACATGTACATCTCATTTAGGTATGCATATTAACCTTTTTTTCTTTTGTCCTTTTCAGCTCTGATTATGATTGACAATTCTTGCTATAAAGGTACCATATGCAACCTTTTTGGAAGAAAAAATATTAAAAGATGGCAAAGGCAGGTCTATAAAGCAGGTCTATAGTGAGAATAAATATTTAGAAGATTGTTACTATGTGACAGACACTATACAGTGTAAAGATTTCTTTCAGACTCAAGAAACTGAAGTTCAGCCAGGTTTAGTTAGTTTACCCAAGATCCAACAAAAAAGTAAATGGCTGTGCTGTTTCAGAAACCCAGGTCTGCTTGATTCCAAACAGCAAGGCAGTTTTAGTGTTTAGATTTGTAATTCTTACAATTCATAGTTTTGAGAATTAAATGACATAATTTCTTTAAAAAGCATTAGGCACAGTAGTTGGCAGTCAACAAATGTTGCTCTCCACACATCTGTCTGGAATTGGGTCTATTTAAACAGTGGGGGAGAAAGCTGGCTGAATTACACTTGTTTCCAACTCTTCTAAGAAATGCTCATGTTTGATTACAGTAATCCCATGTCCTTCATTGAAGCTCGAAAAAATGCCTGGCAAAATTTCAAATCATGACTATTTCTCCCCCTGCTCAAGTAAAGGGATTTAGATATCGTAGTCAGCTGACAGAGGCTAAATGAACCAATAATTTATTTCTGTAAAATATAATTTTTTGTGTGTGTGCCTAGGGTTTTGTTTTTTTCCCACGAACAAATGCTTGTGATTCCTTAAGAACTTTGCAAGGTAAACTACGGGGGTCCCAGGAGCAGCTGGGCCTCTGAGGGTTGAAAGTAAGAGGTCTCTTTCTGTTCTCTGTTTCTGTCTCTTGCCATCTGTTTTCTGTTATGTCCCCCAGAACCTGCTGCTCCGCACAAAGCAACACCTCATCGCCCCCGCGGAAAGTGGGGCAACACAGGCTCACAATACAGGCTCACTTTGCTTATGAGCAAAAAACTTCGTATCCATCTGGGGCGACAAACCATACAAAACGGCCGTCCCAGCTGTGCAGAACTTCAAGGCGAAGGAGTAGCCGCAGCTCTTCCGGATTCCTTCCTCTTCAGCCTACTGCACCTGGACGCGGGTGGCGCGCGACTCCTCAGCCCTGACGTCACCGCACCTGGCACCAGCTGGGGTGCCGGGTAGTGAGACGGGACGCGGAGGGGGCGGGGCAGGGAGAACGAGGGGTTCTCGCGAGACTTCTCTCCTCCCGGGTCCAGCTCCCGGCACCTTCCCGGCCTCTGTGGGGTCTCCACCTCAGTTTTCGGTGTCGCGTTCTAGAACGACGGTTGTCGAAGGGAGCGGCGGGAGGCGGGCTTCGGGGCTCGGCCGGCGCTCCGGGTTGGAGCGGGCGGCCTGGACATACCGGCAGGTCCCACCCCTGCTGCGGGAACGACCGGGGTTTGGGAAAGCCGCCGTCTGTGCGGGCGGGGGAGGGCCCTCCCGCCGCAGCGGCTTCGGCGGAGGCCAGGCGCGAGGAACCGCGGCTGTCGCTTCTTGCTCGCGGGCCGCGCCGACGGGACTGTCCGGGAAACGCCGCGGGCGGATGGAGGCGCCTCTTCGCCCCGCCTGAGCTCAGGAGGGGCAGGAGCAGAGCGCGGAGCCCGCCTCCCGCCGCAAGTGCGGCCGCGCGATCAGCCAGAGGAGGAGCAGGGGGCGCCGGGCTTCTCCCCGCGGGAGCCCCCAGCATGGGTAAGAGACTCGCGGGCGCTTCCCGCCGCCCGGCTGGACCTCGGCGATTCGGGCAGGCGGTTCCCCTTGTAGGTCTCCGCAGGGAGGGACCGGGGTCAGCCCTCCCCACCGCCCCTCCTCGCGCTGCCTTCCACCTTGCTCTTGTCGCGGAGAAACTGGTCGGAGGGCTTTCGGGTGCTTTCTCCTGCGCTCCCCTCCTCGCCTCTTCCTGCTCTCGGGAAAAGTGAGGGAATGGGGGAGGGGCACCCGGTCCCCTCTCCTCGCCCACTGCCCAGCTAACCTTAGCCCGAACTGCCCTCTCTTCCCCAGCGTCCTCCTTCCCTCCCCACTTCTGATCGGATGGGGGAGGGCGATGGAAAAACTTGACAAAGTAGCACTTTTAACTTCTTCATCTTCTGCTAGGCTTTGTATAGATTGGCCTTTTAATAAGTTTTCCGTTTGTTGTTATTAGGAAAGGTAATTTTTTTCCTCCGCCAAAACTTTCAAGGGAGGGATGTCTCAAGGACAGGGAAGCTTGAGTATTTATTTTGTTTTTACCTAGGCAAGTGTGTTGGCACTTAAATATTAAATCTCTTCCTGAGGACTGAGTTAGGGTTTGATAGGATTTCAGTGTTGAACCCTTTGAGAAGCTGTTTCCTGTTTGGAGTTAGACTTCCTTGCGAGAGGAGAGAAAAGTACAAGGCCTTATATGTTATTTACTATGTGCTTTAAAGTTTTGTTTGGAGCTAGAAAAAGCAGAATGTGTTGCAGCCTGGTTTGAAAGGGAGTTTTGTTGAGTAGTGTAACAGTTCTTTTGATAACACATTTCGGTGTGGGCTAGACACTCTCTTAATCCTTTAAAAATTAAAAGCAATTTAAAGGAAGTGTGTGTGCCATTATAAATGTGTGCCATTATAAAATATAAATTTGTGCCACTGACGAGCGTAAGCATGCTCTATGAGAATAATCCCAGGTTGGTTTTGTAGAGTAAATCAGGAGGACTCTCTCATTTTTTGTAGTTGAGAGTTGGTACTCTTCATATCAGCACACTGTTAACCGAAATTAATAATTCATGCAACTAACAAATGATTTAGAAGCAGGACAAATACAGACTACTGCTGATGTGGCACCTTCTGCCCACACAATGTTTTGTGGGAAATGCTTTAAGCACAGTGTTTACAGATCCTCACTTAGCTCTTCTGTATTTTGCTAGACTTCTACTTTTATGTCTTTCAGGTAGCTTTTGTACACAAAGTGCTCTTAAATCTCCAGACAGTAAAACCTTTGCTGTTTGGAACTTTCACATGAATTCCTTTCTAATTGATTAGTTGAGTTTACTGAGTATTTTGAGGGTTCATTCCTTTAAGCATCAAATTATAAAACCACTTTCACTGATTTGGATGAAAATCATACTAAAATATGTAATTATTTTTTGTCTTAAATAGGATGCAGAGTGTAATTAAACCTTTTGATGGCCTAGGGTCATCATTTATGACCCATCAGTTACCGTGATGCCTTGAGGGGTGTGTTGGACTGTGTATAGGACTGTTGGTAGATTCCTTTGCATTTTGAAGTTACTTAAATAAATATTTTTCTGCTTTCCTATTGGTTGGTTGTCACTGTGATTAGTGCCCCCTTCACTTTCCCTTTTCTAATTTTTCTACAAGTGTAGGAATCATATTCACATTTGTAATTCTGCATAAGGGGAAAATAAGTATGTTCTTATTTAGTGTGTGAGATGTTATCTTGAGGAAAATTAGCATCAATATTTTGACATTGGAGTATCTATTTTAATTGTTCAGAGGCCTTTTCTTAGTGACTTCTCTTGCTCTATTCTGGTTAGGCAATTTGCCACATTATCTAGGTAAAGTGTGATGTTTGTATGCTCTCAACTTGACTACACAGCATGTGTTTTGAAGATTGATTGCTTGGGGGCATTTGTAGTTAATTTTTGAAAGGTATTTGTCAGACATTTCCATATGAATGTATACTTTACATTTATTGGTCATGTAATAATTCATTCAAACTCGTTTAAAAGGAGTTTCCCCTTTAATATAAATCTCATTTGCTTGGTTTTGTTATAAGCAGTCTTTATTTTGTATGATTTAAGATGGCAGCTTAAAATAGTTATATGTTATTTTATCTGGTGTGTCGCAGAATAAAAAAATTAATTTCTTTGTTTTGAAATAACTTGAATACCTATTAAGTGATGGTTCCTACCATGTGCACTCTTTAGGTAGCATAGCTAGAGAGTTAAGAGCAGAGCTCTGGACTCGGACAGCTTAAAGCAAATCTTGGCTCTTCCACCTGTTAGCTGTTGTGACTGAGCAAGTTACTTAACCTGTCTCTGCTTCAGTTTCTTACTCTGTAAATGCAGTAAAAATAACCTCATAGGTTGTTGTGGGGATTGGATGAGCTAATGCTTGTAAAGTGTTTGGAACATGGCCAGTGTTGATTGCTGTTATTTTCATTTTCAAATGATTTCCCTAATTCTTGCACCAACTTATAAAAACAATTCTTAATTTTTGAGCTTTTTAGGAGCCATATTGCATTTACAGGATTGGTGGGATAAGATGTTTTGTAGTAATGCAGAAATTCATTTTTTTTCCTCAGAAATTTAATTTTATGTATCCTTATAAAAATTATGTAGGAAGATTTTTTCCAATATTGATTATATTTTGAAAAAGTCTATTATTGATAGTAAGTTTAGTAGTTTCTGGAAAAGTAAATGGGATGAGTACGAGGAGAGACTAGTTTCCTTGAATTTTATGTTAAACTAAAGCACTGCTTTTAGTTTCTTCATTTGTTAAATATACAAGAATGTTTAACATTAAAAATTTGAGGTACTCTCTGTGAAATTATTTGGGTAGAGTTTAGAGATATAGAAAGGCAAAACTTAACTTTTCTTATTCCAGAAATACAGATCTGCATTTTGGAGGAGAAAAGACAGTGAATGACACAAAGTGTTAAAATATGTGAATTTTTATTTTTGAAAAAGTAAGTGGATTTTAAGGATTGAATTTCTGTTAATTTTAGGTAAGGTAATGAACTTCTTAAAGGGTTTTTTTTTTTTTTAAGCTCACATATGGCCAATCAACATGTTTAAATTATGAGGCAGTGTTAATGGACAGGAAAGTGCAATTGGATTAGAGATGATCTGTGCACCAATGTAATAGAGTGATTTATTTCCTTATTTTACTTTGTTGCACTATTTGGAGAAAATCTTGATTCATGAAGATAAGTAGTGGCAAATGGAAATTGCCTGCTAAGGGCTCACCTTTCAGTCTCAGGATTTACTTCAGTTAAACTAATCCAGAGCATGAACTAGGAATATTAGGAAATTTTTGTTTCAAATTTGGATCACTAACAAAACTAATAATAAGTTGTATTCCTTAATTACTAAGTACTAGTGATCAGGTTTTTCTAAGTGTTTCAAATTTTGCATAGTTACAGTTATATAAAATCCCATTAAGGGTGGAAATTCACACTGATAATATTTTATATTTTCCTATGGAAACTAGCCTGACATATGCCATATACTTCTCTAAATGAGGAGTTTGCAAAGTAAAGTGATGTCACATTAACTTAATAAAATACAACTTTTAAGGCATTTGAGATAAAAACAGAGTTGTTAAACATGAAGTGCTTTTGGTTCATTCCATTTGCTAATGAAAAAATACCTCCAGATTTTTATTTGTATGTAATCCAGACCTGTGATTTTTTTTGCCCTCTCATCTGTGATAGAATATCCTTTTTTATGAAATGTACTTCATTCCGAATCGATGAGTGTGATACATTGCATCAATAAAAGAAAGGACTAAGAACCATATTATCATTTCAATAGATGCAGAAAAAGCATTTGACAAAGTACAACATATATTCATGATAAAAACCCTCCACAAAGTATGTTTAGCAGGAACATACCTGAACATAATAAAAGCCATCTATGAAAAAACACAGCTAACATCTTGCATGGGGAAAAACTGAGAGCTCCTCCTCTAAGGTCAGGAACAAGACAAGGAAGGATGTCTACTCTCAACCACTTTTATTTAGCATAGTACTGAAGTCCTAGCCACAGCAATCACACAACAAAAAGAAATAAAAGGCATCCAAATTTGTAATGAAGAAGTAAAACTTTCCCTATTTGCAGGTGACATGATACTTTATATAGAAAACCTGACTCTACCAAAAAACTGCTAGAACTGATAAATAAATTCAGTGAAGTCACAGGATACAAAATCAATGTACAGAAATCTGTTGCATTTCTATACACCAATAAGGAAGCAGCAGAAAGTGAAATTAAGAAAACAGTCCTATTTACAGTTGTACCAGAAATAATAAGATGCCTAGGAATGAACCTAACCAAAGAGGTGAAAGGCCTGTACTTTGAAAACTATAAAACACTGATGAAAGACACTGAAGACGACACAAAGAAATGGAGAGGCATTCCATGATCATGGATTAGAAGAATAAACATTTAAAAATGTCTGTACTACCTAAAGCAATCTACACATTTAATGCAATCCCTATCCAAATACCAACAGCATTTTTCACAGAACTAGAACAAGCTGTTCTAAAGTTTGTGTGGAACACGAAAGACCCTGAATAGCCAAAGCAGTCTTGAAAAAGAAAAGCAAAGCTGGAGCCATCACAATTCTGGACTTCAAGTTACGTTACAAAGCTGTAGTAATCAAAATAGTATGGTACTGGTACAAAAATAGATACATAGATCAATGGAACAGAATAGAAAATCCAGAAATAAACCTACAATTATAAGGTCAATTAATCTTTGACAAAGCAGAAAAGAATATCCAGTGGGAAAAAGACAGTCTCTTTAACAAATGGTGTTGGGAAAAGTGGGAACAATTTGCAAAAGAATGAAATGGACCGCTTTCGTACACCATACACAGGAATAAATTCAGAAAGGATTAAAACTAAATATGAGTCCTGAAACCATAAAAATCCTAGGAGAGAACATAGGCAGTAACTTCTTTGATATCATAGCAACTTCTTTCTAGATATGTCTCCTGAGACAAGGGAAAATAAAAGCAAAAATGAACTGTTGGGACTACATCAAAATAAAAAGTTTCTGCACAGCAAAAGAAGCAATCAACAAAATTAAAAGGCAAGAATGGAGAAGATATTTGCAAATGATACATCTGATAAAGAGTTAGTATCCAAACTATATAAAGAACTTAGAAAACTCAACACCCAAATACCAAATAATCCAAATAACCAATGGGCAGCATACATGAATAGACATTTTTCTAAAGAAGACATACAGTAGCCAGCAGTGACATGAAAAGGTGCTCAACATCACTTATTATCAGGCAAATGCAAATCAAAACTATAATGAACTATCACCTCACACCTGTCAGAATGGCTAAAATCATCAACACGAGAAACAACAGGTGTTCATGAGGATGTGGAGAAAAAGGAACATTGATGCACTGTTCGGGGGAATCCAGACTTGGTGCAAGCACTCTGGAAAGCAGTATGGAGGTTTCTCAAAAGAGGTTAAAAATAGAACTACCTTATGGTTCAGCATTTGCACTGCTAAGTATTTACCCAAAGAATACAAAAATACTTATTCAGAGGGCTACATGTACCTCTGTGCTTATTGATTGATTTGATTGAGAGAAGAATAGTGGGGGGCAGAGAGAGAGAGAGAGAAAATCCTAAGCAGGGCTCCATACCCAGCACAGATCCTGACACGGGGCTCAGTCTCGTGACCCTGAGATCATGACCTGAGCTGAAATCATGAGTGAGATGCTTAACCGACTGAGCCACCCAGGCATCCCAGGCAGCCCCAGCACCCCTATGTTTATAATTATAATTATTGTAAATAATTACAATATTCAAGTTATGGAAACAGTCCGAGTGTCCACTGACTGATGAATGGATAAAGAAGATGTGGCATATATATACATGTGTGTGCACACACACACGATGGAATATTATTCAACCATAGAAAAGAATGAAATCTTGCCATTTGCAGTGACATGAATGGAGCTAGAGAGCATAATGCTAAGTGTAATAAGTCAGAGAAAGAAAAATACCATATGATTTCACTCATGTGAAGGGAAAGAAGAGACAACGTGAGAAACAGACTTTAGATTATAGAGAACAAACTGAGGGTTACCATAGGGAAGGTGGGTGGCGGATGGGTGAAGTATTTGATAGGGATTAAGGACTGCACTTGTGATGAGCACTGGATGTTGTATGGAAGTGTTGAATCACTATATTGTACACCTGAGACTAATACAACACAGTGTGTTAACTAACTGGAATTAAAAACTTAAAACATGTATTTTAAGTATGATAAATGTTTAATTTTCTGATGTGTATGTAAAAAGGGGTGTCATGGCAAGGGCTTGAAGATAGGCAGAAAAAGATGTAATGACTCGTGATTTGGTTGAGAAGAGGACAAAGCTGCAGTTTTGTTTTCTAGGTAAACTGGTGAAGCAAGGTGTTAAAGATCTGAAAGTGTTCAGTTTGTGTTCAAAAGAGAAAGGGTGAATAAAATCTAATATGATGTGATTGAAATTAGGTAAATTGGGTTGTTATTATTATGGTGGATCTGTGACTTGCTTAGTTGTAGGATTTGATATCCAGCTATTAGGTTGATCTCAAGTAGGATTTTGGTCTTTCTAGGTGGAGGAGAGGCCAAAACACTGGTCTGGGTAATCTGGATAGAGGTCCATATATTCCTGTAGTCAGTCTGTTAACATGAGGGACGTGTAGTAAAAGGCAGTGTATAGACAAATAGCTGGAGTGGGATGCCTTGGTGTGGGAGTGGGATGGTGGTTGGTAGCAGGCACTAGGTAGACATTCAGACTGACATCCTGTGGGAAAGGGGAGGAAATGGGGTTTGGCAGCAGGCCTTGAAGACCTAGCCATAAGGAAACAAACCAGACAGGGCTCAGATTTTTATGAGATACAAGGTAGGTATTTGTTCCCAGGCACAAAAATGAACTTGGTTATTGGAATTGTTTAGGATGAGCCAAGCAGTAATACTGAAAGATGCTGAGCTCCAAAGCTATAGCTCTTACATATTTTCTGTTTTGAGAGTATACTAGTAGTTTGTGTTCGTACCTGGATCTGGGGATAACTGGGGTGGAATGAGATTCTCTGTCTAAATGCTTGAGAGGGTATTCACTGGTCACAGTCTGGGATTCTTTCTGTTTATTCAGTCCCAGGGATTTGATGTGTCTGCTTTTTCTTTGCTGTTCTTTTTCACCTGAGTTCCTCCTCTTTCAGACCCATTGCAAAGCAGATTACAGTTTCAGCCTACCATTCCGTTTTAGAAATAAGCACACAATCCTTAACAAGTGTTGAGTAGTTGTAACTACCAATATAATATTAAACAGGCAAGTAAGACATAAGCAATTTGAAAGTATCAATAATTATTGGTTTCTTGGTTCACTGAAGTCGAGTTTGGGTATTTGTTAGAAAGACTTGGGTTTTTGTTTTTTGTTTTTGGAAAGTGCATCTGTCCTTTTCACTCCTCCTACCATACTCCCTTTCCTCCAGTTTTCTTTTAGGTTCATGTTAGATACTTAGACTAGTTCAGAGTCATTTAATACCATTGTTAAGCAGATAAAATTCCCTTCATACTCTTACTAGGGCTTCTCTGACCCAAGACTGTGTTATAATAACTAGTTGATCCTTGAACAACTCCGGGGTTAGGGGTGCTGAACGCCCCCTTCCCCCCAAGTTGAAAATTCCAGTATAACTTTGATTGATTCCCCTAAGACTCGCTAATAGACTACTTTTGGTCAGAAGCCTTACTGATAAAACAGTCAATTAACACATATTTTGTATGTTGCATGTATTATCTATTGTAGTCTTAAAATAAGCTAGAGAAAAAAAAATGTTATTAAAATTGAATGGGGGCATCTGGCTGGCTTATTTTTAGAGTGTGGGACTCTTGATCTTGGGGTCCTGTGAGTTCAGACCCCATGTTGGGCCTAGAGCTTACTTAAAAAAAAAGTCAGAAGGAAGAGAAAATATATTTGCAGTATCATGCTCTATTTATATAAAAAAAAAAAATCTGTGTATAAATGGACCTGGGCAGTTCAAACCTGTGTTCGTGGGTCTAATGTACTTTCATTTTTCAGTCAGAGACTCTGGTTTTAGCTCCAAGTGAGGTAGGCATTTTCCTTTTGGGGTCCTAAAAGTTTCCTCCTTTGGACTAAATTTGACATTGTTTCTTTTTTGTTTTATTTTGGCTTTTGTTTGTTTCTGAAGGTCTTGGTACCTGGATGATGTTCTCTCTCAGTGACAGATTTCATTCAACTGAAAATGTATTTACTAGTTGTTTGCATTTAAAAGGACTTTTACTCCAAGAGGAAGCTCTGCTTTTAAAAAATTTATTGTTCTAAATTGATATGTAGCCTAAGATATTGATCCTGTTGACAGATATGGCAGTGTTATATAGACTCTTTCTTTCCTAGAACCTCTATTTATACCATATCAGTCCTTTCCAGTGCCTCTAGGAGACTTGCATTTTATAATCTTTCAAATTCTATATCTGTTATTAAAGTTTCCATCATGATCCTATTCTCTTTCCCAACTAAGTTACAAAACAGAGGTGACTAATATGGGATCCTAAATTCCAGGATCTGTTTTAGTGTCTAGTAGCTCAGGTTCTTTTTGATGGTTTGGTGTTCAGGTAATTGCAAGAGAGTGACTGGGTGGCACCTAATTACTGGGAATTTCTAGTAGAAAAATACTTTATGTTAACAGTAACAAATAGTTACCACCAACATTAAGAGAAAGGTTCTGTTGCAAGGTCTTATGGTCAAGGAAAGGAGCTTTATATGAAAGATTAATCAAGAGGTATTTGCCTTGGGGCGCCTGGGTGGCACAGCGGTTAAGCGCCTGCCTTCGGCTCAGGGCGTGATCCCGGCATTATGGGATCGAGCCCCACATCGGGCTCCTCCGCTATGAGCCTGCTTCTTCCTCTCCCACTCCCCCTGCTTGTGTTCCCTCTCTCGCTGGCTGTCTCTATCTCTGTCAAATAAATAAATAAAATCTTAAAAAAAAAAAAGAGGTATTTGCCTTAATCTGAGGAACGTGATTAATGTCATGCTAGGCACTGGGGGGATTAGGACAAATATGTTTTGATGTCTTAAGTAGTTTATAGCAGTGTTATGGGTTGGGCCTATTACTGGAATCACTGGGATTCAAAAAAAAATTCCTCAACCCCTGGAGATTCTAACATAAATGCTCCTCTCTCTTCCTCCCTCCCAGTGTTGATGAATGTCATGAATGTTTTGGGATGGCTTGTAGTGCTATGATATGGATATGACTTAACATGATAGGAATAAAATAACACATGAATCATTAGAAATCCAAACAAGAGGGAATGTAGCACATTAAGAGGATGTATTCCATTTCAGATATGTTAAAATGTTACAGAAGCATGAGGAAGATCAGGATATAGATTCCTGTGTTAGAAGGCATTTGTTCCTCTCTCATTAGTTTGACCAGTGACATGGCAGTAGTCAAGATATTTATATATATGTATTTTTCCTATTCCTGGCACTGAGTCTTTAGAGTTAGGTACACTTAAGATCCTTTTACCTGAAATATTAAAACCGCCTTAACGTTCTTAGTATCTATCAGTGCCCTAGTACTGAGGCCAGAAATTTACCTAACATCTAGACTGACTTTAGTAACTGTAAGAGTGAAATTTCTAGAGCATTTATTTATCGTGATTATTATAATAAGTGCCAAATTGTTTGTTTTTGGTTTTAAGTATAGAAATTAATATATATGTTTGTTTGTTTTTTAAGATTATATTACTTGATTTTATTTTACACCAGGTGGTGGGCACAGAGCAGTCCTCCTTAAAGTTTACAATTAGCTTCACTCAGAACACTTTTAATAAGGCACATAAAAAGTATTCATCTTACAAGTTGTTCTGCAATCCAGATATACAGTAGCTTGGAAAACAATGTTCAGAAAACAAAAGCCAATGTAGAAAGACAGATTAAAACAACTAGAACTGTACAGGTTTTATATGGCTCTGTTTTTATAGTTTTCTTACCACATTATCAATGTCAGATCTGTTCCTTCAGTTGGCTCCATTGCTCGGAATTTAAATACCTTTCCTTTCAGGTTTCATTTCACCTTCTGGATCCATCCAGTATTCTTTAATATCAATTAGAACTTTCCCTTTAAAGTCCTGAACACTGACGTACCTCATTTTCCCTATCTGAAACATGTTATTGTCTCTTCTGCTGCTCTGCTCAGAGGATGACAGGGCTCTTGAAGTTTCACCAGTCTTGCTTCTTCACAGGTTTTTGTGGAGCAACTTGCTTTTTCCTCTTTAACTTTTTGTCAGCCTCACTGTTAGAATCGCTGCCAGAAGAGTTTGAAGAAACAAGTTCCTTTGATTTAGGCATTGCTGTCTGCTCTTACAGCCGAACTGCCTTCTGATCACTCACTTGCAACACAGAAGTTAATATATTTGTAGAATTGAGACCATCAGTCTTGGCTAAAGAATTTTAGGAAATACTAAAGTTGATCTTTCAAATGTATACTCTCCTACATGCTTCTTATTTATTCTGGAGTAGAAACTTTAAGTTCTTTAGAAATGTGTTCTCCTAATATCAGCTTTGTGTTAGACTTTAGTTTAAATTCCTACTCTGCTGCGTCAGGTTGCACTCTGTTGAGTATTTTGTCTTGCTGTTTTGGGGTGTGTGTGTATAAATAAGACAAAGACTCCATTTTTACTTAGCTATTAATCAGACCATTCTTATCTAACACATTTTATAAAGCAGTTAAAAAATTTGCCTTAAATGATGAAAATAAATCTGTTGAGAGTGCAGAATTTCAGAATGAATGTCAAATGAAGATGTAAAGGTGATATTTTAGATCCTAAGATAATTCCTTTCGTACAGATATTTCCTGAATTTCTCATATTCTTTATATTTAATTAAACCCAGTTGAATTTACAGTTAGAACCTCGTAGTGTAAAGCCTAAATAAAAACTCCTTTGTTATTCTCTTCATTTCATGTGTAATGAATGACCTTATTTGCCCTGAGCTCATTGTTGTCAGAGACTGTATCACTTATTCTACTAAAAAAATTTAACCCCCTTAATAATTAGCAGAAAATTGTAAGCCTGCTATGCATCCACTAAATCTGTGATTCAATAATACTTTAATTTGGAATAATTGGGGAGAGGGATCCAGCCAGTCTAATGAATAATACAAAATTTAAGTATATTGAAATATGTCCACCTAAACCAGGCTAACAAAATGCTGACTACTGGAGCTACTGTTTCAAGGTGGTATGAAGTCTAACTTTATTTTCAGAAATAAACTCTTTAGGGGCCCCTGGCTGGCTCAGTCAGATTGTGTGACTCTTGGTCTCAGGGTTGTGAGTTCAAGCCCCACATTGAGTGTAGAAATTATTTAAAAATAAAATTTTAAAAAAAGAAATAAATTCTTTAATCCTTTCTGTAAGACTCATTGAGTCTCTTAAATTCTTTTAATAGCGTAATTTGGGATAGTAAGTGTCTTGTCAGGTGGGTTGCTGATGGCTTACCCTGTCTGTGTTGCATTGATGTTACATTCTCCTAGTAAATAAAGGGAAAATTACCTATTTCACAAATCAGAGACATTTCTATGTAAGTCCCCAATTTATCGTGTTAAACAAATTTAAGTGTAAAGGCTTAAGTTGCTTAAACATTTGTTTAAAATAACTTAAACAATGTTGATTGAACTGTGAGATTATATCATCTTAAATGGGTGTTGCGAAGCAAGTATACACATGTTCTTTGAAGCATACTAACCTGATAAATTCCATAAATAATTAAAAGTTTACTAATAGCTATGTTAAAAAGTTAAAAGGAACAGGTAAAATTAATTTTAATATTTTGGATGTGTTGGGTTAAAGAAAATAATTATTTCCACATATATTCAGTATAAAAATTAATGAGATAGTTTACATTTTTTTTTGTCTTTGAAATCAGATATGCATGTTACATTTATCTAACATGTCCGTTTGGACTAGCCACAATTCAAGTGCTTAGTAGTCACGTGGCAGTTTTAGAATGTAAACCTTTAGGTTTGTTGTGAATCTAATGAGAATATATACAAAAATATTTCTAAGTTATTCAATTGCAAATTATTATATAAGGAATTGTACTATTTTAGGGTTTGTTAATGATAAACCATTTTTGGTTTTATCTGATTAATTCCGTATTAGATATTTAATTAGTGATGATTTATTACAGTTAAATAAGTTAAATATATTTTCTCTTGGAAAAAAATGCTCAGCTTAGTAGATTGCATGTAGTAGGCCTGAAGTTTATTTCATTCTGTCTTCTAAATAAAATACAGTTTTTGGCACTTGGCCTTCTGGTATATTAGAGAATTTGAAGCCTTTAAACGACATTCGGATTGTTACCTGAAGGTATTATTTGGCCTTAGTAATTGGAGAGCTGTTCTTTCAATTTTTAATGCTTAACTTCTTAGATAAGTAAGATTTAAGAGTGGTATTTCACAAATAAATGCTGTTGGCCAAGAGCACAAGAGAAAAACGCAGAAATAATTATTGGGCATATAATGTGTTCTCAGAAATGACATCGGAATATATTTCAAGAGCCTGTCAGTTTTAAACATGTAACATTTTGCATGGACCTCTGTGATGGAATTGTTTTGGGCAAAGGATCTATTTCTTTTATTGGATTTTCAGTGAGGTCTGAATTCTGAAAAAAGTTCTCAAGGACTCTTAAATAGCTATTCTGTGAATTCTTTCCCACCTTTTAACATTTCTGGTTCTTTGTAATCAGTCACGTCCCACAGTAGTTGCTTTTTCCCACAATAATAATAATTATAATCCTGTCTTGTCAGTAAATACTTTGGTTTAAATTAGACAGATATTTCTTGAGGTCTTGTGTATCAGTTCTGAGAGAAGCATTCCAAATAAAAAGGTGGACAAGTTCCTTACCCTGGGTTGCTGATGATTAGTGGGGAGATTGCAGTATATTGCAGTATACTGTGATGGATGTTAACATTTGGTGAATATTATTAGGTACTCCTATTTAAGCCATAGTTTTGAGCACTTTACAGGCATTATTTAATTCTCACAACAAATCTATATAATTTTGGGTTCTGTTATTTTTCTTGTTTTACAGATTAGGAAGGAAGCACAGAAGTAGTTAAGTAGTTACTACTGAATCCAGGCAACTGTGTGTATTCCAGTGCTTGTGCTACTCTTAACTACTGTAAATGTGGAACCAATTCTTAACTCTTCCTCTGAGAGGTGTCCTTAGGGTTACAGATAATAGCCATTCTTGATCCTCCTTATCCTGCCCTACTTTTTTTTAATCCATTCTTTCTACATTGTAACTTACTTTGTATTTTCCTTATTTACATGTTTATTGCTTATTTGTCTTACCCTTTTAGAATATAAATGTAGAGTATATATTCCAGGAGTGCACAGCTTCTTTCTTTTTTTTTTTTTTTTTCTTCCTTCCTTCCTTCCTTCCTTCCTTCCTTCCTTCCTCCCTTCCTCCCTTCCTCCCTTCCTCCCTTCCTCCCTGGTACCTGGAACAAGTGGCTACCTTCTAGTAGCAGCCACTCAAATATATGCTGAATGAGTATTAAGTATCATTATACTTGTGTTGAAAGAAGAATTTAAAATTCTAGGCAATGTAATATCTTTCATTTCAGTGCTACAAATAGCTGTTTAGTACATTTGATATGTTAGGCACTGTGATGGGGCTTGGGAATACAAAGATAAATAAAACAAAGTCCCCTGCTCTCAACCCTGGCCAGATAATGTTTTCTGGTAATTTGAATTTAACACCTCTTTGAGTATAAGGATTTAGGTTATTTTTTAATGCACGTATTTACTTTTGGTGTAACGCTTGGAAACATGGAGAAAATAAAATGATTTCATGATCCTGATTTTCTTATAGGTTCTTGGAGTTATATAACTTAATTACACTTTTAAGGGCTACTTAAAGAGTGAAATTGCCTTTTAAAGCAACTTTCCATTTTTTGGTAACCTTAAAAATTCTTTTTAATTGAAATTTTGCTAATTATTAGCATTTAGGGAATGCTTACAATGCTAGGTATTTTACTCACTATTTAATTTCCACTGGAGCATTCTGGGGTAAAACATCATTGTTTCCATTTTTCAAAATCAGAAATTGAAGTTAAAGCGATTGTTACTCACCCAAGGTCAGAGAGAGGATGTGGAGAAGGCTGGATTAAAGTTTCTGTTGCTGTGATTTTAAAGCATGTCCTCTTAATTCTTTCTTTCTTTTTTTTAAAATTTTGTTTTGTTTTTAAGATTTATTTGAGAGAGAGTGAGTGTGTGTGTTGGGTGGAGGGGGGGACAGAGGGAGAGAGAGGGAGAGAAGCAGACCACCAGGTGAGTGCAGAGCCTGACCTGGGGCTTAATCCAGTGACCCTGAGATCATGTCCTGACCTGAAATCCAAAGTTGGACATTGAACCGACTGAGACTCCCAGGCATCCCCTCTTAATTATTTCTTAAAACATTGGTGGGGAAAATGTTGAGCTAAACAGAGCAAGTAATATGGATTGAAATGACTGTCCTAATGTGGTTTAAGAATAAAAAAATTTAAATCTTTATCCCCCTAAAATTATGGATTGGTATTACACATTGTACATGTATTTGGGTAATTATTTTCTCTTAAAAGATTTTTAACTAATTCTGTGTGTTACACTTTGGTCTTTTACTTAAGTATCCAGTAGACTATCATAAGGCTTTTTTGGTGAATTTATAAAATTTTATGACAAATACATGGTATTTTATATGGCTTGAAACATGCTTAAAACCAATTTCTATAGTGTTTTCTCTAATAGTGGGAATACAAATCTGAATGAGGACTATTTAGTTGAATTTTCCACCTTGTTTGCTCTTCAGATGGATTTTGTATATTTGTTGTTCTTAGGATTTGTTATTTTGGAAGGAGCCATTAGTCACGTGTGCATGGTAATTTGTTTTCAACTAATTATTAAGTAATTGGTCTTTGTGAGATTAAAATACTTTTGTTTTTAAAATTTATATGATTTTTGTAGAGATTTGTCACAGATCTGATTTGGTAATATAAAAGGAATGTAATACTGTGTAAAAATTTTCTTACACCACATATTTTCTTCTCTTTGAATACTCTTTGAGTAAGTACCCTCATATGCAAATTTTGTGCTCTATTTAAAATACAAAAAGGAGGGGTGGGTTTTGTGTATGATTTTAAAGTGATTTACTTAACCTTTGTTGAAAAAAATGTAAGAAATGCTGATTATCAGTTCTATTTTAATGAACTTGAGGAAATTTTCTTATTAGTATTTTGACATTCTGGATAACTTTAGGGAACCTAGATAATGAAATGTCACTGGTTAATGACAGTAAGCAATGCTCATCAGTTTTGCATTTATGTAAAGATAGTCTTGGAAAGAAGTTGCTGGTAAAGACTTTTGGTTCTGGTAAAAAAAAAAAAAAGGTATTTAATCCTGGGAATAATTTTTATCTTTTTTTAATAGGAAATAAGAGGTGGAACCATTAAAGTGTTTCTATCATATTATTGCTTCTTTGGAATAAAGCTTCTAATTGTTTCTGAATTTACAGTGGAGTATGTTTTTATAGAGACAGAGGGGAGGGGTGGGCAGAGGGACAGGGAGTCTTAAACAGACTCTGTGCTGGGCGTGGAGTCCTAAGTGGGGCTTGATCCCTAGAGCCCTAAGTGGGGCTTGATCCCTAGAGCCCTAAGTGGGGCTTGATCCCTTGACCCCAAGATCTTGACCTGAGCCAAAACCAGGAGTTGGGCGCTTAACCAGCTGCACCACCCAGGCACCCCAGTGGAGTATAGTTTTGTTGATTTTTGTATAACTTTTGTATTTTGTCCTTTGCTATAATAAACAAAGGTTAAAGCTCAGTAGTATAATATAACAAGTGGTATAATATAGAGTACATTTAATTTCACAGACCTAATTAGATATTGTGATATCTATCTATATTGTTTTGATTAGAACCGAAGTAAATATTCCCTAGTGAATGTCCATACAACTCAAACCTGTTTGGAATTTGTGTAAATTGCTTATTTAATTTTTTTTTATGAAGTAACTTTTCATTATGAGAAGAAAACATGTTTATTAGGGCCATATAGTTGGTGAACTTAAAATATTACCATTGATATTTTATGCATAATTTTAAAAAAAATTTCTGGATTTTAAGAATTTTAACCTTGGTTTTCAGACTTTCCTTTGTTTTAAAAAAATCACTTCTTTATTAATTGTTTTTTAAAGAAATCACTATTAAAAAATAAAAAAATGTAGACACCTTAAAAAATACTATCAGCAACCCCCCTGTGTGCCCCCCTCCCCCCGGGGGGTCCTGTGAGGCCAAGTTGTTGAGAAAATATGTTACTTTTTTTTTTTTTTTTAAAGTGAGGATTAAATTCTTAGAGTGGCTGTACTTCATTTTAAATACTACATTTTCTTTTGCTTGTTTTTAAACCTTGGTTGTATTATTTTTCTTTTTGGTTCTTAGAAATGCTTTTAATTCTTTGGTTTTCTGTGGATTTTTATTCCTAGTTTCCAATTTGTTTACTTAAAAAAAATTTTTTTTAAAAGATTTTATTTATTTATTTGACAGAGATAGAGACAGCCAGTGAGAGAGGGAACACAAGCAGGTGGAGTGGGAGAGGAAGAAGCAGACTCATAGCGGAGGAGCCTGATGTGGGGCTCGATCCCATAACGCCGGGATCACGCCCTGAGCCGAAGGCAGACGCTTAACAACTGTGCCACCCAGGCGCCCCTACTTTTAAATTTTGACTCTTTTAAGTTTAGAAGCTTCTCACCACAGTTTGATATTTACTTCCATTCCCCCCCCTTGCATTTCTCCTACCCTCTTCCTTTCTTGTGTGTGTGTGTGTGTGTGTGTGTGTGTGTGTGTATGTTTGCATGTGTATGTGTGAGGGAAGAGATTTAAAAAAAATTTTTTTTAAGCTTAATTTTTTAGTAATCTCTCTAGGCAGTGTGGGGCTCACACCTAGTCCTCGGATCAAGGGTTGCACACCCTTCTGACTGAGCTAGCCAGGTGCCCTGAGAAGAGTTCTTTTTCACTCAACTGGAATTTACAGGATGTGGTTTGAGATGAAAATTGGTATGTAGCATATTTCCCCTTATATGGAATTTTTCATCCTTAGCAGTTTTGGGACAGAAATTAATTTGTTGTGGGGGACTGTCCTGTTCATTGATGGATGCTTAACAGCATCCCTGGCCCCTACCCACTAGATGCCAGTAGCATTCCCTGAGCCATGACAAGCAAAAATGTCTCCAGACTTTGCCAGGTGTCCCCTTTGGGGCAAAAATGTCCTGGTTGAGAACCACTGCCCTAATATAAATTAGGTCTGAATGTGCATATTATAAATATAGTTATCCTGAGAAGAACTGAATTGCTAATTTAGCCCCAAAACATGTGTTTTCTGGGGCAAAGTTTGAAGTTAAGACCTCATGTTAGGAGCTTTTTACTGGGATGAGAGGGATTGAGTTCACACAAGATACACTAATGCTCAAATTTGTTGACTGCTACTTAGAATCTGTGGATCATGTGGTTTTTCTTATTTTATCTGTTTATATGATAGATTTTCCAAGATTTATTTATTTATTATTATTTTTTCAAAGTAAGCTTTACACCCGACATGGAGCTTGAACTCGACCCTGAGATCAAGAGTTGTATGCTTTATCCCGAGCCAGCCAGTTGCTCCAGATTTTCCAAGATTAAACCTCTATCCCCTGTTTATTGTGGTGGCTAATTATCTATGCATTTGAATTCCCTTTATTGACATTTTATTTAGAACCTCATGTGTTTGAGACAGTGTATTTGTGGGTGCAATTTTTGGTCTTAATATCACTTAAATTGTTTTTAAATAATGATTATTTTATAGATAGTGAAGCTTTGGAGTCTTATTTTGTGTTTTGTGGTAGTTTCGAAAGAATTAACCTTTAAAACAAATCATCTGTTTTTGGGAACTGTTTTTGAGACTATTTTTAGGCAACTTTCTGATTTTATTCCTGGATTATGGCTGTTGGTTTTATTTTTAATCTCTTGAGTAATACTTTTTTTTTTTTTTTTTAAATAGAAATTTATCCATTTAATTGAGGTTTTTAGGGTTGGAAATTTATAGCCTAACCAAGAACCAGCCCAGTTTCATAGGATGTCACATGCCTCTGAGCCTCTGAGCCTCTGAGTCTGGCCCCAGCTCTGCGGCATCCCATTTTAGAGTGTTGAATTGACAAATCTCTTTGTGTATTCTGTAATCTTTTGTGGCTCCAGTTTATTTTTCATTGCTCATTCTGATAGGCTTCTTTGAAGTATTTAATCTTTTGAGATGTTTTAGAAGTGGATTGCTGGGTGAGCTAACCATACAAGTGCTACTGTTGTTTATTGGTTACTTAAAAAATCATAACTTAAGTCTTTGGGGTTAGGATGGCTCTTTGTATACTGGCAAAAACATCCCCCAAAATCTAGGATGAATTTATTTTGAAGTTTACTGACTTTAGGAAGATCTGGTTCACTTAGCTCTAATAAATGGGAAGTTAGTGTTTTTGGTTGTAGTTTATCTGAAAAAAATTAAAAATAGAATGCTACTTGAACTATGTATAAAATAGCTTTTATAACAAACTAATTTTTAAGGAATAAGTAAATTTTACTTACGCATGAACTGTTGAAATGAAAGTTGGACTTTTGAGTAGAGATTTTGTTAAAGTGGATAAAATATTTGAAAGTCAACTCAGTATAATTCTCCTGCAAGATGGCACAAATAATTTAGAGTGATTCAACATAATTTAAAGAGGAGTTCATAGTATGACTGACATATTTTTTTGCCACACTTCATGACTCACTACTATAATATTTTGAAAAACATTGTGTATGTTTATATATAGAGAGTATATGTGTATACATATTATATATGAGAATATCATTAGAGAAATTTAACAATTCTCATATCCAAATATAGGCGTTATAATTAAGTAGATGGCTCAGATCAGATAGCACTATTAAATTGAGTAAATAGGCAAGAACTTGAAAAACAGTGCATTTGTAAGTCAGGAACATTTCTTGTTCCATATGACGTGTACTGTAGAATTTGTGGTTTCTAAGACAGTGAAGTGCTGTTGGGAGATTGGGATTAATCTTTTTGTATCGAGTTTAGTCTTGGTAACTAAATTATAGGAGAATTCTGTCAGACTAGGGTGGATGGGATTTACGGCTTTTTAATGATTCCTTCAGGGTTGAAACATATCCTAGAGCTCTAACTAGCTCTACTTCTAGGTGAAAGATTTTGATGTATACTGTGGAGCATAACATCAGATACCCTCCTGTATCACCTTGGAATGAACCCTAGCTGGAAAAGAGCGACATTTTAACAAGGAACACTTGCATAATTGGGGTTCTACCACACTAACATTCTGTAAATACAGCACATTATGAATTACCAATGTTAGTATCATCTTTGATTGTAAAGCTGTTCATTTTAGGAAGTTTAGAAAGCTTAGAATAAGGGAGAAAAAAACACCTGTAAATTTCTATAGAGTGAACAGTTATTTTGATGTCTTTCAGGTCTTAAAAAATAAATATATTTTACAGATTTGGTTTGTACTTTACATTTAGTTTGGTCTCTTGCCTTAATCATTTAAAATTTTATTGTATATGTTTTTGTAAACTATATCATTTTTTTTTGATGGTTTCCTTTGCTGTGGCAAAAGCTTTTTATTTTGGTGTAGTCCACATAGTTTATTCTTGTTTCTATTTTCCTTGCCTGAGGAGACACATTCATAAATACGTTGTCAAGGCCAATGTCAGAGACTACTGCCTTTCTTTCTTTCTTTTTTTTTTTTTTTAAAGGAATTATATGGTTTCAGGTCTCACATTTAGGTGTTTTTTTTGAGTTATTTTTCTACTTGGTGTAAGAAAGTGGTCCAGTTTTATTCTTTTGCATGTAGCAGTCCAGTTTTCCCAACACCATTTATTGAAGAGACTGTCTTTTCCACATTGTACATTCTTCCTTTGTTGTAGATTAATTCATCATGTAAATGTGGTTTATTTCTAGGTTCTCAATCCTGTTTCATTGATCTGAGTATCTGTTTGTGTGTACAACACTTTTGATTATTATCACTTCATAGTGTATCTCGAAATCTGGAATTGTCATACCTCCAGCTTTGCTTTTTGTCAAGATTGTTTTGGCTATTTAGTGTCTTTTGTGGTTTCATAGAAATGCTGGGATTATTTGTTCTAGTTCTGTGAAAAATACTTTTGGTATGTTGGTAGAGCTTGCATTGAATTTGTAGGTTGCTTTGAGTAGTATGGACATTTTAACAATATTAATTATTTTACTCTGCGAGCGTGGTATAACTTTCCATTTGTGTTGTCTTCATTTTTTTTCTTCAGTGTCTTATAATTATCACAGTATGGGTTTTTTACCTCCTTGGTTAAGTTTATTTCTAGCTGTTTTATTCTTTTTGGTGCAATTACAAATGGGATTGTTTTCTTAATTTCTCTTTCTGCTGTTCTGTTATTAGTGTATAGAAATATAACCAATTTCTGGGTATTTTGTATTCTGCAACTTTTTACTGAGTTCATTTATTCTTAAGTTTTCTGGTGGAGTCTTTAGGCTTTTCTAAATACAGGGTCATGTCATTTGAAAATAGTGACAATTTTATTTCTTTCTTACCAATTTGGGTACCTTTTGTTACTTTTTCTCGTCTGATTGCTATATCTTCTAGATTGGCCAATTTGTTGGGATATAATTTTCCATGGTAGTATCTTAATAATCCTTTATTTTTCTGTGGTCTTAGTTGTTACTTCTTTCATTTCTGATTTTATTTATTCAAGTTCTCTCTTTTTTTCTTGGTGAGTCTGGCTAAAGGTTTATCAATTTCATTCATCTTTCAAAAAGCAGCTCTTGGTTTTATTGATCTTTTCTATTTAAAAAAAAATCTCTATATCCTTTATTTCTGCTCTGATTTTTATTATTTTCTTTCTCCTTTTAACTTTGAGCTTTGTATTTTTTCTAGTTCCTTTAGATACAAGGTTAGATTGTTTATTTGAGATTTTTCTTATTTCTTAAGGTTGATCTATAAACTTCCTTCTTGGAATTCTAAGTTGGTGGTTTTTTTTCCCCAATACTTTGAATAGTTTACTCCCCTCTCTTGAGTGTTTCTGAAGAGGGGTCTGCTGTATTCTTACCCTTGTTCTTCTATATGTAAGGTGTTTATTTCCTTAAGGCTTCTTGCAAGAATTTCTGTGTTTGGTTTTCTGCAATTTGAATAGGGTATGCTTAGGTGTAGACTTTTCTCACATTTATCCTGCTTTGTGTTCTCTGAGCTTCCCAGGTGTGTGGTTTGGTGTGCGATATTAATTTTGGAAAATTCTCCATTATCTTCCTTTTCTAGCATTCCAGTTACTCATATGTTATATCTGTTGGAATTGTTGCACAGTTCTTGGATGTTCTGTTTTGTTTCCTTTCTTTTTTTAATTTTTTTTTCTCTTTACATTTCAATTTGGGAAGTTTCTATTGACCTGTTTTCAAGTTTACTGATTCTGTCTTTGGTGGTGTTTAGTCTGGTGATGAGCCCACTCATGGTATCCTTTATCTTATTTGTTATATTTTCCCAGCTTTTATTTATATTTTGTGCTTTAAAAAGCTTGGCGATTTAAGTTTTTGCTTAGATTTTAGAATAAAAATAATATCTGTAATGAAGGAACTTTTAGAATGGGTAATTCCCCTCATCATATTTCTAGGAGAAATGGGAAGTGTAAGAATTATACCTCAGTTTTGTTTTAGGAAGTACTCTTTTTCATAGGTCTAACATAAGGTCTGTAACAATATGAAGAGCATTATGAAAAGGAAAAATATACCTACAGGTGCAAAAAAGTTAAAAAATTCAGATCATAATTCTTACCACTCTCATAATTATCTCACTCATAAATTGAAAGTGACACAGTAAATCAGTGATGAGACAAAGGTTACAGTGTACTATGACCACGGTATAGCACAGAACTATGTTTAGTCTATATATTTTTTTCATTTACATTTACTAGAAATAAATTGGCCTTTTAATTATACTGATGTGGTTTGTTCCAGAATTTTTACATGTTTCAAAACAGTGTACAAAATTGTGCCTATCCAGTAGTGGTGTAGGGTTTTTCTTTCTTTCTTTCTTCCTTTTTTTTTTTTTAAAGTTTTTTATTTGTCACTTCTATTGCTGAGAATACCGTGCATGTTGTAAGCACCATTCTTCTTTTCTTAAGCTTTCTTTAGTTTTTGCTGCTCTAATTTTTTCCTATATAATTCTTTGTGTTCCAATTTCTTTTTTCTTTGTTTCTTTTTTTTTTTTTTTAAAGATTTTATTTATTTATTTGACAGAGACAGAGACAGCCAGGGAGAGAGGGAACACAAGCGGGGGTGGGGGGTGGGAGAGGAAGAGCAGGCTCTTAGCGGAGGAGCCTGACATGGGGCTCGATCCCAGAATACCGGGATCACGCCCTGAGCCGAAGGCAGACGCTTAACAAGGGCGCCACCCAGGCACCTCTGTGTTCCAATTTCTGCTTTTACTCATTTTGTCTCTCATCTTTGTGTGAGCTGGTAAGGTTGTTGGAAAGCTTGCTGTTTTTATGTCCATTAGGGTTTTTAGCATGTTATATGTCAGTGCTACAGTGGTCTAATTCCAGTATTCATGGAGATTTTTAAAAAACTGCCTAATGTAATTGTCAGGATTTTATTAATATTCTCCTCAAACTAAGAATATATTCATTATTCCAGAAGTGTGCAGTACCTTCTCTCCAACCTAAGATTGAGAACTGGATACACACCTGGATATCTGCTTAAAAAGGGGCCTTCAGTTCTTTGGAATTGTGTTGGTTCAGTGACATCTGTGATTTCTCATTTTCTTCTGAAAGCATCACCTCTTTCTGACTGCATGTTTTTGGCCAAAAGTTTAGCAGTCCTGTGATCACTGTTCATATTAGTGTTGTGTTTTTCTCCAGAAACTATATAAGCCAGTAGGCTAGCTGAGCATGAGACAAAGCTAATCCTTTTGCAGTATGCATAAGAGTAAAAGCCTTCATTAGATATTATTTATGTTCTGCTCTCAGTGGTATGGCATAAAGCCATTGATAAAACTTACCAATATTTTAAGGAGTTCACCAACCCCATGGAAATGTTATTTCATATATAAACCCGAGGAAAGTGTTGTTAATTTGTTTTCTGATGACTGCTCTTAATCCAAGAAATTTTCTATAAATTCAGTGCGGAGCAGTCTTTAGGTATTCCTGTTCTTTGAGATACCTTCACTGTTGAAAAGGTCAGGAACTGTTTTACAGATTTCTGGTCCATATATCACTTTGCAATGCTCTCCAAACCAGAACTCTCCAAAAATCTTAACTCTTTACACCAATTGTATGTGAAGCCAAGAGGCCTCAAGTTCATCCTTTTCTGGATCAAAATCTAGATTATCACTTGGAGGAAGAGTATGGAAGATGCCAGCACTGATCATTTTTACTTTATCATAATACACTGATTTGACAAATTATCCTATAATTACTTGAAACATACTCAGTTCATTCAGTGTTATTCTTTTAATTTTGTTGGTCTTTGAGTCTGAAACTGAGTCCATGAAATTAAACAGTATGCAACACTGATGCAACTTCTGACAGAAAAGCTCTTGTTTATTTGAAGTGTCATCTTTGAGCAGGGACAAGGGTCGCCCCTTTGCCTGTTGCCCCTGCTGTGGAACTGTCAGGAGCCCTGGGAGCATTTCTGCCTATGTGCTGTCCATACTGATTTCTGGGTAAAGCTGACCGCTTTCTCTGAGGCCCAGATGGTGGTGCTGGCAGCTTCCATTAGTGGTGATTACCAGGACACCTTCACAGCCTTGGTGCTTAGGAGGGCTGCTTGCACAGAATGGGCAATGGCAGAGGGCGGAGGTGAGGATAGGTGCAGAGAGCTTTTACCCCTTTACCTAGTGCCTTCCCCCTTGTCCTGACACAGTTCCCCCCTCCTGAGCACCGGGGACCTTCTTGCTGCCTGTCAACTCCTCAGGGCCATATTTCAGTGCTGGTCCCTACCCCACATGGAGCTCCAGGAGCTGGGGGAGGAGAGGGTTGAAAAGTTGTTGATTCTGGGCAGAAAGGTCTGGTGGAAGGGAGCCCGAAGTTTAGAAAACTGAAGCAAAGTGTCGGGGCTGTGGTTGCTGAGCATGCCACTTGTCCCTTCAGTTTAGGTCACCAGCCAGCTGGCCAGCATCTCAGTGGCTGCTGCCCGTGCATCCTACCTTGCCTGGAACCTCCTTCTGAGGTGCTGCCACTGCGGATCCCCTCTGAGACACCACCTTTGCTGTGGCACCCACTTTTCCCTTTCAGCACTGACCCCTCATTTCCTGGGGCAGTGACCTGCCACCCTGGCATCCTTTATTTCCGTTAGTATTTTTGATTTCTTTCATTTCCTTTTGATTTTAGAGTTTCCGTCTGCTTACCTTACCCATCCGTTCTTGCTTGCTGTCTTTTTCTCCCCATTATTCCCCCACTTAACATATTAATCATAGTTATTTTAAATTTCCTGTCTGATTCCAAAATATGTATTATATTTGAGTCTGTCTCTGATGCTTGCTTTGTCTTTGTGTTTTTTCTTGCCTTTTAAAAGCATGATGTGTAATTTTTTGTTGAAAGTTGGACATTATGTATTTGGAAATAGGAGCTGAGATAAACAGATACTGACTGTGATATTTTATGTTAGTCTGTCCAAGAGTTGTATTGTGTTTAATATTTGCTCTAGGTGTAGGTGCCAGAGGCTTCACTTTTTCAGAGTCCTTTTTTGTCTTCCTGGCTGTCTTTGGGTTTTCCTCAGAACTCCTCCTCAGATGGAATTTATACCATGCAGTACTGGAGCCTCACTTGCATGGTGAAAATGTATAGGAGAAATGAAGCATCCTATAATCTTAAAATTAAATTTCAAACTTTTAGTGGGTTTGTGTTGTGGGACTGTAACCTTGACTAGTCTGAGACAGAAAGGTAAGTAGGGACTAGAATCAGAGAAATGACCTTACCACATATGGGATATGGCCCAGTAAAGTCTTTTCTGTAGAGATTAAGTCTTTGTTATGGTGAATGCTCTGGTTCCTGGTTATTTCACAGTGACTTCTTTTAGCTTCTCCTTGCCAGAAGCACAAGAAGATTTTATGGGTTCTTAACTCTGAGAATCTGGTGGGGTTCCTGGAAGTACAACCCATGAGAATGGGTGACTCTCCTGTGATGCTATTCCATGTTCAGCCTGTAGTAGTTCATCAAAAATACCATTTAGGTGTTAGCAGTGGATTAACTTTCTGCCCCCCAAATATGTCTAAATTCTAAGCCTTGGTATAGATGAATGTGATGTTATTTGGAAATGAAGTCTTTGCAGATGTAAGTAAGGATCTTAAGATAATACTGCCCTGGATTTAGGACTGAGCACAAATCCAGTGAGCAGTGTTCTTATTAAGAGTAAGGGGAGGGAGACTTGAGACACACAGAAGGGCAAGGTCATGTGCAGATGGAGGCAGAGGTTGGAATTATGCAAGCTAAGGAATGCCAGAGATTTCTGTCAGCCTCCAGAAGCCAAGGCAGAGTGTGAAGCAATTCTTTCTCACAGTCTTCAGAAAGTTCTAACCTTGCTGATACTTTGATTTTGTACTCTGGCCTCCAGAGCTATAAATGTGAAAAGAATAGTTTATTGTTTTAAGTCACCTAGTTTGTGATTGTTACGACAGCCCTGGGATATTAATATAATGTTCTTATCAGTTTATAGGTCCACTTGTTTGTATTTGAGGTGATCTAGTAGTTCTTGGCTTTCACTTCCTGGTTCTGTCTGTCTCTCCATATCTTGAGCTGGCAGTTTGCCTTGTGTGTTCGTTTCTCTGATGGGTCCAGGGAAAGTCAATGACTTTCAGTTCGTTTAGCCTTTTTCTTATTGTAGGGGTGGGAGTAATAGCTTCTAAGTTTTTCACGTGTTTGAGCTGAAACTGCAAGTGCAGTATTTTGTTTGGCATTTTATACTCTTATTTAGTGATTACCACATGCATTATTAGCTTTTACAAATCTGAAGTTAATTAAAAAACAGTCTATTCCTCATTCCTCCTTGCTCCCAAATACCTCCTAGAACTTTTTATCTCCTGCTTAGTCTAGACTGTTCCTTATATTTGTTGTGCAGTTGCCATCTTAGCACTTTTCTTACTCTTTGGGATTGGCTCTACTATTTCTTGGATTTCATGTAGTCTTCTCTTTTGTTTCATATTTTTTATTTTACTGGGTAATATGTAAGGTCATATGTAGGTGTTAATTTCCTCTTCCTTGCCTGTGTGAAAATGTTACACCCTACTTACCTGCTGATTTGGCTGAGTGTGGAATTCATTTTCCTTTAATACTTAAGCGGCCTTGCCTTTTTATTTCTCCTGTAGAATCTGGTGTCCTCAATGAGAAGTCTTCTGATGATTCTCATTCTTTTGTAGATGAACTCTGTTTCTTTTCAGAGAGCTTTCAGGGATATATTTATCTTTGTTATGAAATTTCATCTAGATGTGAGTACTTACTTTTTTGTTATTGTACTGGATTTTCATAGACCTCTTTGTATTTGAAGATTTGTTTCATTTAGCTTTGGCGTATTTTCTTGTTATTTCATTGTCAGTTCTCTATTTCGCTCTCTCTTTTTTCTAGAATTGTTAATTGGATGTTGAATTGTCTGGATTGATATCAGTCTTTTGTATTTTCTTTATGCCTTTTTGCTTTACCTTTTCTGGAAAACTTTCTTGGATTTGTCTCCACCTCTCAAAAAGAAAAAAAAAAAGTTAATGTGACATGTTGGAAGATACAGATTTTTTTTTCTTTTTTTAAGGATTTTATTTATTTATTTGAGAGAGATAGAGAGAGAACAAGCATAAGCACAGGCAGCAGCGAGGGAGGGGAAGAAGCAGGCCCCCTGCTGAGCAAGGAGCCCCCGGATGTGGGGCTGGATCCTAGCACCCTGGGATCATGAAGGCAGACGCTTAACCGACTGAGCCACCCAGGAGCCCCAGAAGATACAGATTTCTCAGCCCTTCTTATTTTCTCTTTTTTTTTTCCATAACATTCTGTTCTGATTTTATGAATTTTGTTATATCTCTTGAGGATACAAATGTTTAAAATTTTTATTTTGAAATGGTAAATTGTAGAAATAAGTACAGTACAAAGACATTTTTTTTTCTGACTGATAGTCTTTCTCCTGAATATTTTAGTGTGTATTTTTTACAAACCAGGATCTTCTACTTAATTACAATCTAACCATAGAGTTAAAAAATTAACATTTATTTATACATGCCTGAACTCATGATTTCTTACTTTATTCAATGGGATATATTCTGTTACTGTCATTTTTTATTTTGATGCTCAAATTGTATTGATTTGGCCAGTAGGAGCCTTTTTGATATCACTTCTCTCTGTCCTTTGGCATCACCTTATCTTTTTTTTAACTTCCTTGCTTTGCGGCACAGTACTGTGTCCCAGGCTTATCTTGTACTTTTCCTGCCTTAATGGCGGAATTGCCTGTCTTCCCAAGGATTCCTAGTTCTTTTTAGTAGAAAGTGGTGTTTTTAAGATCTCAGCATTAGGTATGCTTATCGCCATTACACTGTTGCTCGTCTTAGGCCCTTTCAGTGGACAGAGCTGGTGTGTGTGTGTGTGTGTTTTATTTATGTGTATATCTATGTTTTGAAAACTTTTAAGTTCATGGTGATACTTCTCATTTAGTATCACATTATTGAATCTAGCTTTTTCTCCTTTATATTAGCAACTCCCTTCTCTGACACAGAGACACTTGGCTTCCATTATCCTTAATATATTTACTTATTTGATCAGTCTCTTGGATGTAGCTAGTCTTCCATCTCTGCTGTCACTCCCCACCCTCGCACAAAAACCCTGTTCTCCTTGGGCTATTAGTCCTCATTTTAGATTGCCTTTACCCTTCCGTAACTCTGCATGGAAATCTGCCACCCACCCCCTAACAACATTTGGCCTTTGGTATTCCTTACCAAGCTACCTCTTAGCTTGGAAGCCCTCTCCACTGTGCTTAGGGTCTGAAACACCATGTCAGGTTGCCTCTACATGGATGGATGCCCTCCTCACCTTGCGTTAGACTGCTGATATGCTGTACTAGGAAAACCCCCATATGTGGATGCTATCCATATGTGGATAGCTTGACTCCTGCTTCTACCCCACCCCAATTTTGGATACCTCACATCAGACTCTTCCTCTGTACCCCACCCCCAACCTCCTCCCCTCTTTTTCCCCACTGTGCTCTTCCATACATAAATGGCTTTAGGACTCAATTGTTTTGGAGGGTAGAAGTGGGGAGGTGGGTGTATGTTTCATCTAGGAGTAATTTTTCGTTTTATTATGATTTTTCATGATTAACTATTGTCTGTTCATATTTATGAATAAAAAATAATAAGCTGGGGACACTATTTAATAGGACTTAGTGTTTTATTTTACAGTTATCAGGTGGGGAGCTGCTCATTGCTGTGGAGACGTCTAAATTCTGGAAATCAGTAGTCATTTCTCTAAGAAACCAGTGCTCATCCATAGGAGCCGTACTAGTTTCTCCAAACTGTGTGTGTGTGTGTGGGGGGGGGCTGCGGGGGAGGTGGAGGGAGGGGACTAACCCTTTAGTTTTTGGCCTTCAGAGAAAAATGCCTGCGTATATAGCATTATTATCTTCGAACTATTGTGGTTGATAGTGTTAGCTCTTCCATGTAGAGATAATTCCCCTATTTTCAGTTTTTCATTTTCCCATAAGCCCTCCTTTTCTGAATTTCTAGCTTTTATGGGATGCTCCAGAGCAATTTGATATCTGTTGTAGTTTCCTGAAATTCTCTGGGCTTTCTGTTCCTGGCTTTATCAGTTATGGGTCCATTTTTATAAATTTGAAAAATTTCTTTTTGGCTTTCTTCTCAGGTTGGGATTTTCAGCTACAAGTAGAAATCCTGTCTAAAATTTACTTAGAAATTAAGAAAAAACTGAGACCCTTGGGTGGCGCAGTCGGTTAAGTATCCGACCCTTGGTTTCAGCTCAGGTCGTAATCTCAGGGTTGTGAGATCGATCCCTGAGTTGGGCTCTATGCTCAGTGTGGAGCTGGCTTCACATTCTCTCTCCCTCTGTCTCTGACCCTCCTGCTTATGCGTGTGCTTTCTCTCTCAAATAAATAAATAAATCTTAAAAAAAAGTTAAGAAAAAACTACTTCTGTAACAAGAAAACTAATGGTATTGTAGCTCAGGGGTTGGTTCATATAGTAGTTTGATAAATTTAGCAAAGATCTAGGTCATTTTCATCTTTCTTCTCTTCCATCATAATCTTTTTCTTGTCTTAAGAAGGCATTGAGACAATCTCTTCATCTTTTTCTTGTCTTAAATAGTTACAGCAGTTTTAGGCATTACATTCTCACTGAAGAATATCTGAAATTAGTTATAGCAGTTTTGGGCATTGCATTCTCACTGAGGAATATCTAAAGTCTGCAGGAAGACATTTTTTTCCTTGTGTTTTGTTTTTAAGGTTGGATAAAACTTTCCTTGAACCCTTGCTTGTATCTTATTGGTAGAATCCATCCATCACATGTGTGTTTGAAAACCAGTCTGTGCATGCTTGTGTGTGTGCATGTGTGTTTGTGTGAAATTACTATAAATAAATAGTCTTTAGTAAATAAACTATCTTTAGACCATTTATTCTTTGTCCAGCAACATTAGATATCCAGGGCCTTTTCAGAGTACACATTTAAGCAAGATTCAACAAGATGACTTGACTGTACCTTAGTATTTGAAAAGTCCTGGTCTGGACTAGTAAAGATTTAACCCTCTGGGAATGAGGGCAAGCTGCATTTGTAAAAGTACAAGATCTCAAAATACCTGAACAAAATTAGGGTTCGATAAGAAAGGAAGAAGGAGGTGGGGAGTCAGTGTAGGAATGGCTTTTGGTTTGGCAACCAGCAATGCCTGCCCATAATCCTTTTCCCTTTTTTTTTGCTTGTAGCTCTGTGTGTGTGTGTGTGTGTGTGTGTGTGTGTGCTTTTTAAAAAATCATTCTTATAGGAGGAAGAAAAGATGAATGGAGATATGGTTAGTCTGCCATCTTGAATAGGAAATCTGTTATTGCTTTTCTTGTACTGAGCCCTTTAAAATATTAATAGTATGCATATATGATGTCCTGTAATCTAAAATTCTGTACTTAGAGGCGGTAAAATAGATCCTTACTAATCTTTACTTCAGGGTGTATTCATTTTCTGTTTTCCAGTAGCAGTATTGCCATAAACTTGGCAGCTTAAAACAACACACATTTTATTATCTCACAGGTTTTGTGATTCAGTAAGTCTGGGTGTGACTAACTAGATACTATTGCAAGGCTGCAGTGAAGGTGTTGGCCAAGTCTGTGCTCTCAGCTGGGGAAGGATCTGCTTCCAAGCTTACATGGTGGTTGGCATCATTTAGTTCTCTGTGGGCTGTTGGACTGATGCCCTCAATTTTTTGCTGGCTGTCAGCCAGGACCTTCATCAGTTTTTTGATAGCCCAGCTCACAGCAAAGCAGCTTGCATCTTCAAAGCCAGCAAGTGCGAGTTTCCTAGCAAGATAGACATTAAAATCTTATGTAGTCATATACAGTCTATCATCTTTGTCGTATTCTGTTGGTTAGAAGTCAGTCATAAGTCATGTCCCTGTCAAGGAGAGGGAATTGCACAAAGCCATGAATATCAGGAGATGGGGATCATAGGGACCACTATAAAGATGATCTGTCACTAACAATATATACATCTGACTGTAGAACAACTGATAGCATGAATTGTACATTGTATTGAAGCTTCTGCTTAAAATTTCTACTGTGTTTTATATGAAGACAATCAAGAAATTTGGTAGCCAAATATTTAAAATCATCAAAGTAAGCCTTGATTATGTCTTTGTAATATTGTTGTTAAACAGGCTTCTTAGTTTTAAATTTTTTAATATGGTTAATTGTATTTCATGAATTAAGTTTCAGACATTTATTTTTTTTTAGTTGACTATATTGTGGAGTATGACTACGATGCTGTACATGATGATGAATTAACTATTCGAGTTGGTGAAATCATCAGGAATGTGAAAAAACTGCAGGAGGAAGGATGGCTAGAAGGAGAACTAAATGGGAGAAGAGGAATGTTTCCTGATAATTTTGTTAAGGTAAGTACTCTCGCTTAAATTTCTAGCTGTTGCTTCGTAGGATTTAATCTTTAACTTCAGAAATACATGTATTTTAAAACTAAAATGTTGAAGGTAAATTTTTTACTTTACATTTGGTTGGTGTCCTGGTGTATAATAACACTGTGTGTATGTGTGTGTACATGTGTGTTTATATATGTGTGTATGTATCTACCTGTCTTTAAAAAAATATGGTACTTTGCGTTTGGGTAGCACTCTCATTTACGAAGTAGTTTTGTGTGTACATTCTTATTTGAGCCTACAAGTCTTATAAGTAGGGCGGATGATAACCTCATTTTAAATGTGGTGACACATAGATGAGAGGTTACATGGTTTACCCAATGTTGACTAGCTAAGAAGATCTAGAATTTGAACTGAAATCCAGGATAGTTGACTCAAGTTTAATTGTATATTATTACTTTTGCAGCCCCTTTGCAAATATCTTAGATTCCTCTGATAAGTTTCAGCATTGCCGCAGGTATTTATCAAAGTAACAGTTTACTCTTTAACCACCAAACATTCCTTTTTTAAATATTCTAGTCACTTTTGCCGGATAACAATCAAGATTCTTAAATCATTTACAAAGTTCTCAATAGTTTAGAGAAGGAAAAAAATAAAGAATATCTGTATATTTATACTTAAAATTAATTGTTTCCTGTATTAGTTTTCTTATACCTAGCTATATCAATGGCCTCATTAGATTATAATTATGAGTTCTTCTGGGAAGGCTAGAATGTGTCTCATTGGTTTGTTCACCTTACATAGTAATATCCACCTGCGCAATGTGGGTATTTAGTAAATATTTGTTCCCTGGATAATTTGTGTTTATTTTAATTATGGTTTTACCTCTAAATATGAGGTCATACTATAATATTAATTGGTTTCAGAGGTGAACTAACTACACTTTACCTAACTATATTTTATCTCTTGAAACCACCAAGAAAAGCTGTAATAGGGACTTGAACTTATAGGAGAAGGTCACTTTTGTTTTTTATTTTTTGTTTTATAAATTGACTTATTTTTTATAACCTAAAATGGAGTGTAATGCAGATACCTTGGAAATTGGAGTAGAATAAGTGGATTACAACACAGTCAAGTTCCAGTTTTGTCCTTTGCTGGTGGTATAAGTCAAACCACACACATAATTTCTCTGTTTTCTTATACTTAAAATGATATATTGATAGTCGGTATATAGTAAGCCATGACATTGACCTCTCATTTCATTTCTCTCTCTTTTTAAAAGGAAAGTGCCTTTTCAGAGATAATATATTGAGGTAATAGAACAGTAGTTAAAGAAAAATAAGGTAAAAGTTAAGTATTTATATAATTCTCTTAATTCTGTGCTGATGTGTTGTCCCAGTAGTGGAGATGACCTGTCACAGGACTGCATTTTGCAATACATGTTACTTTCCTGTTTCAGTACAACTAACACTAGAACTTGACTTTAATGAACTGCCTGAGAATAGAGCATGCAGTTTGAGGATGCTAGATAATAGAGGGAAGCATAATCTGGGATTAAAAAGTAACCACAGGGTACTAAATTAGAGTTGGAGACATCAGTATGAACTCATGTTTAGTTTAAAATATGTACCAACACACATAGATATATTTATATGTGTGTGTATTAATACTTGGGTTAATACACATACATACATACATACATACATTTCTCAGCTCTCTCTACTGAGACAGCCTAGAAACAGTGACACACCAGTAGCAGTGACAATACCCAGTGTCCGGCTTTTGGTTTCTAAATATTATTCTCCAATAAAAGGAAGCAGGGCTCCTTAGACAAATAGCTGATTCTAGGGCTGTGGCAAGGAAAATACATGATGGAGCATCTTGTAGTACCAGAAAGAAGGAAGGGCTCAAAAAAAAATGACAGAATGATGGCCCATGTCAAAACAGCATAGGGGCCAATCTAAAAGAGCTTCCAGTGTCCAGAGCTGGAACAATTTAAGCAACAAAATAACCTATTGATTAGATTTGATTATTACCCAGAATGGAGCATAAATATACATAAGTCCCTGCTGATGAAGATAAATGGTTGAGTAAATAAATAAATGGGGGGAAGGGATAAATCTCACAGAATTATTTCAAATATTTGTAGATACTTCCTTTTACACCATCCCCTCCCCTCTCCTCAGAAGCATCCCTCAGGGGCATCTCTCAGGAATGGGCTGGACTAAAAAATAGGTGGAAGAAGAAAATAGCAACGTTACAGTGGAGAAACCTGGCAACTACTGCCATAATCAACTGATCAAAGCTAACATCGTCAGTGATATATTATGTTAATATCATGTATCCTCTTCATCTCTGTTGTATTTATTCTTCCTCCAAAGCCCATAATCCCAATCTAAGCATGAGAAAAAGAATCAGACAAACCCAAATTGAAGACACTCTACAAAATGCCTGACCAGGGCTGAAAAAAAATTTCAAGGTCGTGAAAACCAAGAGAGCACTGAGAAACTGATGTTGACTAGAGGAGCCCAAGGAGACCTGATGACCAAATGCATTGTGGTATCCCGGATTGGATTCTGGAACAAAAAGATAGATATTAGTGAGAAAAACTGATGAAATCTTTATAAAGTCAGTAGTTTAGTTAGTAGTAGTGTACTAGTGTTAATTTCTTAGGTTTGACAGGTGTAATGTGGTTATGCAAGATAATAACATTAGGGGAACAGAGTGAAGGGGATTTGGGAACTCTGCGTACTACCTTTGTAGTGCTTTTCTGTAAGCCTAAAATTATTCTAAAGTAAAGTTGTTACTGAAAAAATTAACCACAGGCAATCAACAGCGATAAATAATAAGTTGGCTTTATTACTTCAGCTGTATATATGAAGATTTAAGGGAAAGTTAGAATTTATAATTCACTGTCCCCTTGAAAATAAGCCTTTTACAACTAATCTTTGACAAAGCAGGAAAAAACATCCAGTGGAAAAAAGACAGTCTCTTCAATAAATGGTGCTGGGAAAATTGGACAGCTATATGCAAAAGAATGAAACTTGACCACTTTCTCACACCATACACAAAGATAAACTCCAAGTAGGTGAAAGACCTCGATGTGAGACAGGAATCCATCAAAATCATAGAGGAGAACATAGGCTGTAACCTCTTTGACATCGGCCACGGCAAATTCTTTCATGACACGTCTCCAAAGGCAAGAGAAACAAAATTGAAAATGAACTTGTGGGACTTCATCAAGATAAAAAGCTTCTGCACAGCCAAGGAAACAGTCAGAAAAGCTTAGAGGCAGCCCACGGAATGGGAGAAGATATTGGCAAGTGACACTACAGATAAAAGACTGGTGTCCAAGATCTATAAAGAACTTCTCAAACTCAATACATGGGAAACAAATAATCAAATCAAAAAATGGGCAGAAGATATGAACAGACACTTTTCCAATGAAGTCATACAAATGGCTGGGGCGCCTGGGTGGCACAGCGGTTAAGCGTCTGCCTTCAGCTCAGGGTGTGATCCCGGCGTTGTGGGATCGAGCCCCACATCAGGCTCCTCCACTATGAGCCTGCTTCTTCCTCTCCCACTCCACCTGCTTGTGTTCCCTCTCTCGCTGGCTGTCTCTATCTCTGTCGAATAAATAAAAATAAAATCTTTAAAAAAAAAAGACATACAAATGGCTAACAGACACATGAAAAAATGTTCAACATCATTAGCCATCAGGGAAATTCAAATCAAAACCATCTTGAGATACTACCTTACGCCAGTTAGAACAGCAAAAATTGACAAGGCAAGAAACAACACTTGTTGGAGAGGATGTGGAGAAAGGGGAACCCTCTTACCCTGTTGGTGGGAATGCAAGTTGGTACAGCCACTTTGGAAAACAGTGTGGAGGTCCCTCAGAAAGTTAAAAATAGAGCTACCCTGTGATCCAGCCATTGCACTACTGGGTATTTACCCCAAAGATACAGACATAGTGAAGAGAAGGGCCATATGCACCCCAATGTTCATAGCAGCATTGACCACAATAGCTAGATTGTGGAAGGAGCTGAGATACCCTTCAACAGATGACTGGATTAAGAAGTTGTGGTCCATATACAATGGAATATTACTCAGCCATCAGAAAGAATGATTACCCAACATTTGCAGCAACATGGATGGGACTGGAGGAGATTATGCTAAGTGAAATAAGTCAAGCAGAGAAAGACAGTTATCATATGGTTTCACTCATTTATAGAACATAAGAAATAGCAGGGAGATCAGTAGGAGAAGGAAGGGAAGAATGAATGGGGGGTAAACAGAAGGGGGAATGAACCATAAGAGACTATGGACTCTGGGAAACAAACGGAGGGCTTCAGAGGGGAGGGGGGTGGGGGATTGGGACAGGCCTGTCATGGGTATTAAGGAGGGCACATACTGCATGGAGCACTGGGTGTTACACGCAAACAATGAATCATGGAACACTACATCAAAAAAAACTAAGGATGTACTGTATGGTGACTAACTTAACATAATAAAAAATTAAAAAAAAATAAAAAATAAGCCTCTTATGCTTAAAATATGGTTACATTAAGGTACATAGGTTGTTTCGTAAATTTAAGACTATGGAGTGGATGGTAGAGCTAACTAGGCTTCCTCTAAAAGACTCACATCCCTGTTATTATTTCAGATAGCTGTACTGAAGAGCATTGATATTCCAGTTGGGCTGGAAGATGGATAGAAAGGTCAAATAATTTTTGCAGCTTATTGGAAAAAAAACCTTTATGGACACTAAATTTGTTTTGTGACAAACTGTCCATTTCATTGTCCCTTTGCAGTGTTATTTCATCTTTAGAGGATTTAATAAATAGTTTAAAAGAATATAGAACAAGGATCCATGAACTTATTTATAGAATGTTATCGTTTTGGCATTTTTGCTTTAGAGTATTACTTTCATTGTAGAACATTACAAATAAAATTGAGTTTTGTTACCTCCTTATCATTTCTTTCTCCTTCCAAACTCCATATTCTGAAATTATATGTATCCTTATAATACATAGTTTTATACATATTTACCTGTGCATGAACAAATAGTATTTTGTAGGATTTAGACATGGGCATAATTGTTAGGTTGTGGCTTTGTAAAACTTAATATGGGTTTCAATGTGATACATAACATAGTCACTTTGCCTACAACATATTTTTATAACACTGTGTAGTTAGCTCACAAATGGTTGGTAAAGAGGGGCGCCTGGGTGGCTCAGTGGGTTGAGTGTCCGACTCTTGGTTTCCACTCAGGTTATGATCTCATGGGTTGTGGGATCGAGTCCCAAGTGGAGCTCTGCACTCAGCAGGGAGTTGGCTTGAAGAGTTTTACCTCTGCCCCTCCACCCAGTTGCACACAAGCTTGTACTTGTGCTCTCCCTTTCAAATAAATAAATAAATCTTTAAAAAAATGGTAAATAGAGGAATGATGTCAGGACAATGGGAAAGTTGTGTTATTTTCTAGGTAAAGGGAGCTGTGATAAAGAGTGTAGAATTATAATTTCAGTAAGAATGGGAGAGGCTCTCATCTTGGCTGCTTGTGTAAACAGGAGTTCTTTTAGCTTTTAAGTTAAATCTTTTTTTTTTTTTTTTAAGATTTTATTTATTTATTCCAGAGAGAGAATGAGAGAGACTGAGACCTTGCCTGTGAGAGTGTGTTAGGGGAGGAGCAGAGAGAGAGGGACAAGCCGACTCGAGGCTGAGCAGGGAGCCTGATGCAGGGCTTGATTTCAGATTCTGACCCGAGCTGAAACCAAGAGTCAGGTGCTTGACCAACTGAGGCACCCCTAAGTGAAACCTTTTTTTGTTGTTGTTGTTAAGGTGATCATCTGTACCTGGGTATTTTCCTCAAAGTTGACAGTCCTAGCATAAAAAGTTCTATTTTTTAACTCCTGGTGCTTACCTCCTCTTCTCTCTGCACTATCTTAACATCCATAAACCAGCCTTTCTACTTTATTGTTTCTGCGCGTTTTTAATAGCTGTGGAGGAATTCACCTGTCATCTGCTTGGGGAGTCTTAAGTTATTACCCACTTATTGTACATTTTCTAAGGTTTCAGTTATTGTTACTTATTTTTATTTTCATTTTCAGGGCTCTGTTTCCACAGTTGCATAGGTCTAAATTGGTATGTCCCAAACCCTACACTTTTTTTTTTTTTTTTGCATAATCACTGGTATTTTAGTGTTTGATTTAGTTTTCACATAATCAGTGGTATTTTAGTGTGTATGATTTTCTTTTTCCCCCAGAAGATCAGACGTTTAGGAATGTACATGTAGTTTCACAGTAGAGATTACACGGTCCTGTAGTATTCCATTCTGGATCTTTACCACATTTTATGAGGTAAAATAGGTCTAGTTTTCATTTTTTAGCTATTGAAAACAATGCTTCAATGAATATCCTTTTGTAGGTTGTATGCATTGCTGAGAATTTGCTGCATCCTAGGGTATGCACACATATTCAGCTGTATTAGACATTGTCTAATTTCTCAATAATTACACCAATTTAAATTCCTACCAGTATAAAAGAGTTTCTTTCTTCCATGTTGCTATAAACATTTGATACCATCAGATTTTCTTTTCCTTTTCTTTCTAATCCTATAGATCTACAGTAACAACTACGTGTTTCAGTGTTTCATTTTTGTGATTATGAGGGAAGTTAGGCATCTTTTCACATTTATTGGCCATTTAAACTTCTTTTCTTGTGTCTAGCTTGTCCAGATATTTCTGTCCATTTTTATTGAGTTCTTGCTCATTCTCATTGTAGTACTTCTTATTGTGAATACTGTGAATTCTGTATTATGAATGCTAGTCCTTTGTCTTCCTTCTGCTTATGTGTCTTTTCTTTTTAGTAAGTGCTTTTTATGGCTTGTCTAAGTATAACTTGGGAGCAGGGAGGTTTTAAAGATATTCTATATTATCATTAAAGTTTTGGTTTTTCAATATAAGTCATCAGTCTTGCTTTACTTTTTGTACAGATGTGAGTTAGGCAGTAATTAAATTTTTTTTCACATAAAAAATATTGAATAGTTTACTCTTTCCTCACAGATTTGTAATATTTAAGAATTGAGCCCAAATTGGGAAGAAACTTGCTAGTTTTTCAGATCTTTCCTCATTCTCAACTTCAGTGTTTTGGACTAAAGTAGAGAGAGTCAAGTGTCTGATTTATTTGTTCGTGTAAACTTTGAGATTCAGTAGCAGTGCTGTGACTTGTTGGTATTTGGCATATTGGGTCTTTGTAATTGAGATGAAACAAAGTAAACACTCCTCCATTAAACAAATGCTTAGTAATTGTCTGAATTATTTTGGGGTGTGGTGAGAAGAGTTCCCGCAACTTATTTTATTGGGGGAGATAACAGCATGAAAACAGGATAAATTGCAGTGCATTATTGGCTGAACGTCAAATGTGTGATAAAGATGATGGGTGCTAAAGGATCTTGGAAAAATATTTTTCAGAAAAGATGTTGAAAGTAACACTTGACTTGGTCTTTAAAGATAGGAAGTTAGATGAATAATTGGTGTGCTCTGTGTCTGGCAAAGCGCAAAGTGTTTTGTGGTAAAAATAATGGACTACTTTGTTTGAATGAAAGTTTTTCTGTGGGGGTGTGTATGATGGGATTTAAGGCTAAAAGTATGGATTAAAGCCAGTGGTACCATTCATTTTGAGTATCATGTAAAGGTATTAACTATTTAAAAGATACTAGGGAAATCACAGAGGTTTTAGAGACAGGCGAGGGAAGATAGAATACTTTAATGGATTAATCTTAGAAGGAAAGGTTTTATGAAAGTTGAGAGAGTTGAGGCTATAAAGTATAGTAATGGAGATCTGAGTTGTGCAGTGAGAATGAAAACAAAGGGATTGTTAATAGGCATAATACCTCTTATTTGTGTTAAGACTTCACAAGTTCCCTTACATTTTCTTACTTTATTCTGACATCTTTGAAAGTTAGACAGGGAATATGTCATTTATGCTCAAAGTCATACTGGTAATAGTTGGTGGGCCAAGGACTTGGTAGTTGATAGCTCTGTGATAGGCAAATGTCAGCCTTTTTTTTAGATGAGAAATGTTATTTTATATATTATGTGCTGGTTATTGGAGAAATGTGATCATTTTGTAACATTCTCTGCTTTTAAGAATCTAAAGACAAAGTGATATGAATCTTAGCCCTTGAAATTCTCCAGTAGCATCAGCATAGTTGAAAGATGTTAGAATTACAAAATTAATTGCTTTTGATAACCTTTAGCATTGACCCTTTAAGAAGAAAATTCAAACTGCTTCCTCAAAATGCAATTTTATGGAAACAACCTTTTTTTCCCCAAAACTAAACTTGAGATTCGACATGAGGGCATTGCAAAGACTGAAGATGGAATGGAAACATGCAGAGAATGTACAAATAATGAGATATGTGGAAAATGAAGCAGAACTTGCAATGTTCATGTAAAATTATCTGTAGGTAACTTTATAAAATGGAATCAGTTTCATTCACGTTTTTCTACTGCCTCCATCCCTAGAAATGATGCTGAAAAACAAGGTTTAATAAGGAAAATAGAAGGCCCAATGTTATCATTAAGAATATATAATAACAACATTAAAATCTCAGGGGTGGCATAGCACAAGGAATACATGCTTTCGTACAGAATTTCATGTAGTACAGCTGGTGAGTTATGTTAAATATAAGTAAAATAAGAGCTTTCTTTATTGCAAGTAAGATTAACATCAACTTTAGCACCAAGTAAGGGATACTTCTCAGTAAGCTGTCTTTGAAGCCTGTAGTTTTCATCAACCACATGTCTTTTCTTGCAGTAGTTATAGCAGGGTTTTCAGTTCTTTTTGGATAATGGGACTCTTCAGTATCCCTGATAAGAAACCAGATTTCCGGGGCGCCTGGCTGGCTCAGTTGGTTAAGTGGCTGACTCTTGGTTTCTGCTCAGGTCATGATCTCAGGGTCCTGAGATTGAGCCCCACTCTGGGCTTCCTGCTCAGCGGGGAATTGGCTTGAGATTCTCTCCCTCTCTGTCTGCTCCTCCCCCACTCGTGTGCTTGTGCCCTCTCTCTCTGAAATAAATCTTAAAAAAAAAAAAAGAGAGAAACCAGATTTCCCCGGCACTTTGTGTTGAGCTGTTTTGGTAAGATCAGTGGCAGTACTGTGGCATATCCTCCCCATACCCTGCCTCTCCATTTTTTTATTCTTTTCTGTTTGCCGTATTTGTTCAAATATTTACCGAGGTTCTTCCTATGTGTTAGGACTTTTTATAGATGCTGGGGACACAATGGTGGGTAAAACAGATAAGTTCACTTACCTTTATGAGTTTATTTTCTAATGGTGAGGGGAAGACAAACATGAAAAAATTGAATCAATAAGATGATAATTCTGATAGTCATGGAGTGCTTTGAAAGGAAAAAGAGTTGTGGGAGTTGGAAAATGGTGTTTAATACTTTAATTTGGGCATTCTAGGGTAGGATCTCTGAGGTTGTTTGGCCAGAAAAACCCAGAAGGGTGCAGAGGAGGTAAGGAATGAATTCTCTTTGAGAAGGATCTTGAAATTAGAGGAAAGTAGGCTTACTGTGTTAGTTGTGGTTGCCAACTGCTCTCCTAGAGCTGTGTCAAGAAGACAGCATGGCATTAGGAAAGGAACATGGCCTTTGGAGTCAGGATGTAGATCACAAGTGATCTGGTGGAAATGATTTTTTTTTCTTTTTTTTTTTTTTTTGTTAAGCCCTTTGGAGTGGAAAAGGTGTTCTAAGAAGATAAAGGGGCTCAACTAAAATGCCTTTGGAAAGTTGTTTTATTATTGAGAAAGGAGAGAAAGCCAACATTTGTCTGGACATGTTATTAAAAGCTGAGGATTTGTGTTCATGTCCTGGTAGAAGTACTGGCGGTAAAAATATTTTTAAAAAATCATAACATTGGTTGAGGACCTTGGATCTACTTTTAAACTGTATTTTACTAAAGAGAGAACCTGTGCTGAAAAAAGAAAAAATGAGTTACTTCCAAGTCCAGTTTCCCACTCTGTCTCTCTTGACACTTGGAGAGGAAGGAGCTCCATGTTACTGCTGAGTGGGGTAGGAGTTGAGGCTCAGTAGTCCTCCATTGAATCCCCCTTAATGAAAATCCCCCTTAGCGCTGCCTTGTGGCCTCCACTGACAGAGAGAAGGGGGCTCATTCCCACCTGGTGGGTAGGAGAGTCCTGGCTCTCCACTTGGCCTTCTCTGACACCAGCCTGGCTGGAAAAATGGTGTAGTGGTCATGAGTGGGTGGTCTGGTTACAGCCTGGTGAGGGTAGAAGTCTAGGCTCCCTGCTAGTTTGATTTTTTTTTCTCTCTGTATTATTTGACTTCAGCAGATTGGTTTTGGTCTTGCTAGGTTACCAACGGTTACCCTTTTCTTGGTCCTTCTGCTGGAGAGAGCAGGCTTTCCTTGGAGCTTTTTTCCTCTCCTCTCATGGTGATAACAGTTGCTGGTTTCTCCAGTACTCAGTCTAGAATATGAGGCAAAAAGAAAACCTAGTGAACTCACTAACCAGGTTCTGAGGAACCTGGGCTGTCTTGGCTGGTCTATCTTCTTTTCTCCACTTTTCAGAATATTGTATTTGTTTATTTTTAATAGGTAATGTCTAAAGTTTTTAATTGTAATTAGTGGGAAGAATAAGGAAACAGTTTATCTGTTCCATCTTTCCATGAGGGACATCTAGATTGTGATGCATTTTTTAAAAGTTTTTATTATAATTCTGGTTAATTAACATACAGTGTTCTATTAGTTTCAGATATACAACATAGTAAAATAACAGTTTCATACATCTCCTTGTGCTCATCACCAGACAAATGCACTTCTTAATCTCCATCGCCTATTTGACCCATTACTCCCAAACCCCCCTCGTCTGGTAACCATCAGATAGATGGTTATGCATTTTAATAGAGATTGAAAGGCATTTCCTTAATGGTCTAAAAACTCACTATGTAGAAGGAACTTCTCCTTTGAGAAATGGTGTAGTAATAGCTAGTTTTTCTTAAGAAAAGCAGAAAAATATCAGTGAAATAAGATATTAAAAGAAATTAACAAATATGTTTATTAGTTGTACTTAAAGAATATTATATTAGCAGGACAGTGTGGATAAGGGATGTTAATTTGTGAGCTTTGATTTAGCTTTCTTGTGAGCTTTATACTGATGGTATTATAGGTTATTACATGATGTTATGATAGTTTTACTTTAAAATATAAGTGGTTATATTCATAGATGTCTCAGATGTCAGTAAATGGTTTTTCCTATCTTTTTAAGTTTAAAATGAAATTTTGATCCCTTTTGAAGAGTTCTCAGAGCTTGATAAAGTGTTTCAGACTTTTTGATATAATAAGGAACAAGGAAACAAGTTATTAACATTTAAGTATTTTTGGAAGCTGGTGTATTTTTTTCTTTATTTTGACTTAAATTTCTAGCAGTTTTTTTCTCATTTAGAAAAAGATTTAAATCACTGAATTTTTTTAAGTTTTTTTTTTTTTTTTTTTTAATTTACTAATTGACAGAGCGAGTGAGCAGCAGCAGAGGGAGAGGGAGAAGCAAATTCCCTGCTGAGCAGGGAGCCCCATGCAGGAGTTGATCCCAGGCCCCCAGGATCATGACCTGAGCGGAAGGTAGACACTTAACTGACTGAGCCACCCAGGCACCCCTCATTGAATCTTTTTTTTTTTTTTTTTAAATAGGGAGTTTGACAACTTATCTTGCATTTAAGGATGTTCGTCATTTTATGTCTATATTCCATGGGTTAAATGGTTAAGCAGACATTAAGTCTTTAAGTGTGTTTAAAAACTTTTAAAAAGTGTGTTGATTTCTTTTATTATTTGAAACACATTAGATGAGAAAACAACTGTAGATCTCAGAATAAAATGGAAGACAACTTTACTTATTGGGAATTACAATAAAAACAGTAGATAAAACGTCAAAGTTGTATGTAGTTACTTATGATACATTGTAGTACGTATTTTGTTACATACTGTAAAACATTGAGTATACACTCTGATTAAGAGCAACTTGTTCTGTGACTTGGGATATTTTTTATAATATTTTGAATCCTATGTAGGCCGTATTCACTGCGTTAAAGGAAGTGTTTAGTACAGGTAATGCTAGAAAAGATGTGTAAGGATTTAGATGTAGTAATGTGTGTTCATACAACTGAGATTCCAATGCTCTGAAACAAACTGCATTGTAGCACTGTTGTTTGTGAGCACATCAAATTTTTTATTAAAAAAAATCACTGAAATAATACATGTTGAAACAAAATTCAGGGACTATGAAGTGGCTATTGTGAAAAGTACATTTCTTTCCTTATAACTCTCCTCCAACCTCCTTCCACATTTAGGAATATGGTAGATATTGTACAGACTCTTATCTATAGAAAAATCTTTTTAACTGAATCATTGGTATCCTCTTCCCCTTTTATATCCTATATTTAAACCATAAATTTAAATTTAAGACATCACTATATAAATCATGTTAATGTTTACCTACCTGGAAAGTTAAATTCTGATTTTTTCCCCTTAACGAGTTAATAAATTTTGTTTCTGCTAAGATATTTCAAATTGTAGAAATAATTGAAGCCTGGAAAGTGTGAGTGGCAGAAACTGGGCTTCTGGGATTATTTTCTGATCTTCCTTTTTGGATCAGCATTCATTGCCTGCTTGATAATGTTATCTCTGGCCTTAAGGAGCCTAGCAGCTTTGGGAGAAGGATCTCCCTGTAGGTCTGATGTCTGTTGAGTTGTAGATATATTAGCCCTCATTGCCTGCCGTAATCTCTTCCTCCTAGAACGAAGCACAAATAGGATTTTTAAATCCATATGACTAGTATGAAAAATGTGACCATTATAAATTACTGGGGTGTTTTCAACCAGTATAGTATGTCTGAGTTCTTTATTTAGTGTTTTTCCCACTCTATTTCACTTGGCTCTTATTAACATTCTTGTGATGGAAAAAGAGAAAGGAGTAGGATTCCATTGACAATGAATGTACATAACTTTTTCTCTCTCTTTTCCTACTTTTGCCTTTTCCAATGGGGGAGGGGCAGTTGCAATAGGAAGGCCCTTTGTCCAAGTTGGAGAGACAGCAGTTATGTGGAGAACAGCATATTTGGGGGAGAGAATAAATTTAGAAACTTTCAAAATAGTCCTGTTATATCTGTTACTGTTTTCCCTCATGGTTTTGATATGCCGGCACTCAGAATGTATGTACTGATTTCACGTTAAGGAGATTTTCTCCTTTTGGTCCTTTCACTTTGGACTTGAAGGTGTTTTGCTACTCTCTGATTTAATTTAGACATAAAAATGAAAATCGAATGACTTGAGGTAGACGATTCCTTATATATTATTACTTCTAAAAAACAAAATAAAAACTTTAGGAATAGGGTAAACCATTTTTGTTAGGTTGAAAACCTCATTTTTCAAGTGTGGGTCTAATGGATATAGCCAAAGCTAAAACAGTGGACATATGAAATAAACATTTAATTCTGCTTATATTCATACATCTTTAGTAATATCACTTTTTCATATTTTCTGATTTATGTTTCTGTAAAGTTGGAGCTTCTAGTTTTACATAACACTTTTGGAAATCCTTAATGTTATAAGTGTATTCCTTAAATTTTAATTAGCATAAGAAGAACTGACTCAGTTTAGGATGACTTCTTTCATTTGAGAAACAAAAAAAGACTGTTTTGCCCTTTAATCTGGTTTTTATTATTCTTTGTGATGTTTATTTAATGCTGTGATATGAAAATTAATTGCTTTCTTTTTTCAGATTATGATCATGCACTGGCTATAATTAGATAACTGAATTATTATATTATGAAGATATATTAAAACATGAAGAAGTGGTTTGTGAATGTGATTGATCATCTTTTAAGTTGTTTTTGGTTAGTGCAGAGTTAAGTGTCTTTGATTATCTTAATAGATGAAGAATAACTATATCCTTTCCAAACTTTTTAGCTCCCTCTCATTTGCTTATCTTTCTTACCTCCCTCTAAATTGCCTCTTCTTACTCCTTATGTATGAAACAAATTAGTGTAGTTGCATTTTATTTATATGGAGATTATCCACATTGTCTTTTTCTTGGCCAGTTTTGCATTGATATTACCTATTTTGTAGGAGGTTTTTCTCATTTGTAGGCCGAAATTCAAAATTTTTCTGAGTTCGTTGTCAGTACATGATACTCTCCAAGTGAGGATTCTTTTTTACTGGATTTCCTGGAGTCATTTTCAAAGTTAGGGAAGGAAGTGAAGTTGGTAGAAAGTAGATACTACTATGTTGATAGTTTATTTACTGACTGATTAGGTAAAAGGAAGTAAAGGGCAGAAGAAGGGAGAGACACTGGACACTTGAGTAACGCTTCATAGCAGTCAGTCAGGTTTGCTGTTGAAGAGAATAGCCCAAAGAGGAATTTGGAGGCACTGTGGTTGGTGAGTGAGTGTATCTGGTGGTAGATTGTAGCAGGAAGAGGTTCCAGAGGAAGAGGAGGTGGAGCTCAAAGCAAACTTCATTTGCAGGTTTACTAGATGAGGTTGCTTGGTGCTTGCGATTAAACATCTTACTTGGCACTATGTATTTGGGAGGTTGTAAACCTGAGTCGTCTTTATTCAGGGTAGACTATATATTTCTAATTTACATTCCCCCTTTCCTTTTATGTTTTGTGCCCTCAGAAGATTTATTATATCTAATATTCTTAGATATGATTATGTCTCTGAGAATATTGAAGGTCCTTAAAATGTTTCTAGGTCATGAGCAATACGTTCTAGTTTTTTTTTTTTTTTTTTTTTTTTTTTAGAAACAAGAAGCATTGTCTCAATATATCCTACTAATTCATGTGGTAAATTTTTATTAAAAGGTAACACAAATATCCAAAGTTACATAGCCATTGAACAGGATAGAATCAAGATTTATACCCAGGTTTTCTGTCTCCTGAACCTGTACTCTTAATCACATTTGGTCAAATTGGAGTTACTTTCCAGAGGAACAAAATTTGAATGTCAAGCCAAGTTCTTGGTCCCTGTATTAGAAGACAGTAGCTCTCAGAGATATGACTTTCAGTTTTTTAAAATGTGGGCAGCTCATGAGACAGAAGAATTCAAAATGAACACTTTTTAGCATGTTGAAGTGGTAAGTACCGTTCTTTACAAAGATTTTATGCTTTTATTAGTTTGAAAAATACTTAGTGCAGTCTGAAAACTGTGAGGTTTTCAGATGTTGATATCCCATGTGTTAATAGCAAATTGGAGTATTTTTCCTTAAGTGCATTACCAGTAAAAATGAAGCAGCCCATTTTGTGAAATAGTTTGTATTTTCCATGGTTTATACTTTAATGACTTTTCACAGTTCTTGACCAATGTAATAGTTCTCCCAAAATGAAAAGCCTTTTTTCTCATTGTAAGATGATACAATTGTTAAAAACAAAACAAACATGAAACAATTCTGAACAGTATAAAGAAGTGAAAATTGTCTGAAATCCTACCAGCTAGAGAGTAACAACTGGTTAACCTTGTGGTAGATGTAAACACCTAGAGATACAAATTCTTTGTTAACCTTGTATGTGGAAAATATCTTCTGGTTAGTGATTTGCTTTTATAATGGTTACTTTTAATGAACAGAAATATTTAAATTTTATTATCAAATGTTTGAGGTAGGAATCCAGTTTTCTCCCAACCCCCTAAATATGGAACATTAGTTTTATGAACATCATATGTTTTTCTTTGCTTTTTGTCTAAGTCAAGCTTTTCTGTTTATGGACTGTTTTGTTTCATTTATTGCTATGTCTGTTTTTATGCCAGTACCACACTGTCTAATTTATAGTATCATATAGCTTTTCTTTATATCTTATTAAAAAGAAAAGCCCCCTCACTTTGTTTTCCCTGAAGTATTCTGGCTGTTCTTGGTATTTTGGTCTATGCAAATTTAAAACCGGTTTATTGCTCTCCCAAATCTGTGGTACAGTTGTTGGGATTGCATTGCATCATTGCATCAATTTTAGGGAGAATCGATATCCTTAAAATAATTGAACTTTTAATCACTGAACATGGTATGACTTCCCGTTTGTCTTGTTTTAATTTCATACTTCTTTTCATGAAGGTTTTTTTAAAAAAGATTTATTTATTTATTTATTTATTTATTTATTTATTTATTTTAGAGAGAGAGAGAAAGAGAGAGAGAGTGCGAACAAACAAGGGGAGGGGCAGAGGGGGAGGTAGAGAGAATCTCAAGCAGATTCAAGCCAGACTTGGGGCTCGACCCCATGACCATGAGATCACAACCTGAGCTGAAGTTAAGATTTGGATGCTCAACGCACTGAGCCATCCAGGCACCCCTTCTTTTCATGAAGGTTTGCATATCTTCTGTTAGACCTATGACTTAGAACAGGGCTCAGCAAACTATAGCCCACAGGCCAAATCTGAACATCACCTGTTTTTATAACACCCATGAGCTGACAGTGCTAGTTAAGAATATTATAAATAGTTGGAAGAAATCAGAAGAACAACATTTACTGTCATGTAAAAATTATATGAAATTGAAATTTTAATGTCCATAAATAAAATTTTTTGGAGCATAGCTGTGTTCATTCATTTAAGTATTTAACTGCTTTTGCACTACAAATGGTAGGGTTCATTTTTCGAGTAGAGATTATATGGCCCACAAATTCTAAAATATTTTACTATCTGGCCCTTTATAGAAAAAGTTTGCCTACCCTGATTTAGAATTATTGTTTGTTTCATTGTTTATATATCTCAGAGTTTCTTTGTATCTTGGGGTGGAGATGGTGTTTCAGCCTGGCTTTCTTTACCTCTGTCTCCAATTCTGGTAAGACTTAGACTCATAAGTCACTGTTACCAAAGTGTGTTGTATTCTTTAGGTATGTGGGGGCAGAGAAAAATTTGCTGTCATGTTTTATATAATAATCACTGTACCTGTTGTTGGGTATTTTACATTTGAGGATTTAATTTAATAAAATACAACTTAATTTACCTATTTATTGATTTCCCCTTTTATAGGAAATTAAGAGAGAGACAGAATCCAAGGATGACAGTTTGCCCATTAAACGGGAAAGACATGGGAATGTAGCAAGTCTTGTACAACGAATAAGCACCTATGGACTTCCAGCTGGAGGAATTCAACCACATCCACAAACCAAAAACATTAAGAAGAGTATGTAAATAATTTCTTTCCTGTTTAAATCAAAGTAAAGGATGTTTTATAACTGTTCATAAGTTATGTGAAGAAAAATTAGCTTAACGTTTTGTAGCGGACTGCAGAAACTTCCTACATATTCACGTGTTACTAGTTATTGGCCCTTGTAGTCATTCTTCATAAAATAATTGAGCATGACCTGCTGGAATTATTTATGGGAATTAGAAATTAAAATATGAGGCTTTGTTTTCTTATTAGCCTTACAGGTTCTGTTGAATAGTTGATGCTTTGCCTTAAATTTATTTTAATACCATTTATATATTTATACCATAAATAAAATTTATTTTATGCTAAGATGTCTGCTCATATTTAAGCAGTATAGATGCATGCATTTTGATAGTATGTTTTCTTCATTGGTTAGACATCTAACATAGACATTCAGTTTTCCGAGGTGATTGTCCCAGCAGAGTCCTTTTAGGTATTTAGTACTCTATAAATATGTTAGAACATTTTAGCATAGAGGGAAAGCACCACATTTGAAATCAGATGTGAATTTGAGTCCATCTTAGGACCTTAGATCATTTAATCTCTTGAGCTTTATTTTGCTGCTGGTGAGAAAGGGGTAAAAAAGACAGGTAGTTTTGCTTTTCGAAAAGCTTACAGTATTGGGAAAGACTGTTATTAAAGTATTAAACATTAAACATGTACAAAATACAGCATTTATGGGAGCAGATAGTATTTTCACATAATAAGACCTGAAGCCCCTTGAGAGACTGAATACTGATTACTATGATTAATTTGAGTTAATAAGTACTAAATGAGTATTTAACCACATTTATCTTAGATCAGTGTCTTTGATATCATGGTCTGCAAATCCCTTGTGGTACCTAGTGGTTTACAGTAAAGAAATTTTGTTTATATACATTTTACAAATATAAGACTATTTATGATTTTTACAGAGTCTCCTTAATATCTTGCCTCTTCTGTGCTACTGTCTGTGGAATTTGGGGGAAACATTTACTTTCTGGGTACTATCATCCTTCGATTATTTTCATAAAATGAAAACATTTTCATAAAAATGAAAAAGATTTCATGATAATAAGACCAATTAAAGGATTCTGTGTTGTTTCCCAGTAAATTCATTGTACAAACAATATTTAGATATTACCCATACTGCTTTCAGACTGCTGCCTGAAGGTGAACAGTTTTAATAGTTTTAATTGTCCTGGACGCTCAGACTCTCTTTTAGAGACTGGGGGACAGATTACTGAGATTATTTCATATCCTACAGGTGAACCTCTATATGGAATTTTTGTGCACAGGAGAATTTTTAGGCCCACTGGAGAGTTACTTATGACCTCTGTCTATTATAAAATCCATTTACCACTTTCTTTAGTTTTACTGAGCTATAAAGGGACAGTTTTCTTAAGTAGAGACTAGACAAAGGACTTTAAGGTTATGATTATTTTATTCATTTTGTCTCCTAATAAGAAGGGACACACTCAATTTTACCTTCCTCAAGAACACTGGTCATAATTCTTTTTCTTGTAAAAGGAAAAACCGTTATGTAGTTGGTGCCAGGAGGCTTAGACTTTTTCCTGAGGATCCTCCATAACTTGTTTTAAGTGCATGTGCTGCAAGGACTAAATTGGTCATTTGGTGCTAGCTAACATGTAAAACAGGATGCAGGTTGTTTTTGCGTTCAGATTGATTTTCCAGGAAAAGCAAGCTAAGGTTTTTTTTTTTTTTATCTGATTTTTTTTTTTGGGGGGGGTTATTGTTTGTATCATATCCTTAATTCACAAAATAGACCAGTTATTCTAAAGGTTGTTTATTGTACTATTAAATACTAGTGAATACTACTATCCAGTAATAATAATAAAAAAGAATTGTAAAAGTTGATATAATCACAGCAATGTGAATGTTCAGTTTTAATCTCTGTATGCCAAGATAAGTGAATCTGCATGTGTATTGAATTTTTGTTTAAGCAACTTAAAAAGAGAGTTTCTCATACATACTGTGGTGGTAGGTATCTGAAAACTGGGCTTGTTAGCTATTTTTCTCTAGTCTCCCAAGCCAAAAAAGTGTAGACTTTTTTGTGAAGTCTGGTCACAAAGCCATTGAAACTTTTGCCTTTGTGTGTAAGTTAACCATAATAACTGTGATAAAACAAACAGGTATTTTTTAGAGTGAGCACAGAATAATATTTTCCAGGACAATTACTATAAGTTGCTTAAGTTATAGAAGAGAAAAATTTGCACATCTCATAGCAAAAACTGGTCCAAGTCACATCGCTGCTGAAACCCTTATAAAATCAGGCACAGAGATAATATTGTAGAGTAAAATTACTTAGTAAATAATTGACATGTTTCAGCATCACAACTCTGTATTCCATTCAGTGTGGAATATTAGTAGATATTTCACTTTGCATTTGGAAAAAATTGATGCCAGATGTGAATCTACCCTAACTATACCTGAGGGAAGATATTAGTGCTTGTAACTTTTCTTATTAGTGGAAACTCATGCAGAAGTGGTTTTTATCTAGTTAATAATTATTTTGAATGTAAAAGATACATTGAAATTGATACTGGTAGATCACTAGTAGTAGTTGCTACAGAATTGATGTTGCTGCATGAAAAATTAGTTGACCAGAATGCCAGTCTTCATTGTTTCATCTCTAGAAAACAACTGGTAGCAAATAGTATGCCTCCTGATGATTCTGAGTCAGCGCTAAAGAAAATAATGAAAATTCAAAATACCATCAAAATATGGCCACTGACTATACATTTTTACAGCGTACATTTTAAAAAATAGGGGCATATTAGCTCAGGCTCTGCTCTTTAATCTTAAAATATTTTGACTCAGAAGGGAAAAAAGACTCTGAACTGACTCCTCTCCAGCTGCAGCTTCTCAAATGAATGGGGCAGGGTGTTCTTCTATTTTCTATAAATCTTATAGAAAAGTTGAAGGGATAATTGTGCAATGAATATTTTAAACGCTTTAAGTTTGCTGTTAGCATTTTTCACAGTCTTTATATCTGTATATATATAAAATACTTCTTTAACTGAATCAGTTGAAAGTATATTGTGACAAGATATCTCATTCCTAATCACGTGAGTTCTTTCTTTATGATGGTGATGATGATATCTTCTAAGATTTTGATTGTTTTAATCAAGCAGTATATCAGCAGTAGAGCTAGAGTCTTTGAACAGCTTGAATCTTTCAATTAATGGTCTAAGCAGTATGAGATTTTTTATTGCTGAGGATAAGAAAAAAAATTTAAGGATGATTCAGGCATATAGCAATGATTGTTTTTATTATTTGATTATTTTCTTTGCTTACTGGAGACATAAATTGACAAAAAAAATCTTGACATTAGAAAATGGATCAGGAATCGTTTTGCTGCTGTCTGTGAAATTTTAGCATTCATCTTTTGAATGTGGTATGGTCTTCATTTTGTATTTGATGGGGAGATTGAAAATTGTAATCTTAAATGAGAAATGGTTCCATAATTTAAGAGCTCTGTTTGATCTGAATATTTAGGTCTATTTTTCAGAGCCATGAAAATATTTGCTATTCTTGATGGACCTACATTTGAAAACTTAGGATTTTCTGTTTCAGTAGGAAAAATAGGAAGTAGCTTTACTGAGTGTAAAATTTTACAGAATTTTTTTTCCAAAATATACAAAATATTATTTTGAAGTTTTTTTTTTGAAAATTGTTCAGCATTGATGTGCTGAATGCTTTACTATCTGTGAATTTGAAGACCATGAGAACAGTGTTAATGTGGGCAATCAAATCTGCCAAATAAAACTGGGTATGGATAATGATTAAAAACTTGCAGTCTAACAGGGGAAAACATCAAGTTACTCTGAAACAGAGGTGATAGTAATAATTATGTCATAGGTTTTAGAGGTACCAACACGTCAAGTAAATATTAGAAGTGCTCAATAAATGTTTGTGATTATTATTACAGTGTTTATACTATTACAAACCATATTAGAGATGTATAAAGTATGCAGCTATGATTAAAGGGGCAGTTCTGTACTGTGTTGTCAAGCAAGGCATATTTTAAGCCTTTCTTAGGTAAGACATCTCATTCACATGAAGATTGGGGAGTATAACATTACAGGTAGAATTGCTGCCTTTGGAAGAAGACCCATGGAGATAAGCAAGTACATGGTATTTATAGGTAGTAAGGATCTGGCAGGACTAGATTCATCAGCTGTGTTAAGGCACTTTGTAATCTGTAAAGGAGGCAGCATTGGTAAAGTGGAAAGATAAAAGGCTCAAGAGTCATATGTTGGTATAATTCTAGTTTTGCCTCTTTTTAGCTCTAGGGTCTTGGACAGGTTCCTGTTTTCTCATGGGGAAATAATGATGACAACAAGCTTTATTATCTGTTGTGGGAAGATATTTGTGAAGGATTTAGAATAGTACTGGTACATAAAAGGCCTGGAAATATATCCCTGCTTTTGCTGTACCTCCTTTATGTTCTTTCTTATCAATAACTTTACTTACAAAACATCAATTTGATAAATTTTCTTATTTCTTTGTAGATCTGAAAAGCTATATAGAGGTTGCTTGTGATAAAATACTGGTTATAGTTATTTTAAAAATTGGCTTATATTCAGACATCCTTTTATTGAGTAGTCTTCTTGTACATACTATTTTGTGCTTAGCAGAGGTTCTGATATATTGTAGAAATTCGGTAAATACTTTGGACTAATACGTATGAGCAGATATTGTATGTGCCATTTAGAATGTAAAAAAATCTCAAAATTCCCTTTCATTGTGCTCACAATTAATAGACGAGTTCAAATAGGCAGTCACTTCACCTTATGAGTAAACCATATTTAAATATGGAATCATGAAAAATTTTTCTTTTTTAAATAAAAATTGCTCATATTTTGTAGTAATAATAGGGGCTGTTCAGATATTTTTTTATCCAATGTAGCTCTTTCCTTTAGGGGAAAAATTATTTGCAAATAATTTTGTAAACTACTCTGGAAAACATTCTGGTGTATTATGCTTAGTGTAAGCAGGGAAAAAAACCCCACAAACTTGAAGTTTTTGGTTATGATATAACTAGGCTCCTCAAAGTTAATTGATATGCTTGCGTGCAGGGGGGCTAATTAATACTTTTTATCTACTTTAAATCATTTAAAAGATATTCATATTCATTATAAAGAAGCAAGCTACATTTTTTTAAAGGCCTAAGATTATCAAATGATAGGATTTTCTTTGAAGTGCACTCTGAGCAGAATAGAATTTGTTTTCAGTAATGTAGATCATTTCTCTTTCATCTACGAAGTGCTAACTACAGTGAACACATTTTCTCAAGCTCACTTCAACTTCCAAAAGTATTTAGGGACTGTATTTATCTATAGTGTAAGAGATGAGAAGTTTTCCTGCAGTATGCAAAAATTAAATTATTACTTAAAAATTTATTCTGAGATGTGATGAAAGGTGACGCTTGAAAAATTTTACTGTAAACTCTAGGTCAGTTATAAACGTATGGTCAGTGTTTACTTTGGTTCCTTCTATTGTAAAACAAATTTTTAAAATCAGATATAATTATTAATTCCATTATGAAGTGGGGGAAATAATTACTGAGGTGTAACTTTCTTATATGGAGACTCTCGATTTCTCTAGTTGACTGTCATCTGTTCCGCCCCTCTTCCATGGTATCGATTGCATGTAATATGCTTCTTGTGTTGTTTTGGAGGTTCCGTTGGACTTATTTTTTGTTCTGATAAACAATTTCGTAGAATGTCAGAGCTGAAGTAACTGTTATAGTTGTCTAGTCCAGCTCTTTTATTTTGTAGTTCAGGACATTGATTCCCAGAGAACTTGGGTCAGATAATGAGGAAATGACAGCTGTACTAGAACCCAAGTCTTCTGACTTCCAAACCAGTGTTATTTCTTCAATAGCACGGCATCTTTTTTTTTTTTCAAACTATATATGAGAGTTTATTTGGAGATGTTATGACTTGATTTGATGTAGTGAAGTTGTATCTATCTACACTGCTTCTCAGCATTCTCTTTTGTTGTCAGCAACAACCTCTTTAGAATCCTTGTATTATCAATTATTTCTCTGGGAAAACTTTTTTATCTAGAATATCTGCCACATCTTTTCCACCTTCTTGTATTGTGTTCATCTTTAATTGTGTAACTCTGACCATTTTTCTTTGAATTCTTCCACGTCTGCTGCAGTTCAAACCTGTCCTTTCTATTAATTTCTATTACTTTGGGGTTATTTGGGGTTTGCTCTAAATATTTACTATCTCATTATGTATTTGTATTTTATTACTAATCGTTGCCTGTTTCTTAAGTTCTTTTAGTTCCTTAAGTGTGCATTTAAATTATTAAGAAAAATCTTAGGATTGCTTGTGGTAAAGGGTTGATGGAATGTAGATACTCTTGGTATGATATTTCTTGGCATTGATGTCATATAATTAGGCCTAGATAATTGTTCATTGATTCGTTGAAAAATATTTAATGGGCCTAGCATAGGCCAGGCACTATGCTAGGTACTAGGGAGAGAGCAGTTAAATTCAGTGCCTGTTTATCTTTAGCCTACAGAGTATGGGGAGTACATACAAGAAAATAAATCATGATAGAATAAAGGAAAAAATGAGTTGTCAGTAACAGGTAGGTTACAGAAGTAAATAAGTATAGGGTGCTGTAGAAGCACAAAGGAAGAGTGCCTGATCCAGAAAGCTGTTTGCAAAGAAGTTTCTTCATAGTTGAGACCTGAGGATGAGTTGAAGTCCAAGAAAGGTGGACTTTGTGGATGAAAATAAAGCGTCCTTGGCAAAATAAACAATATATATTTTTTAAAAGATTTTATTTGAGAGAGAGTGAGAGAGAGCATGAGCAGGGGTAGGGGCAGAGGGAAAAGGAGAAGCTGTCTCTCCTGAGGAGGGAGCCTGACATGGCCTCTATCTCAGGACCCTGGGATCGTGACCTGAGCTGAAGGTAGATGCTTAACCGTCTGAAGCCACCCATGTGCCCCCCAAAACAGTATATGTTAAGTCTTAGAAGGAATAGGGTTTGTCGTTTTCCAGCAATAAGAAATAAGTATAATTAGATCATGGAGTACAAGATTGAGAGTCATCTAGGGGAATCTTAAACTGCAGATCCTGATTCAGCCTGCCTGGGTTGCTATAATAAAACACCACAGACTAGGGGCTTAAACAGCAGAAGCTTATTTTCTCATAGTTCTGCAGGTTAGAATTCTAAGATCAAGGTGCTATCAGAGTTGGATTCCGGTGAGGCCTCTTTTCCAGACTGGCAGGTAGCTGCCTTTCCCGCTGTATCCTCATATGGCCTTGTGTGTGTGTGTATGCCCACATGCACAATTAAGTGTGTGTGAGGATTAGGGCACCACTTTTATGATGTTTTTTAACCCTATCACCTCCCCAAAGGGCCTACCTCCCAGTATAGTCAAGGACACAATTCAGTCCATAACGGGTAGGTCCAAGGTGGAGCCTGAGATACTGCATTTCTGTGAAGCTTTGACATGGTACTGTTGCTGCTGGTCTGAGGAACGTACTTTGAATAGCAAGAAGTTACCCTTGAATCAGTTATATCTGATCATCTACCCATAGATGCTTTAATGATTCAGTTTTAAAGATGGGAGTAAATCTAACTTCTCAACTTTTAGAGTTGGAAAGAAATTGAGAACCACAAGCCTGGATGGTTATAAATGATTGTCACTTATGTGAATAAATGAAACTTGTTTGAAAACTTAAAGTAAAATTACTGTCTTTACCTGTGTGAGTTTGATTTTTATCTGTCAGAAAATAGAACTCTTAAAGCATGTAAGATACATTTTGGGTTTGTTCATTTTGTGTCTCTTTAACACAGATGCTCTTAAATTAGTGCATTTTGAATATTTCCATACTTTGATCAAGAAGTAGTCTGGAAATTACTGGCTTGGAAGACAGCTTGTCTGTGAAAAAATTTGTTGTGCCAACAGTGTCTTTTATTGTTTATATTTTTAGTATCACAATTGGCATTGGATATTTTACTTTGGTCTAATTGGTGGGCTTAGATGTATAAATAAATTTCATGGCTGGGAGCCTTGTAACTTATTTGTACTTGGTTTGAATTTATTTTGGCACACGTAATGTGGGGGCAGGGTGAAAAGCCAACCAGAACTGATTGTGGTTAGCTGCTCAGAATGCTTACATGTTCTGTTTTTATTCATACATATGAATTCTATGGCAGTAAATATGGTGTGTAAATAAAGGTGCTGTTGTTTGTTTCAATGATCTTTTTTAACCTCATTTTTTACTATGTTACTTCTTTTAGAGACCAAGAAGCGTCAGTGTAAAGTTCTCTTTGAGTATATTCCACAAAATGAGGATGAACTGGAGCTGAAAGTTGGAGATATTATTGATATTAGTGAAGAGGTAAGGAAAACATGTGCTAGAGATAAAATAGCAACTGGAATTGATACTCTGGGTATTAGAAAACTGCTTTGTGAGAGTATTAATTTTTCATTAGAATTTTTTTGTGATTTTCATTGTATTTTATAAAAATTTTAAGATACAGGTTTTAAAATGGATCTTTAATGTCTTAATGTAGGGTTATTTTATCTGTTGGAATAAAGCTTTACTCATTCTTACTACACCTGGTATTTGTGTACTGTGCCTGTTGTATGTGTTGACTTTAGGAATAAAAATTTTTAAGCTAAAGTTAATGTAATCTAAGTAGCTAAGAATAAAAATAAACATTTTCTTTGATTCTGAATTCACTTTAGGCCCAAAGCAGTAAAATAGAAGCAGTTTTACCTTCTGCGTAGCAGAGGGATACAAGAAAGGAATCTTTTTAAAAGCTTTGCCTTGTTTGAATTGTCACAGTCAAATGTGAACCAAAAACACTTTCCCCACATTTTAATATCTTAGAATGAGATTTAAAAGTATGGTAGACATAACTTTTCATATCTCTTCTTTTACCATTATAAGAATATTAAAAGTTTTATTTGGCAGCTGAAGATCCCATTTTCAATCATATGTTTTGGTATCACATATAGTCATAGGGACTGATTTTATGTTATAACATCATGTAATTTATCACTTATATTAAGTTCCAGTGTATATATACGAGACAATTCTGTTTTATTTCCACCAGATGGCAATAATAATAGTTAATGTTTATTGAGGCTATGTGTCTGAAGCATTATGCTAAGTGTTTCACATTTATTATTTTCTTTAAATTTCTAAACAACTTAAGGAGACATGAATTTTTATAACCATTTTATATATGAAGAGATGGAAGCATGGAAGATAAGCGATTGGCTGTTCTAGTTACTGTTGCTGCATAACATGCTGGCCCAAACTTTGTAGCCAAGAACAGCTGTTTTATTAGGTTCATGGGTTGTGTGAGTCAAGAATTCAGATAGGGTACGGTTGGGATGGCTTGTCTCTGTTCCATGATGTCTGGAGGTCTCAACTGGAAAGACTGAAAGTTTGGGTGCTGGTGGAATCATGGGAAGGCTCTTTAATGACGTGATTGGTACCTAGAAGGCTCGAAGACTGCCTGTGGAGACCTATTAGGTAGCTTCTCTATTTGACTTGGCTTTCTCTCACTGTGTGGTGCCCCAAGATAGTTGGACTTACTACATGGCATTTCAGGGCTCTTAGTGTAAACATTTCAGCAAACGTGGTGATAGCCTTTTACAATCTGACCTTGGAAGTGATAGTGTCACCTTCACCACGTTCTGTTGTCTACAAGCATGTCAAAAGCCAGCAAGATTGAAGACAATGAGGACAAGACCACCTGTTGGTGGAATGTCAAAATTATCTTGTAGTTGATCATGTGGGATAGGAGATCTTGTTTGAGCCGTTTTTGCTCAAGTCCATATGCGTGGGATGCAGAGGAGCCAGAATCTGAATCCACATAGTTTGAGTCATTATTCTTCCACTGCTATACTATCCTGCCTCTTGAGAATTCCTTAATTTATAGGAATTAAAAGGTTATTTACCCTAACTACTCAGTTACTGCCAAGCTGGGATTGCAGGTATAGATAATTAAGTTTCCTGATGTTTTTCTCAGTTGTATCTGTTACAGTTTGGTCTGTATATCTCCATCACTATGGTTTGAAGAACTCAATCCTTTGGTGTCTCCTTAAGTCTGCTAAAAAATTCTGAACTCTTCAGTCTTACTGCCTTCTGTTTTTCCCTCAAACAGCTTGTATTCTAGCTGTCTTGTATTTCAGCTGTACATATTCCAGGAATAAGTCCTTTATTTTTATGTCACCGTATTTTTAACTTGGTTTGTACCTAGAATATTCTTATTCAACCTTTAATATCCAGCTCTTTTGTCATTTCAATTTAGGGGAGCCTTTTTTGAATCTTTTAAGCCCTTCTTTTGTGCTCTTGGAGCATTTCGTTCATACTTTTGTTATAGCACCTCTTATGTTATATTGTAATATCTGTTTAGTGTTTGTTTTCTTCTTTAGATTGTTTCACTGAAGGGCAGAGATGTCTCATATGCAAAACTCAGTCTTTTCACTAGCTTCTACATAGTGAGTGCCTGTTGGATGAATAACTTATAAGTTTGCTTTGTAATTCTGAAGTGAAAAACATTTAAAACACATTTTAAACAAAATAAAGAGCCTTTTCTCACAGTGATATTTCATGTTCTGCTGTTATGTGAATTTTAACAGTGAATAGTTTACTTAAAAAAAATTTTTTTTACCTTATTCAGACCTTTTAGCATCCTTAGCAGAAATTACACATTTTATTTATTTATTTTTTTAAAGATTTTATTTATTCGACAGTGATAGAGACAGCCAGCGAGAGAGGGAACACAAGCAGGGGGAGTGGGAGAGGAAGAAGCAGGCTCATAGCGGAAGAGCCTGATGTGGGGCTCGATCCCATAAGGCCGGGATCACGCCCTGAGCCGAAGGCAGACGCTTAACTGCTGTGCCACCCAGGTGCCCCAGAAATTACACATTTTAAAACAGTTACTAAATAGTATTAAGTAATCATGAAAATTAGTAACATTGTTATTTGTGAATGTAAATATTTTTCTAAAGAGTTTGGTTCCCAAGGATATTTCTGGTTGAGGTGAGGGGAGTGTTTAGGAGAGTCTAGATCTGGATTTTAAAAATAAGGGATTCTTTTTCTTACTTGGGTTAAGATTCACTGTTTAAGTGTAAAAGACTTAGTAATTTTATGTAGCATTTGGGAAGTTATATTCATCAAGCTTTTTCCAAATCTGAATTTTCATATACTTAAATAATACATGAAATATATTATAAATATCGAAATAATTACAAATTGAGGCTCAGTGGTGTTTAAAAGAGTAACATGCCAGAAGAGAGCTATCTACTTCCTGCTGTTAATACCTTATTCTTGGTTATCTGATATTTTTATAAAAATTACTTACATTGAGGAGTGCAGTTCATTACAAATTCTCATTGTAAATGTTGTAAAGTGCTACTGATAGGACTAATCCCATATATGATAAGTCTAATCAATTTAGATTTAATCTACTTAAAATATATTTTCACCATTTTTTTTCTTACAGATTTAGAGGGATTATTTTGCATCACTAACTTTGTGCTCATTCACTTAATGTAGCTTAATTTTCCCATAGCGGGAAGATTTTACTTAAGAGAACTTTTATTATTTTTGAGTTGTGAACTTTTTCAGGTAGAAGAAGGCTGGTGGAGTGGAACCCTGAACAACAAGTTGGGACTGTTTCCCTCAAATTTTGTGAAAGAATTAGAGGTAACAGATGATGGTGAAGCTCATGAAGCCCAGGAGGATTCAGGTAGATTATTTTAAAAATTTGAATAGATTTAAATAAAATTATATATGATCTAGTGTTTATTTGGTATTTTTTGAAACTCTGTTCTTATTGAAATATGAGCTTCAGTTTTTCTACTTTTAAAAAGCAGCTTATGACAGGGACTTAAAATGAATTAAAAATCTAGGCAAATAATTTAATATATTTCTTTCTCTGATGTCTGTTTCAACCCAAAGTAAATGTTTAGTACCCTGATTATAAATTAATACTGCTTATGTTATCTGATTTCGTTCCACTTAAGATGTACTAATATAATGTTTTGATTTGAGTTTGCAAATGTCCTAACTACTTCAGAGATTTTAGAAATTAAAAAAAATCTTGCTTTTGTTCTTGTTCATATTCAGATAATAAATTTTTTTGTGTAGCCAGAATGTCACTTAATATTTTGTGATTGCCCCCATTTATAGGCTTACCCACAAATTCATTTTAAATTTGCTCACCATTTATAAGTATGATTGAGAACATTTTATCCCAAAGCTAAATTTACATTACATTATTTTTAAGAATTGCTGTGGAATTTAGTTTTTTGGTTTTTTTTTTTTTAAAGGTCTATTTATTTTAGAGAGAGAGACAGCTTGTGTGAGTGAGCAGGGGGAGGGTTAGAGGGAGAGGGAGAGGGAATTTCAAGCAGTCTCTGTGCTGAGCATGGAGCCTGATGTGGGGTTCGATCTTACAACCCTGAGATCGTGACCTGAGCTGAAACCAGGAGTCTGGACACTTAACTGACTGAGCCACCCAGGTGCCCTTGTTTTTGTTTTTTAAGAGAAATTAAATTCATAAGTGGTAATGCAGGGTAAATAGATCTTTTTCTGTATGGAAAAATGTATGTAGTGCGGTTCAGTATATTTTCAAAATCAAGACATTAAATATTGACAGTATTTGATATTGACAATAATATTTAATTCATAGTTCACATACAGGTTTAATTGTTTTAGTATATGCTTTGTATAGCTGTTTTTTTTCTCCCAGTTCTGGGCAAGACCACACAGGGAATTTATTTTTCAAGTTTCTTTAGAATAGTCTCCCAGTCTTTCTTTGTTTTTCTAGACAGTTTTGAAGGGTTTACGCTGATATTTCATATAATGGATCCCAGTTTGGGCTTTCCTTCAGATTCTTCATGATTAGTTTCAGGTTGTGTTTTATTAACAGGATTACAAAATGATATCTCACTGCCTTGTATCAGGCGGCACATGATGTCTGTGTGCTTTCTTTTTGGTGATGTTCAATTTGATCACTTAGCTAAAGCTGTGCTGCCAGTGTAAGTGTACTGCTGTTTTCTTTATAATTGTTAAGTGTCTTGTGGGGAGATACTTTGAGACTGTAAAATTGACATTCATCTCTAAAGAACTTTTCTTTCTGCTCAGTTTATTTGTCAATGTGGACTCAACAGTAGGTTCTATTTAATTCACTAGGTATTAATCTGTTACTGTTATTTATTTTGATACCACCAGATTTGGCCAGTGAAAGCTCCTTCAAATTAATTTCTGTGATTTTTTAAAAATCAACTTTATTGGAAATGTAATTTATAAATAATAAACTGCCTATTTAATATATACAGTATGAGTTTGACAGATGTATACGTCCATGAAAACCACTGCCACAGTAAATGTACAAAACATTTGCTTCATCCCCAAAATATTCCTTGTTCCATGAAGCAGTCCATTTCTTTTTCTGCCTCTGGTTTCAGGTGATCATAGGTCTGCTTTTTTTTCATTATGGATCAGTTTGCATTGCTATGTCTTCTGAACAGGTCTTCATCATTGTTTGAGCACTTTGTTATTTTCTTGTACAATTGTTTCAGGCCCATGTTGAACTCTCCCTACTTCCTCCTAAAATCAGCTACTTGTCCAGACAAAGTTGGTTTCTTTTAGAGAAGTATAGTGGTTAAACACTGAGATCTGAGTACAAGCGTGCTCATTGATCCTGGGGTGATATTCCTTCTGGGCACTCTTAGTAGATAAAATGAGGGAATGCTTACACATGTACACACATGCCCACATACACACGCACTCCTTTATCTCTTTACCTATCATCCATCTCTCTATCTACCTACCTACCTGCCTGCCTACCTATTTCTACTGGTACATTTAATTGTAGTTTAATACCACAGGGTACATTCTAGTCTGCAATAATTTCATCTTTAAGCCCGTTAGTCATAGAGATGAATGAAATAAATAATTGAGTTTACTTTACTTTTAAGGGAATTTTCAGGAAAGAGTTTTAGGAATCCATTTTAGTAATAATAGGTAATAGAATGAAGGTATAAATCAGTCTGGTGAATAGTTTTAACTTTAATCTTGTTTTTAGAATAAAATAAATGACCTTAAGAAGAGTAGAGGCCAGATTAATCAGGGAATATTTCTTAAGCCTTCTATGTGCTAAGTGCTAGATCGGTTTTGTGAGGGCACAGAATCCCGTCTGCAGTCCAGAAGCTTAAGGTCCAGGTCTCTGAGGGATAAGACAAGTACAAACTTAAATTAGTACATATCAGTCTGGATTAAAATGGTCTGAGTACAAGAGGTGCTGGTGGGAGACAGCTCTAAACAGAATATATTGTTTGTCACTTAAAATTACTTTGCACATTTTCATCTTTTCAGAAATGTTCTAGGAAACATTAGAAATGCAATCTGCAGCTCTGTAACTATCTTAGAAGATGTTATTTTCTAAACTCCTTTTCCTTCTAATTGTTCTCCTTGTTTTCCTCTATATAAGTTTTATTTTAAATTGTTAATTGTTATAAAAAACACATTATATAGAATTTATCATCTTGACCGTTTTTTTTTAGAATAATTCAGTAGTGTCATGTATATTCACACTGCCGTGCAATAGATCTCCAGAACTTTTTCGTTTCACAAAATCAGAACTTCATGCCCATTAAATAACTCCTCATTCCTTGCCTTTCCACTTTCTGTTTCTATAAATTTGACTACTTTAGATACTTTATATAAATGGAATCATACAATATTTTCTTTTTGAGACTGGCTTATTTCACTTAGCATAATGTTTTTAAAGTTTGTCTATGTTACAGCATGTGACAGTTCTCTCAGATTGAATAATATTCTGTTATATGTATGTACTGCATTTTGTGTAGCCATTTACCAATTCCTGGATGTTTGAGTTGTTTCCGGAACCCTCTTGGCAGTTGTGAGTAAAAGACGGGCTGTTAAAACATGGGTATACAGATATTTGAGACCTTGTTTTCCATTTGGATATATATACTCAGAAGTGGGATTGCTGAATTATATGCTAGTTCTATTTTTAATTTCTTGAGGAAATGCCGTATTATTTTTCATAGTGTTTGCACTACTTTACACTTCCACCAACAGTGTAAAGGGTTCTCCACATCCTCACCAAACACTCTTGTTTTCTGTTCTTTTTTTTTTTTATATATATTTGCTGTCCTAATGGGTATGAGATGATACCTCATTGTGATTTTGATTTGCATTTCTCTGATGAGTAGTGATCTTGAGCATCTTTTCATGTGCTCATTGCCCATTTGTGTATCCTCTTGTGAGGAGTATCTGTTCAAGTCCTTTGTTTTTCAAACAGGTTATTGTGTTTTTTTTCCTTTTGTAGTTGAGTTGTAGTAATTCTTTATATATTATAGATATTAATCTCTTATCAGATATAGGATGTGCAGGTATTTTCTCCCATTCTGTTAATTGTTTCCTTTGATGTAGAAAAGTTTTTCATATAGGTAGTCTCAGTTGTCTAATTTTTCTTTTGTTGCTTGTACTTTTAGTATCGTATTTCAGAAATCATTGCCAAATCCAATGCTAATGAAACTCTCTCCCTATGTTTTCTTCTAGGAATTGTATAATTTTTGGTTTTATGTCTAGGTCATTAATTGATTTTTAGTAAATTTTTGTGTATGGTTTAAGACAAGGGTCCAACCTCATTGTTTTACATGTGGATATCCAGTTTTCCTAGCAACATTTGTTAAGGATGTTGCCGGAAAGAGAACTGGTTCCAAGCTCAGGTTTGGTTGCTTGCTGCTAGAACAATCAATACTCGAAGGAAAAGTGATGGTGGGAAAGGAAAAGTTGCTTTTCAGGAAGCTGGCAACCTGGTAAGATGGTAGACCATCTTCACTGTCCAGGTGAAGGTTAAAACCAGAGTTGTAAATGGGAATAAGGGAGGGTGGTTACCTGCAGGACAAGCAGGCTCCCAGGTGTTGTAACCATATGTTGACATGACCTAGAACAGACCTGCTGCCTCAGTGGCAGCTGTTTTCGAATGTAGTCAGGCCTTATCTTCTGGGAAAGTCTGGGCCTTTAGTCCTCAAGGTCAGTGATCTGCAAATTTCAAAGAAAGTAAGTTCTGCAGATCAAGGGATTTAAGTCAGCAAGCAAGGAGTGCATAAACTTGAAGCAAGGTTAATAATTACCCTTGAGACCCATGGTGATGCTGTTACAGAAAGACAGTCCTTTCCCCACTGAGCGGCCATAACACTCTTGTTGAAGTTCATTTGACCAGTCTATTCAGACTTTTATCATGGCACCTATGGCTATTATACGTGTTTCTGTTTTTCCTCTCCAGTAGACTGTCAGCGTGTTTATAGACAGAGACTGTTATTTTTCTTTGTTTACCGCTTACTATAGGGATCCAAAAAATGAATAGCTTATGATCTGTTTAATTTTTATTCCAGAGTATTAGATTTTCTCTCATGTCATTTATGTGCCTTTTTATAGGGCCAACACTTTGGGGAGGGATAGTGTAATGGGGAAGTCCGGGGGCGCCTGGGTGGCACAGCAGTTAAGCGTCTGCCTTCAGCTCAGGGCGTGATCCCGGCGTTATGGGATCGAGCCCCACATCAGGCTCCTCCGCTATGAGCCTGCTTCTTCCTCTCCCACTCCCCCTGCTTGTGTTCCCTCTCTCGCTGGCTGTCTCTATCTCTGTCAAATAAATAAAATCTTAAAAAAAAAAAAAAAGAATAGGCTCCAGTGAAAACAACGAAAATCATGGTGGCTTAAAACAAAGACATAGTCATTTAGGGACTTAGACTGATAGAGTCTCCTTTTTAACACATGGCTTAAACACAGAGGCAGGGAAAAAGGAACATGGCTTTTAAAACTTCTCCAAATTTGCACATATTACTTCCACTAATATTATATTGGACCGTTATGGCTATGCCTGAGTGAAACAGAGTAGGGATATGTAACTTTCCTACAAGGTGGGGCACGAAATGTGAATATTAATACAATCTACCCCATATACAACCATGGATCCTCTTTTAAAAATCCCTTATTTAAAGCTCATTGGCCTTTCAGAGGAGCTTAAGTGTATTCTTAGCTCTGTACGTGTGCTAAAAACTAATGAAAAGAACACTAACTTCATGTATTTAGTATGAATGGTGATGGTCTTCTGGAAGGTGCAAATTTTCCTTTTTTAATTTGCCTCCCATTTCTAAGTGCTCTTCCACTGTATATTTTTTTCTCCTTAACTTTGCAGTGAACCCTTTAAGGTTCTAAATTTCTCTAAGGCTCTACCTTAAACTACGTGAATTAAAGAAATAAATAATGAATCCTTTAAAAGCTTGTCTTCTTTTTGGTCAGCTTCTGTCTTGTGTCCTTTTTTTAATCAGTACCTTATAAAGCATGCTCTCATTTTTCAGATTATATATATAGAGAGAGAAAGAGAGAACTTGGCGTAGTACCTGGCAAGTTTTGAAGCATAATCGATATTAGTTCTTTCTTATCAGCTATTTTATTTTAACTTCTTTATCCCATTCTTTCCTTTAATTTTCCTTTTTAAAAAAATGTGGAGTTAACCATTTTGAATAGTGACATGATAAAGTTTTAAGCAGAATAAGTTTTAATACTGGGAGTTATAGTGGGGTGGGGTTGGGACATTGAAATCATTCTTTCAATGCAGATGCTGATTACATTGAAATACAGAAAATCATTTAGATAGGAAGATATATGAGTCATAAAAACATACTATTTTTTGTTATACTTATTTGAGAATACTTGGTATTCTAAAGTCAGAATTTATGTCATAAAGATGTGTAAAAACCATTGAGAACAAACAAGTACTGAAAACATCTGGCTTAAATTTAGTGGCACAGTTATTACTTAGCAGACTGTCCCCTGAATTACTTCTTTTTTTTTTTTTTTAAGATTTTATTTATTTATTCAACAGAGATAGAGACAGCCAGCGAGAGAGGGAACACAAGCAGGGGGAGTGGGAGAGGAAGAAGCAGGCTCATAGCGGAAGAGCCTGATGTGGGGCTCGATCCCAGAACGCCGGGATCACGCCCTGAGCCGAAGGCAGACGCTTAACCGCTGTGCCACCCAGGCGCCCCCCCTGAATTACTTCTGATACATATTGTTGTTCGTATGTTTCATAGGTATTGGATATTCTGATATTTATTTTTAACACTTGGAGCGCCTGGGTGGTTTAGTTGTTTAAGCGTCTGACTCTTGATTTCAGCTCAGGTCATGATCTCAGAGTTGTGAGATTGAGCCCTGCCTGGGGCCTCTGTGCTGGGTGTGAAGTCTGCTTAAGACTCCCTCTCCCTCTGCCCCTACCCCCCCTCAAAAGTTGTTATGATTAAAGCTTATGGTGAAATGATGTTTATGATGACATGTAAACTCAGCTCTTAAAATATGTACAAAATTTTTTTTTTAAAGATTTTATTTATTTGCCAGAGAGAGAGAGAGCACAAGCAGGGGGAGTGGCAGGCAGAGGGAGAAGAAGGCTACCTGCTGAGCAGGGAGCCTGATGCGGGACTCAATCTCAGGACCCTGGGATCATGACCTGAGCTGAAGGCAGACGCTTAACCGACTGAGCCACCTAGGTGCCCCCAAATTTTAAGTCTATATGGGACCACTAGCAAAAGAAATACAATTTAAATTTTATCATATTTTATATTTTTACATTTTATATTTGTAAATTTTTATTTTAAATTTTTATAATTATAAATACTTTGGGTACTTTCTTGCACTGTTCAGCCTTATTTGAATTTTTAGTAACTTCGTAAAAGTGTGTCTGTTAAAAATGTACTTCCTTGCTTGCTTAACCCCTTTAAAATAACACTGCATTCTAAATGTGGAACTTTGTGATTATGGGGTGGGAAGTCAGTGGTTGAAGTACACTATAATTCCCCTCCCCTTTTTTTTTAAACTCTGACTTTTAGGCAGAAAGTTTTTGCATATTGATTTGAATGCCGGGAAGTGGGTGCTTTATAAGAACTTTAGAACTCTTGTGATAAAAGAATATAGATCTTTAAGCTTTGATTTAAGAGTTCCATCTTATGCATTATTATTTACAGAATTGTAAATTCTGTAATCTACTGTTGCTATGCCCTAACGAAGTGTAACATACTCTGTCTGTAATTGGTATTTTTACAGTCTTTTTAGTCTGTTTTACTAGTTTAGATAAATATCTTCTAATATTCAATTTCAGGAAAAGCTTTGCTTCTGTAAGGAAGCGTTATGTTTCCATTTTTATAATGAACTGACTCCTTTTTCATTTTGTCATATATGTAACTCTTTTTGGTTACAGTGTCCTTTATCTTTTACATTCCACTTTATTTGCTAAGTAGGAACTGCTTTCAGTTCCCCCCATATTCTATAAAGCCAGTGACTTTAGCTTTTGGTATTTTCCTCCCCTGTAAAAGTCTTCTCCCCACCTTAAGCCTATAAAAATCTCCATTTAGATGTCTAATAGGCGTCTCAAACTTAAGGTAGTCAAAATTGATCATCTGTCCTTTTCTCTGCACGTAGATTTGCTCTATACAGTCTTCCTCATCTGAATTAATGGCAACTCCATTCTTCTTTTATTTAAATCAAAGAATTGGATTCATCTTTAACTCTTCTTTTTAATCTCACATTCTACATTTGATTCATTAACAGATTTTGTCACCTACTAAATAAATGTACAGAACTATTTTCTGGGTGCCTGGGTGTCTCAGTTGGTTAAGTGTCTGCCATCTGCTTAGGTCATTACCCCAGAGTCCTGGGAATCGAGTCCTGCATCAGGGTCCCTGCTCAGCAGGGAATCTGCTTCTCCCTCTGCCCCTCACCCTGCTCATGATCTCTTTCTCTCACTCTCAAATAAATAAAATCTTAAAAATAAAAAAAGAACTATTTTCTTTTACTGCCTCTACTGCTCCTCCCCTGGTGTAAGTTATCTTTTGCTGTACAGTTGCAGTGAGCTGTTAATTTGCCATTACCTGCCTCCTGAATGTTAATGTGCTCACACTCTAGTAGGTACATATTTTACTTAGAGTAAAAGTCAAAGTCTTTTAAAATTGACTACAAAGCCCTCTGGCCTGGTACTCCCAATGCCTTCCCCCACCTTTCTGACTTTGTCTCTTACTTAACTCTCCCCTTCGTTCATGTTAGTCTCCTTATAGTTTCTTAAAGATGTCAGAAACATTCCTGTCTCACAGCCTTTGCAGAACCTTTGGAGTTAGATGAGATCACCCAGAGAGACTGTCTAGAGTGAAGAAAAGAGCTCCAGACCAAGTCCTATATAGCAACATTTATGGTGTGGGCTTAGATAGAATTACTAAAAAGAAAACCCAAGAGGGCACAGAGAGAGAGCCAGGAGAAAACCTATGAGTGTGTGGTAGTCAAGGGAAGAGAGTTTTTCAGGGAAGACATAGGCAGTAATATCTGATGCTCCTTGTGAAGTAAGATAGTAGGGTAAGAGAGAAAATGTAATCCTGGATTTAGGGATGGAGAGATCATTAATGGCCTGGGTAAGTAAGAGCAGTGAAGAAAGGTGATTGGGACAGAAGCTGAGTTGATTGTGGGGGGAGGCAGTGGAGAAAGAAAGTATAAAGCAGCGCAGCCATTGAAAACAACATATATTCAAGAATGTTTTTGTTCTTAAGAAGGAAAAGTCTTGATCATTTTTAAATGGTAATGGCAGAGAACAAGTAGAGAGGCAGAAGTTGAAGATGCAAATTTGGAAGAATGGGATTTATCACCAGAACAGGTTTTACCCAGAAGGTAGAGGGAATGAGATTCATATTGTAGGTATCACGTAGGTCTCAGTTGATTTGGCAATACATCAGAGTTAGTGCCAGGAAGCTGAGGGAGAGATGTCTGACTTCTGATTTTTTTCTATAAAAGAGGAGAGATGCTAAGAATGAGAGGTCATAGCTTTGAGGAGATTAAAAGGTTCTCAATAGTTAAATCTTTAGAGCTTTGCATCCCTCTGGGCTTTACTGGGCTACTAGAGGAATTCATGGCATAAAATGTTCAAGAACTCTGATAGATTGTTCTTCAGAAGTTCTTGTTTCTTCTGGGTAGAAATAGTCATTCTCTTGGGAGAAGTCAGCAGTGTTCTAATTTGATTATTCAAGCTCTGAAAAAGAAGATAGTGCTTATTGGTAGTGGGGCACAGGATCTTGTGGACTCGTGGTGTACATGGTTGTGCCAAAGGAGGTGGATTGAACTTTGGTGGTCTGCCGCTTGGTCTGCAGGACTTAAGGTGGTGCACCCTTACTTTGGTGTCTGTAGTCCCACATTAGCATTCACCTTGAACAACCTGAAGTAAATAGCTTTGTAAAGGAAAATTGTTGTGGGGCTTTGATGCTTTTACTGGTAATACATTATGAGTCTTTATAAATTGGGTTATAGCCAGATGCTGTTTCTAAAGATTCTGCTTAGGAACTAAGGGCTACAGATTTTAACTACTTAAAACACATGCAACATTTTCTTAGGAAATGTAGGATTATTTTTTAAAATCTTTGAGTGATGGTAAAAGATAGTCTTTGGAGTAAAAAGGGGGAATTTGTGCCAGCAAATTTAGATTCTAAGTCCTACTTCGTTTACATGTTTTACTTTAACATATTCTATATTAGTTCCCCATTTAGTTCAATCGTGAACTTGGGTTGCTTCTATTAAATACTTTGTATTTTCATCAAGTTTCTACTTTGTATTACTTTTCTTTAGCACTCAGTGTAGCTGACATAGATTCTTGCTTTTTTATTTTTGTTTTTTTTCCCAACAATTGTACTTTGGGACTTTTGGTTCTTTTAAGTCATTTTATACGGAGGTACAAGACATTAAGTGGCTTTTGCTATAGAGATTTAATGGAAAAGGGAGAAAGAATTTTAGGCCTAATAAGACTTGCTTGTTATGTTTTTTGACTGACAGTGGCACACATAAAATGTAGATGTAATTTTTCTACAAGCTTAGAAATTCAAGGACAATCTGACAGATAAAGTAGGCATAAAAATATTAGGAATAACATATAGTAAGGTTTCTTTTTTGTCTGATTATAAAACGTCCTGTTTGACCTCTTTCCCCATATACCTCTCTTCCTTTCTCTCTCCTCCCCCTTCTCTACCTATTCTTCCTTGTAGTGGTTAAGACATTTTCCCTTTTATTTTTTGGTTCTTCTATGTGATCATGCTCTCTCTTACTTGAATGGTGCTCAGCAATATATCTTTAAACTCTTGAAAAATAATAGGCACTGAACCAGACACTGTTAAGCACTTTACAGGAATCAGTTCCATCCTCATTGCAATCCTATGAAGAATCCTGTTTTATAGGTGAAGAAACTGGGCACATACAGTGGAAATGGTGATATGAATTAAGATTTGACTCTAGAGTTGATGTGCTTTATTACTACACTGTGCTGCCTTCCAGCTGTTGATTCAGTATCATTATTAGGGGCACCTGGGTGGTTCAGTCAGTTGAGCATCTGTCTTCGGCTCAGGTCATGATCCTGGAGTCCTGGGATGGAGCCTGCATCAGGCTCCCTGCTCCTCTCACCCTTTTCCTCTCCCTCTGCTGCTTCCTCTGTTTGTTCTCTCTCTTGTGCTCTCTCTTTGTGAAATAAATAAAATCTTAAAAAAAAAAAAGTCATTGTAGTAGTTTTGACAGTTTTCAATGAGCTGAAAGTAATCAATCTATCATTAGTATTTAGATATTTTTAATATCTAGGCATTTATTTTAATGATATGTTTTAATGACTCCAGTAAAGTTTACAGTCACTAAATCTAAAAGAAAATTTTCATTTTATGGCCATAATTCTAAAAATTGAGACTTGTACCTTAAAATAATTTGATGAAGTTACCTTTATTAATGTGTGGGCTATTAATATCATAGATTGTTTCACTTTAAAAAGCCTTTCAGGGGGTGCCTGGGTGGCTCAGTTGTTAAGTGTAAAATGAGCACTAACAGTATTAAGACTGCAGAAAACTTGGGATAATTTTAAATAGTCTAACATGTAGACAGAAAAAGAATAGAGAAAAGGTGGTCAGGAAAAATATTTGAAGAAAGAATGTTAAAATGTGTCCAGATTTGATGCAAACTATAAATTTACAAATTCAAAAAAGGATAAACACACATAGACAAACACACAACACACATACACGCACACACACAGGGCTTGCAACGGCACATCATAATTAAGTGCTGAAAATAAACAGTAAAGTGGAAAATCTTAGGAGTTAGAGGAAAAAGTTACTTCAAGTAGAGAAGAATTAAGATAAAAACCACAGATAATCATCAGAAACTATGGCAGAAGACGATGGAATGATACCTTTGAAGTGCTGAAAGCAGAAAAGTGGTCAACCCAGAATTCTATTTTTGTGAAAATATTCTCCAGAATAAAGGTGAGATAAAAGTTTTCAAACAATAATAGAGAATTCATTGCTAGCAGACCTGCTGTCCTCTAAAGAATTAAAGTTCTCTAGGAAAAAAGCAAAATGATACTAGGTAGACCATTGTATTTATATAAGTGGAATGAAGAGTGACAGAAATATAGGTAATACGTGGATAAGTATAAAACACTTTTCCATTTTAAATTTCTTTAAAAGATAATTGACTTTAAAATAATGTATTATGGGGAACATAGTTTATGTAGAAGTAAACAAATGCCGACAGCTGTAAACACAGATGAAATGGAGATGCACCCATTGTAAGGCCGTTACACGTGAAGCAGTATAATCTTATTTGAATGTAGATTTTGGCAAGTTAAAGATTAATATTATAAGCCTAGAGCATCCCCTAAGAAAATAAAACAGTGAGGAATTGCTAGTAAGTTAATAATAAAATGAAATGCTGAAGAAATACTTTTAAAAGAGAGACCTCAAACACAAAAATCAACTCAAAATGCATTCAAGTCTTGAACAAATACCCGAAACCATAAAACTCCTACAAGAAAACCTAGGTAGTAAGTTCCTTGATATCAGTCTTGGAGATGATTTTTTGGACCTGACCCCGGAAGCAAAGGCAACAAAAGCAAACATGAACAAGTGAGACTACATCAAACTAAAAAGCTTCTTCACAGAAAGGAACGTATCAACAGAATGAAAAGGCAACCTATGGAATGGGAGAAAATATTTGCAAATCATATATCTTATCAGGGGTTAATATCCATAATATATAAAGAACTCATCCAACTCAAAAAACATGATTAACAAATGGGCAGAGGATCTGGATAGGCATTTTTTCAAAGATGCGGTACAGGTGGTTGATATATACGTGACAAGCTTCTCAACATCACTAATATTCAGAGAAATACAGACCAAAGCCATAATGAGCTGTCACCTCACACCTGTCAGGATGGCTGTCTCAAAAAGACAAGTGTTTGTGAGGGTGTGTAGAAAAGGGAACCCCCCCTGTACTCTTGGTAGGAATGTAAATCGGTACAGCCACTAATGAAGACAGTATGGAGGTTCCTCAAAAAATCAGAACTACTTAGTGATCCAGAAATTCCACTTTGGGTCATTTACCTAAGGAAGAGAAATACACTAACTTGAAAAGGCATCTACACCGTTGTGTTCATGGCAGCATTGTTTACATAATGGATAGAAAATGTGTTTTATAAATGCACAATGGAATATTTTTTAGCCATAGAACAGAAGAAAAACCTTGCCATTTGCATCAACATGGATGGACCTTGAGGACGTTATTATAAGTGAAATAAGTCAGACAGTGAAAGACAAATACTATATGACCTCACTTAGATGTGGAATCTAAAAACAAACAAAACTGATCTTAAAGATACAGAGAAGACATTGGTGGTTGCCAGAAGCAAAGGGTATAAGATGGGTGGAATGGATTAAGGTGGTCAGAAGGCACAAACTTCCAGTTATAAATAAGTTCTGGGGATGCATAGTAACTGTAGTTAATAAAACAGTGTTGTGTATTTGAAAAGTCATAGGAGAGTAGATCTTAAAAATTCTCATCGTAAAATTTGTAGTTGTGTGATGATAGATGTTATTTAGACTTATTGTGGTGGTCATTTCACAATATATATATACACATAGGAATCATTATTTGTACACCTGAAACTAATATAATGTTATATATCTCAATTAAAAAAAAAAAGGGAGAGACAGCAGAGCCCACTGTCTTTATGTGCACGTACTGAGGAAAGGCCATGTGAAGACACAGTGAGAAGGCAGCCATCTGTAAGCCATGAAGAGAGATCTCACCACAACCCCACATGCTGGCACTCTGATCTTGGGCTTCTAGCCTCCAGAACTGAAAAAATAAATGTCTCTTGTTAAAGCCAAAGAAAAAAAAAAAAAGAGAAAAAGGAACAAAGGTCAACTGGGGAACTAGAAAACAAATAGCAGGATCATGAATTTAAACCACATCAGTGATTACATTAAAATTAAATGGTCTAGGGGTACCTGGGTGGCTCAGTCATTAAGTCTGAGCTCAGCTCAGGTCTTGAGCTCAAGAGTTGAAGCCCCACGCTGGGCATGGAGCCTACTTAAAAAAAAAAAGTTAAAAACAATAAATGGTCTAAAAACTCTAATTGAAAGGCCAGTTGACTGGATAATATACTGCCTACCAGAAACTTGCTCAAAATATTGAGATAAAGGTTTAAAAAAAAAAAGGGTATTCTGTGCAAAGAATAAGCTATCTAGAATGATTACATTAATAATAATACATTAATATACGAAGGAAAAAATAGGAATAAAAAGGAACATTTTATAATGATGGACTCAATTCATAAAAATTACATAACAGTTGTAAATATGTATAACCTAATACAAGAACTATGAAGTACATAAGACAAACCGCCAGAACTGAAAGAAACAGGCAAATCCATGTATAAATTTGAACATTCTTCTCTCACTAATTGATAGAACCAGTGGCCAAAAAAATTAGTAAGGATATAGAAGAGTCAGATGATCAAATAAGTAGATCTGGTTGATGTTTTGAAACCGTTAACCCAACAACAGTATAATACACATACTTTTGAAGAGTACGTGGAATATTTACCAGTAGACCCTTAATGTTTGGGCATCAAACAAGTATCAGAAATTTAAAAGATTTGAAGTCCTATACAGTAGGTTTTGTGACCCCAGGGGAGATATTTCAGTAATAGATACTTGGGAAATTCTCAGTTACTTGGAAATTAAGCAATATTTATAAATAACCTGTGGATCAAAGAAGAAATTGTAAGGGAAATTAAACTCGTTTTTCAAATTAAAAAAAAAAGGAAACAACAATAAAAATTTGTGGAATGCTGGTAAAACGGCACCTATAAAGAACTGTGTTGCTTTCAATGCTAATACTAGAAAAAGAAAAACAGTAGTCAATAATGATGTTTTTATCTGAAATCAGTAAAAGAAGAGCAAAGTAAACCTGAAATAATTAGAAGTCAGGAAATAAGAGCAAAAACTATGAAATAAAGAACAAACCAACTTTCAAGAAAATCAAGAAGTTCAACGGTTGAGTTTTTCAAAAAGGTATAAATTGTTAAAGCTCTAATGGTTGCTCAAAGAAAAAAGGAAAAAATTTTACTGATAATCAGACATTAGATGCACACATTCCTTGAACGGTTCAGTATAACTTAACCAAAATAGAAATAGAACTAGTGGTCTGAGCCTATGAAGAAATTTGAATTCATTATCAAAAGTGTTCACACAAAATACTGAATTCTACTAAGGATTTAATCTTCTACAAAGTGTTTCAGATTTCTTAGGTTTGTATGACTTTGATATAAAAATCAGATGAAGTCATGAAAAAATGAATTATAAACCATTATCTCATGAGCATAAACACAGAAATCAAAACAAAGCATTAGCACATCAAGCCTAGCAAAATATGTAAAGATTATACATTATGATTAATGGGATTTATCCCATTCATTCAGAAGTAAAATATGTATCCCATGCATTCAAAAGTTAATATACTATATTAAACAGTTTAAAAGATGGCCAGCTCAGATGCAGAAAGAGAATTTTATGTATTCAACACTTAATTTCAGTAAAAAAGCTCCATAATAGCAACAGTAGGGAACTTTATAAATTGGACAAAACTCACCTATGAAAAACCTGCAGCTAACATTCTTAATGCTAGATAAATAGTGATATATCTGTATAATGGAATACTAATCAGCAATGAAAAGAAATGAAGTAGGAATGCATGGAACAGCATAGATACAGTTTATGCGTTCTGCATAGCAAAAGAAGCAGACACAAGACTTAAGTGTTGTAGGATTAAATTTATTTGAAACTCTAAAAAGATACCTTTAGTGACAGAATGAAAATCAAGGTTTCTTGAAGCTTGAACTTAAGAAGGATTGATGAGGGTGGTATATGGGTGTCCATTTGGGGTGACAGAAGTATTCTGTATCTTGAGTGTTGTGGTTCCATGGTACATACATTTGTCAAAAGTTATTAGCGTATCCATTTAAAATTGGTTCATTTTATTATATATAAGCATTCTAATAAACTGATTTAAAATATATTAAAAAATATAAAATTTGTGGCTTAGACTAATATTGAAAAGTGGTTAGAATAGATCACTGTACTTGTTAGCATTACATTTATGTTAATAAAAGTTGTTTCTTTTAATTCTCGAATGTTTCAGATGTCTGAGTGGAGGCTTTGTTGTTTGAACCATTATTATTAATGATTTAATGATTATTGTTATTAATAATTTAAAATGGTTCTGGGATCATCTAGAATTTAGTTCAAATGTTGGCTTTGTTACTACATATATGGCTTTGAAAAAGTTTTTTTTTGGGGGGGGGAAGTTCTTATCTCTTTACCCAGTTATTTTCAAAATGAAGAATAATAGTTCTTAATGTTAAGCCTATGAGTGATTATGCAAATTAGATAAAATTCATGTGCAGTGCATAGCAAGTGCCTCTCATAGATTAAGCCCCAAATAAATGTAACTCCCGTTTTTATTAATTACCTTGTTGTTATTCTTACTGTTAAACTTCAACACACTCCTTTAGTTCAGTGAACTGATACTATGTGTTTTTTCCTACCCCTCCACCCCATTCTGAAATGTGGAATTTTCTTGGATGATACACTCTAGAACTTTTTTCTTAGATTATAAGGCCTTTTGAGAATCTGATAAGAGATTTACTTCGTATACTCAGAAAAATAAGCTGAAAAAATACTCATACAGTTTTCCACGGGTTGTTCATAAACTCATTAAAGCCTATAAATAAGATCCTTTGCTGCCAAGCAAGATTGTAGAAACAACTTTCTTTCCTATAAAGAGGAATGAAAGGGCATAGGACATTCCTATAATGTCCTATGAGGACATTAGATAAATTTCCTATAAAATGTTAAAATTTCTTAAAAATGTTTCTAATTGTAATTTAAAAAATTTTTAGTTCAAATTTAGACTTAAGTTATTTCATTTATCTATGATATAAAATGATCTTAAACTTTTTTTTAAGATTTTATTTATTTATTTGACAGAGAGACAGCCAGCAAGAGAGGGAACCACAAGCAGGGGGAGTGGGAGAGGAAGAAGCAGGCTTCCAGCAGAGCAGGGAGCCCAGTGCGGGGCTCGAACCCAGGATCCTGGGATCATGCCCTGAGCCGAAGGCAGCTGCTTAACAACTGAGCCACCCAGGCACCCCTGATCTTAAACTTTTAAAAATGAAAACAGACTTTTTAAAATAAGAATTTGCTAATATTATTAGTTGCTGTATTTGGAAACTCCTCTACTTTGATCAGATTGAATCTTATATAACTTCTAGAAAATTATTTTTTTGTCTGTAATGTTTTGTTCTTACATTCTATCATGTTTGGCCAAGAGCTGTGAATTTTGACATGTTTTTTTTAAGGACCTTGTATAACATGACTTCTTGGATTTCTTAATTAGCATTTTACTAAGTATTCCTAAAATTGTTATCATTTTGAACAATATCCAAAAAAATCAGTTTAAGTGAATTTTACTTTTCTGGATATTTTAGTGCTCCGTCATTTAATTTTTTATTTTTATTTTACCTTTTTTAATTAGGAGGTATAGAATATAAAAAGTATGGAAGGGGAATACCAAGATCTTTGTGATTCTATATTCTTCAAAAACAAATTATTCTTTCAGAAACTGTTTTGACTGGGACTACCTCACCTTTACCATCTCCGGGGAATGGGAATGAAACTGCACCCGGGTCAGTTACACAGCCAAAGAAAATTCGAGGAATTGGATTTGGAGATATTTTTAAAGAAGGGTCTGTGAAACTCAGGACAAGAACATCTGGTAGTGAAATAGAAGAGAAGAAAACAGAAAAGGTAGTAATGATGAACTTAGATTAACTGTACTCATTCTCTCATTGAGTATTTTTTAAAATGTAAAAGTTAGTTTGCAACTCATATTTCCTTTTTTGGGATCACTAATAATTGGTTATGAGTGAGAAGACTGAGAAACTGCACTTTATAGTGATTACTTTAATGTTTATATTTGGTTCTTATAAAATGAGAATGTTTACTGGTAAATTTAACACCAGTTTTTCTTAGTGGAAACTTTAGAGTTTTTTGTTACCATAGGTAAAAATAGAAAAGGCGATTTTTTGGGTTTGTTTTGTCTTTTAAAAGCTAAAATTACATATTTTTTCTTTTAATTTGAAATAGGCCTAACATGGGTCATTTTAAAATGGATTCACAATGAGATACTAAGTTAATTAGGCTCTATTTAACTTTCCTCTGGATTGTCAGCAATGGTGAAATCTGCTAATCTCCCTCTCTAAATGTATGGAGAACTTTATTTTTCATTAGCATTTCACTGGCGTTGTGAAATGAATCAAAACAAATGTACTATAAATTATAACATCTAATAACAGATTTTATTTTAATTTTACTTTATTTTTTACTACTTGGTAAGATCCTTATTTATTTTTTCCTTCCAAATTAATAACAGATTTTAAAATAAACCTGTAAGGCTTTGTTTTGGGGGAAAATAGCTAGAATTTCTGGAACAGTAATTGCAAGTCTCTTGTTTCTGAGGTTCATACTTTAGAGATCCGGACTGCTTGTTTCAGATAGGAGGTTTTTCCATTGACTTTTAGGGCATTGTTTCATTTTAGTTTTCAGTTGTATGTCTGTATTTAACTCTTAAGAGTTTAAAGTATTTCAGTATTTGCTTGCCTAGTTCAGCTATATTTCACTTATAAGACTCTTGCTACATATACTTTCATGTAATAATGATTTGGATTCAGGAAAGAGAACTTGTACTTTCTACCTTACCCTCTCCTAGCTCTGAGACTGTCTGGCAGTAAAATTATGGGGCCTAATTGATTCTTGGTTTTAAAGGTAAAGATTGGAATTCTTGTGGTTTTTGGAATGGTGCTGTATAGCGATATAACAGCCAGGAATGTTGGAGAAGCAGTGTTTGCATTATGAGGGACATTAGATAATTGGGCTCCTTTGCTTATGCTTTATATCAAATAACTTTATTTAATTAATAATTACACTAGTACTCTTTCAAATGCCACTTAAAATGCTCACTACTTAGGAGTTGTTATTAGTGAGAGTAGTCTCCGGGTCACCCTATGTGATGGCCTTTTGAGCCTCATTTTGACCACTGATCCAGGAATTGATGAAGTAGAGAACACATTTGCTGTTTGTAGGTGACATCAGATTAGAAGAAATGATGGTTAGAATTGGGAGAAGTTAAAGTTAGTATCTTAAAAGATAAACAGAACACCCAGTGATAGGTAGTTGGTACATTTAGGTTTTGAACTAATGACTGCTAAGGTTCAAATGTCATGTTATTTCTGGGGAGAGAAGTCAAGGAAAACACTAGTATGAAGGACTTACTTTAGTCAATTACAAGGTAAAATTTTCTACTAGACTATAGTTATAGAGGTTGTAACATTAGCTAGGTATTTTCATTCAGGTAGCAGCAGTGAAGTATAAAGACTTTCTTCTGTATGTCATCGTAAGGAAGTTTAGTGCTGTTGTTTAAGAGCCACTTTCTGGAGTCAGACCTTCTAAGTTCAAATCTGGGCTCCACTATTAAACTACTGTTATTGTGGGCAGGTAACTTAACTGCTTCCTAATCTATGAAAGGAGCATGTAGTAGTGCTTACTTTATGCAGATTGTTTTGAGGATTAAGTTATAATGTATGTAAAATGTTTAGCTCAGGGATTGGTATTCAGTACATTTTCAGATGCTATTTTTTTTTAAAGATTTTATTCATTTATTTGTCAGAGAGAGAGCAAGCACAAGCAGGGGTACGACAGGCAGAGCAGGCAAAGGCAAGGCTCTCCGCTGAGCAGGGAGCCCAATGTGGGATCAATTCCAGGACCCTGGGATCCTGACCTGAACCGAAGGCAGATACTTAACCGACGGAGCCACCCAGGAGTCCCAGAAGCTATTATTTTTATTGATTTTAGAGGTTTAAAATTAAATCATAGTTCTGTATTATTGGTAGCAGAAAATGTGTATTATCCTCTCCTTATGAGGGGGGGGTTTTAAAAATGTGAAGTTCTGAGCTATCATTTAGGTAGCTTTTGTCATCTTTATCTTTTTCGTTGCAGAGTTTTCAGTCACATTACTAACCTGGCTACAGGTGTCATTAGGGAGAGCTGGCTAATGCAGATGGAAATTTTAAGAATATTACCTTAATTCTCACCCAAAGTAGTTGATACCATCCTTTTCTGTTCCAGCCCTCAGTTATACAGTCAGTAGGATCCAAGGCGCAGAGCGTGGACATAGCAAAAACAGACATAGAAAGTAAAACTAAAGGTAAGTTTTCGAATAAAGTTTGCATATTGGGGATGAAGCATGCTCAAATACATTATTAGATTTTTTGCAGATGTTTGTTAACACTATACTACTTGGTCAGAGTATTAGACCCTATGAGATGTAAGTACTACAGGGTCAAAGATTTTAGTGTGCTTTGTTCACCCATGTATCCCCCTGCAGTTAGAATTGTGCCTAGAACATCATAGGCACTTAGTAACTATTTGAGGGCATGGATTAATGACATTGTTACTTAATTCAGTGTATAGTATTGGCCAAAATTATTAATTCATCTTTAATAGCTTCTAGTATACGTTTTTTTACACAAAGTAGAGACTTAATAAGTATTGTTGAAAGAATCAATTTATTTAAACTACATCATTTACATTCTTTATTTTAGCAAAGGAATGTTGTAGAACATTATTTGCCTATGAAGGTACTAATGAAGATGAGCTTTCTTTTAAAGAGGGGGAGATAATCTATTTGATAAGTAAGGTAAGATATTTCTTGGTTTTTCAGTGCATTATTTAATTTATTCATTCTTATATTCCTCCTACAATGTAAGCTTTAGAGGAGCTGGACCTTTGTCTTGTTTCTGTGTCCTGAGAACCTGGCACATAGTGCTCAGAAAGGTTTTTTTGAGCAAATTTTTATTGTCTATCTAATAATTGATTTATTGGGGATTATTTTTACCATCATGTGTGTTTTTTCTCTAACCTCAACTCCTCCAGGTTTCTGTTCTCACTTCCTAGTTCACCTCATTACATTTTCCCCCCATGTAATGTTTGTATATAAAAAGAAAAAGAAGATAAATAAGGAAACAATTTAAATTCCATCAGTATGTCAATGTTTATAAAACCATACAGTGGAAAGTGATGCAGCTATTTCAAAGAATGAAGTAATTTTATAACTTGGAATAAATTATGGCAAAAGAAAAAGAAAACCTAGGACTATGTGGGTTTGGGCAGAATCCCGTAACTATTTGTAATAGAAGAAAACTATAAATATTTTGGTTTTGTTATAACCATATAGAATAATTTCTGAAAAATTTCCCCTTGTTTTAAATTGATTTTGTTATCAGATGGTTTAGTGTATGTAATTTTTAGTACCCATACAGTTTTGGACTGATAACATCCAATTTCTCATGGAAGTGGGGGTATCTGGAAAGAATTGTAGAATATCTTGTTAATTTCTAAGGCAAATGAATAATGTGCTTGTTTTTTGGTATATAAAGTGTTAAGAATGTTAAGTAAGACACAGTTTAGAAAATCATATTCTCCCTCCACCCTCCTCTCCCACTTTCCTTCTTCCTTTCTCCTTGTAAACTGAATTTTAAAATTATTTGACTTATTAAAAAATAATGAAACCCAATTTTATAACTATTGCTGGAAGTAATGTGTGGGTAATATTTGCTTTTAAGAAGACCTTATGATCTCTTTAGCCCTTTTTTCTCCTTGTAAAAATAATGCAATTCAATATTTTCCCATTCTGTTGTAAACTTTTTTCGTATTTAAAGATAACCCCAATTATTTTAATTATTCCTCATTTTGCATTATAGGAGACTGGAGAAGCTGGCTGGTGGAAGGGTGAACTTAATGGTAAAGAAGGAGTATTTCCGGATAATTTTGCTATTCAGATAAATGAACTGGATAAAGACTTTCCAGTAAGCTTTTACTTTTCAATGATGAAAATAGTTTAATGAACCTTTTGCCAATATTTCTTTAAAAACAGGTTTTTTGCATTGTTACTGAATAACTTTATTGAGGCAGTTTCCAATTTATACACTGAGGTAAAATTGATTTGAACTGTAGTAAAACAAAATAATAGTTCTGTGTTTTATTTCTGGTCTTTCCCTGCTGACTATATTGAAAAGTAACTTTAGACTTGTTACTTTATTATAATTAAAAGAAAAATTCTCTCATAGTAGTTAGACAAATTAACACTATCCTGGAAGAAATTACACTTTAGTTTTTTGGAAAATCTTCTTTTAAGCTACTCTTGATCTTAGAGTATTACTCTGTCAGTGGATTTTTGGGAGGGTAAGAAGCAGTCTTTGCTTACTTACAGGACTTAAAGTGACGCTGAGTCATTCATCAGTGATATTTTGCTTTTCTGCAGTTTGATCCCTTCCCCCGCATAGAATGATCAACCTCATTGAGGATTGATTGATTGAAGTATAACTGACATATAATATCCTATTGGTTTTAGGTGTTATAGATATTTTTATACATTACAAAAGGTCCCTATCATAAGTCTAGTTATCATGTCACCAAAGTTATTATAATATTGTTGACTGTGTTCTCTATGCTGTACATTACAGCCCCATGACTTATTTATTTTATAACTGGAAGTTTGTACCTCTTACTCCCCTTCAACTTATTTCACCTGCTCCCTAACCCCTTCCCTCTTATGGTAACCATCAGTCTGTTTCCTGTATCTGTGAGTCTGTTTCTGCTTTGCTTGTTCCATTTGTTTTGTTTTTTAGATTTCACAATAAGTGAATCATATGGTATTGTCTTTATCTGTCTGACATATATCACTTAGCATATTATCTTCTAGGTTCATCTATGGATTTCATTCTTTTTATAGCTGTGTAATAATCCATTGTGTGTGTGTGTATATATCACATGTATATATATATATGTTGTCCTCCAGTAGTAAACAGTTTTACTTCTTCCTTTCCAATATGGATGCCTTTTATTTCTTTTTCTTGCCTAATTGCTGTGGCCAACACTTCCAATACTGTGTTGAAGGAAAGTGGTGAGAGTGGGCATCCTTGTCTTGTTCCTGATCCTAGAGGAGGGGCTTTTAGCTTTTTACCATTGAGTGTGATGTTAACTTTGGGCTTATCATGTATGGATTTTATTAAGTTGATGTACATTCTTTCTGTACCCACTTTGTTGAGAGTTTTTATAAATGGATGTTGGATTTTTAAATGGTCTTTCTGCATTTGTTGAGATGACCATAGGATTTTTATCCTTCATTTTGTTAAAATGGAGTATTATGTTGATTGATTTGAAGATGTTGAATCATTCTGAAATAAATCGTAAGTGACCATGATGTGTGATTCTTTTGATGTATTGTTCAGTTTGCTAATACTTTGTTGAGGATTTTTGCAACCGTGTTCACCAGGGATATTGCCTGTAATTTTTTTTTTCTGTGATGCCTGATTGGTTTTGATATCAGGGTAATGCTGGCCTTATAAAATGAGTTTGGAAGCAGAAGGCATTTGTTCTAATAGATTAAATTTTTGTCAGTGACCTTTTGGTTGTTAAGGTCTTACTGTTTTTAATTTTTGGCAGGGATGGGATGAGGAGAGATACTCCCTCAATTTAGAATATTAATGATCAGAGTTTATTTTAAGTATAGATATGTAACATGTAAGTGTTCATGTATCTTCACCATTGTTGTTTTAATAGAAACCAAAGAAACCACCACCGCCTGTTAAAGGTCCAGGTATGTAAGAAACACATTATTCAGTTTGCTGTTTTTCATATTTTCAAGTTATAAAATGGTGAAATTGGGTTTTAAGTATAAACCACTTATATTAGCAAAAATCATATATAATGTGATATATACAAACTTTAGAAATATATAAAAATTAAGTGTTCACATGTATTAATATCAGTATTTTTTAAGCATAAACTGTATAAAATAGGATCTTAATAATTTGTATACTTTAGTTATAACTTGTCATTTCTAATTAAGAAAATTGACAAAGTTTAAATGTGTTTAGATAGAATACTTAATATATTGATCTGGCCAATTATTCTACTTTTTCACATTAAATCCATTTGTTAATGTTTCATTTAAATACTAATTTGTATTTCTTCAGAGAGTATGCTAAAGGTTAAGCAAACTGTTTATTTTTTTTAAGAAGTTGAATATATTATGGTATTCTTAGAAGACTTTTCCAGGGTTCCAGTTTTATAATCTGGCTCTTTGTCTATTTCTGTAAAATTTAGCCCCAATTTCTGATTTTTACAGATGAAGTACAATTATTTTTCTTGGAAGATTTGCTTTATTTTAAAATAATACAAGTCCTTCCCTACTTCCAAGTTTTCAGCTTTGTATTTGCTGACCTAATCCCAGAACAAGTAAAGCATAAGTTAAAAATAATTTTTATAGCAGTTGGTGTTGGAGGCTTTTTAGTCACTAGTCCTATTTGGGCTTTTAAAATTTAACTAAAGTTAAATAAAATAAAAAATTGAGTTCACAGTCACAGTAGTAACATTTCAAGTCTCTATTCTCAATATTGGATAGCACAAAAATAGAATATTTCCATCATCATAGAAAGTTCTACTGGAGAGTGGTATTATAGAAGATATGAACACCTTCATTTGATGAAGGAACTGAGGCCACAAAGTAACTACTTAGTCATGTAGTAGTGGTAGGTGCAGGATTAGATATTTAGCCTAGTGATTCTGGTACATTGTTCCTCTGTTAAGCCATGTTTTTCTCTGATGTTATTTTTAAACTAACCTGTACTATTTAGTAGTATAATTGTCTTTGTGCTTTGAAACTATTTTAAGTATTAGCTTTGTTTTTTTCCTTAGCTCCAAAGCCTGAGCTTATAGCTACAGAGAAGAAGTATTTTCCTACAAAGCCAGAAGAAAAAGGTGAGACTAATTCTTCTACTTTCAGAAAAGTAATTCTTCCTTTTGTTGTCATTGTAAATAATAATATCTCTCCACACTGAATAATTTATACTGATTTTTAACAGCCATTCGGTATTTAGCACCGTTTGGAGTTTTCTGGGAGGAAGTATTTTGTCAAGATAGATAGGAAATTAAGATTTTACTCAAACTGATACCAATTTACATTCATTAAAAAGTTAAACCATTACTTCAGTAAGAATGTAGTGTTTCATTATATTTCATTCTATAAGAAAACTAAGCATTAAATAGTTATGTTTTAATTATTTTTTTAGAGTGTTAATTAAAATAAATTAAAAAAATTTGTTAGGTGAGTTCTAACTTTTAAAACTTGGACGTGATTTGTTATGTATTACCTAATTTTAACTGCCTATGTTTGTCATATAAACTTATAAAGTTATTCCAAGGTACACATGTATTTTATTAAAAACATCATTTTTTGTTATAAATTTGGAGAAAATAATTACTTCTCTTTGTGCAGAAAGATCTGCAGTAGTTATATCTAGTATACTAGATTATATATACAGTTGACCCTTGAGCAGCATGGGTTTGAACCGCAGAGGTCCACTTATACATGAATTTTCCCCCAACAAATATGATAATAGCACTGTAAATGTATTTTCTTATGATTTTATTAACCTTTTCTTTAGCTTAGTGTATTGTAAAAATAGGGTGTATAATACACATAACATAGAATAAATGTGTTGTTTGAATGTTTATGTTATTGGTAAGGCCTTCTGGTCAACAGCAGGCTTTCAGTTAAGTTTTTGGGGAGTCAAAAGTTATATGTAGATTTTCAGCTGGGAGGTTGGTGCCCCTAACTCTCTGTTGTTCAAGGGTCAACTATACAAGCAACAACTTGAACAATGTTTTAGAGTGCTTCTGTTTCTACTGCTAGTATTGTTTCTGCCTGTTCTTGCGTGTTCCTTTGTTCTCTTAACTGATTTCTCTTACTTTAGTCCCTTGTCTGGCTTATATTTCATATTGTTGCCAGATTTGTTTTTTTTACATAGACTTTTTGTTAGAATAGTTTCAGATTGCTTACCAAACAGGAAACAGTACTTATCTCTAATGTTCTACAAAGAATCATTCCAATTTGAACCTAAAAATAATCTTGACCTCTTAAGAATCTTAGTAGCAAATATTCTTTATTATACTTAACCCACACATGAAACAGATTTTTAATCAGATATTAAACATGCATTAACAGTATGCAAAATCAGTAGGTATATGTGAGGCAGCTGGCTTCTGCCAATCACTAGGAAGATTAAATTTTTTTTTCTGTTTTCTGTTTGTTTTTTGTTTCAAGTGATACTCTGACAATTGCTAGTAGACCAGTTAATATGTGCGATAAAGAAGAGATTGTAACTATTCAGAGACTTAGAAAATTAGCATAATGGGTTGACTAGAAAAGAGAAGGTGACCAGGCCACAGAAAGAGAATGTCAAAAGAATGAGAGAAATCATAACATATTCAGGAAATGGCTATAGGTAACTAGAGGAGTCGTAAGAAATCAAGCTAGCAGGGGAGCTTGGTACAGTTGTTTTCAGTCTTGGTGGTATATCAGGATTACCTGGGTGTCTTTTAAAAAATATGCTGGTGCCAAGGATCCTGTTCCAGAATTTTTATAGGGTAGAACTCAGGTCGTAGTATTTTTAAAGCTCTCCATGGGATTCTAATCTGAAGACAAAATTAAGAATCACTTATGTAATTCATAAAAGGCCTTTCAGTGCTATGGCAAGGAGTTGTATTTAACTATTTGTTTATATCTTGTCTTTCTTCAAAAAAGATTTAAAGTAGTGATAAGGGTTTCAGAATTTATATTATGGAAATAAAGTGTGTATGTACATGTTTCATAGAAATGTGTGTCAGTCATATTATGACTCATGGGACATGAACTTATTACTGTGTTTGAATACTTCCTGTTGCATTTGGGGAAAAAAATTTTTAGCTTATAGTATAGTATAGTCTCAAAAGAAGACTTTCCTGACCACATTAGCTTTAGCTTAGCCTACTAGATTTTGAAGGATCTGGCCCCCCATTGAGTTTTCTAGTATATTCCATACTTCTCTTTACTTGTTGACTCTGTAGTAGAGTCCTCCGCTCTATAATGTTCATAGAATGAGTTTTTTTCCCCTCCCAGTTACATGGTATAGTGTCCTTTCCTTGGAATCCCGTCATTGTCTTGCACTCCCCTCAGAATCTTTTTATATGTGATTCCTTCTAATTTTTCAGATTCTAGCTTAAAATGTCCAGCTGAATGTCACGTTCTTGGCATTAGTCTTTTCTTTATTACTCTAGAAGTAGATATTTCTCAGTATTATCACATATTAGTTCAGATATTTTGTGTATATTTTCTTTTTCAGACATTTGACTAAATCCCATGGGGTCAAAGGTGTAGGGTCTGTGTGTGTGTGCATGTGTGTGTGTGTGTGTGAATTTTATTTGACATTGGTTCTATAGTTTCTTGCAAAGTAAGTATATAATGCATAAGGCATACTCAATACAATAATTATTGTGTAATTGGAAGTCTTTTAAAAACTGGTGTGACATGTTCAGGTATTTTTCTGAAACTGTTCTGTTGCTATTTGAATAGATGTGGTAGTGGTATGGATAAAAAGGAAATTGGAATGTTTTAAGAGCAAAGAATAAAAAATCTTTACTCAAACTGAAACAATAAGGAAACTGTCTTATATAATTGGAAGTCTAGAGGTAGGAGTCATATGACCCCCCACCGAATAATTTCATTTTGGACCTGGATTATATCTCTCTCCATTTGCCATCCTTAGTGTCTACTTTGTCTTCAGATTCTTTTCCTTGAGGTCACAGGAATGCTGACTGTGACAATCAGGGCAACTTGATATCTTGTCCATTTGGTAGGAAAGAGAGGAAAACCTCTCCACAGTCATGGACTGTAAGTCCTTTTCAGTTTCTTGGACTAATTTTGGGTACATGTTCAATTCCAGACCAATAAGTCTTATAAAAAGAATGTGCACTTACTACCGTGGTATAATCATGAAGGTAGGATAGATTTGAGTTAATCGCCTACATTATCTGCTAGAGATGTTGACATAAATTTAGGCTCTACCATAAGGAAGGTGGTTTAGGTTTTATATTAGTACACCTTACTGACTAAATCCCAAGGGTTGTGAGGATGGGGAAGTAAGGTATGAATTATAAAATAAAGACAGTTTCTGGGGGAAAATACATATGAGTTCAGCTTTTGAAATGGAATTTGATGTGAATATAGGAAATATGGGATGAATCTTTGCTGAGAGTTTGTATTAAGCATTTATTTATAAGATGCTATCTTGGACCTTAGCTGTTAAATGTATGGATATGGGTAATGTTCAAGAAGGTTGCTTAAAATGAGAATAGAAAGAGAGTTTAGCATGGAGTCTTAGAATATGTACATTTAAGAAGTTGTTAGATGAACTGGAACTCTTGAAGAAGACTGATGAGTGACCGTACAGGCAGGCAGAGAATGATCTGAGTGAGAACAACTGGAAGGGTTGTGTGAAATATATACATATATACTAAATGTAGAAGAGGTGTGAAGGGTACAAGAAACGGTCTGGCATTTGGTCTGTGTTTCCTTTTGAGGCATTTGCCAATTCTGAAAGTGGTAGCTGAGCCTATAAAAAGAACTTTCAATATATTTTTGGGTTTGAGGAGACGAATATTAGAGTTCAGGGGCCAGAAAAAAAGCAGATACCTTAGTGAACTCCTGGTCTTTGAGTTGGGTTCCAGAAAGACTTCCTTTAATAGGAAGTGTGAAATGGAAGTAGACCTAGCTCTCAGAAACACTGAGGCCCAACTGTTAATTGTCTCAGTCTGATTGGAAGAAGGTGATCTGGGGTTTTATTGCACCTTAGCCTGGCTGCCTGAAGCAAAGTAAACTATTCCCTGGAGAAGAGGACATCATTTAGAGTTTTAAATTATCTCTGTATGTTTTCACATAAATGTCTCATGTCTTGTATTCATAGAGAAATAACCAGACTTGGAGATACGACACATGACTAGAAACCAACAACAGAAAATAGAACCTGATCCACAGGTGTTTTAGATGTTTGAAATACCAGACACAAGCTATAAAGTATCTATGCTTAATATATATTCAAAATAATAAAAGATGTGATTGATAATTTTGGCATAACTAGAAACCATATAAATGTAAATGTAATGTGAATGTAAGTATGAATGAATTTGTATAAATATAAAATATACAGTTGACCTTGAACAATGCAGGATTGGGATGCTGACCCACCTCACAGTCAGATATTCCCATATAAAATTTTTTTAAAAGATTTTATTTATTTATTGGGGAGAGAGAACACACGAGGGAAAGAGGAGCGGAGGGAAAGGGACAGACCAACTCTGTGCTGAGTGCAGAGCCTGAGGTAGGGCTTGATCCCACAACCCTGAGATCATGATCTGAGCCGAAATCAAGAGTCAGATGTTTATCCGACTGAGCCATCCAGGCATCCCTCCCATATAACTTTTGACTCAACGAAAACTTAACTAATAGCCTACTGTTCACCAGAAGTCTTACTGATAACATAAACAGTCGACTAACACATGTTTTGCATTATATACTGTATTCTTACAGTAAAGTAAGCTAAAGAGAAAATGTTACTAAGAAAATGAGAATGTTAAGGGAGAAGAAATACATTTACAATACTGTATTAAAAAAATCTGTGTATAGATAGGCCTGGATAGTTCAAACATGTTCAAGGTCAACTATATATGATATGTATGTGTGGGTATATGTTAACATATGTGTGTATGTTTTCAAAAGAAAATTTCTGAATTAAATCTTAACAGTGGAAAAGAAGATCTTAAGAGACATCGAATACAGTGAAAAGGTTTAATGTACATGTAATTGAAGATCCAGGTGGTGAGGAGAGAATAGGGACTAGAAACCTTATTTGAAGATACAATGGTTTTCAGTCTTCCAAAAATGAGGAAAAGCAAAAAGCCACAGAATCAAGAAATAATATGGAGCCCAGCCTGGATATATACAAAGAAAACTACTCCATACACTCGTTATAGTCATGCTGCTACAAACAAAAAATAAGATAATACTGAAAGCAGCCAGAGAATAAGACACATTAACTTTAGAGGAACAAATATAAGACTGACAGTTGCTTCTCAGTGGAAAAAAATTTGAAGCCAGAAGACAATGGAATGATGTCACCAAAGTGTTGAAGGAAATAACGGCTGACCTAGAAGTATAATGCCAGCGAAAATATCTTAGGAAAAAAAGGTGAAATAGAGACTTTTTTAGGCTAGTCAGATCTGAGAGAATTTATCACTGGCATGCTAGCACTCTAGGCAGTTCTAAAGGGTGTTATTCAGGCAGAATGGAAATGGTTCCAAATGTTAACTTGGAGATACAGAAAGCAAGAGCAACAGAGATACTTAAATAGACACGTAAATCTAAATATTGACTGTATGTAACATTAATAATATCTTCTGGGCTTTTATAGAAATAAAAGTGCAACAAGACAGCAAGGTGTAAATGGAGTGAAAGTGTTAGGGCAGTAGAAGAATTTATATATGACTTAAAGGATATGTGCTGTAATCTCTAGGCAATTACAAAAAATAGGATAATGTATAAATAAGATAATAGGAGAATATGGATAACAAAAATACAAAAAGGCAAGAAAGGAGAAAAAAATAAAATGGACTAAGCAAGAAAAAAATAATACTTAGTAGTTACAGAATATGTAAATGGGACTAAAGATTCCATTTAAAAGAAAAATTGTTAGACTGAAAAAAAAATCCAACCATTGCCTGCTAACGAGACATATCCTAATGAGAAGAATTCAGGAATGATTAAATTAAAAGGGTGGACAAAAATATGTCGGGCAAATGCCAATTAAAAAAAAGCTGGTTTATATTGATAGCTGACAAAGTAGACAGGATAGCGAGAAGCATTAAGAGGGACATTTAATTAAGGCCATGTGATTTATAAAGAGAAGTTGTTTTTGCAGGTAAAGATGAAGTAAATGATACTGATATTCATATAAGAACCAAGTCTTAATCTCTACCTCTCATAGTACATAAATTTGAATCCAGAAATAGGTTGATAAGTACTTGCCTTATGACCAGAGTTGCACTGTAGAGAAGTGATAAAGGGCATTCCTCAATAAATAAAACTTAAACTGTACACCTACTTTATAATACCTTATACCTACCTACATATCTTACAATATGCATAAAAGTTCCATGTGGATAGTGGCTCCACAAATTTTCTGCAAGATACTATAAACCAGTATTTCTGTGTCCTTAGAGTAGGAAGCGATTTCTTTAACAGGATATATAAGACATTACTGTAAGACAAAAGAGTAGGAAGTGATTATTTACAACACAGATAAATGACAAAGGACTTATATTCAGAACATGTCAAGAATTTCTACAGATCAGTAAGAAAAAGCTTGATAAAATGCAGCTAAGAGCCTTGAATAGATACTTCATCAAAGTATAAAGTCACTCAATTTCATTACTCAGCAAGGAAATACAATTTAAAAGCAAAGTAAGATTCTCACCAACATGGGTGAAATTTTGAAAAGGAGACTAACAATATCAAATGTTGGTGGGGATTCAGATTAAGAGAACTCCCATACACTGTTGGTGGGAATGCAAATTGTTATATCTAATCTGGAGAATTTAAGTTGAATGTATTCATACCCTATTAGCCAGCATTGGCACTCCTAGTTATATATCCAGGAGAAATGTGCTCTGTGTATGTACCAAAGATTCAAATAAGAAAGTTTATCATAGGATTATTTATATTGGCTCTTATTTGGAAACAACACAAATGTCCTTTCACAGTTGAATGAATAAATAAATTGAAGTATATTCACATACCAAGATACTGTGCAACAACATGAATTTGTGATTTTACTGATGTAAATTTAAAATGCAAAAGTGATCTATAGTGTTAGAAGACACCTTTGGGTAGGAGCAGTTGTGTAGTAATTGGGAAGCGCCATGATTGGAACTTAATGTGCCTAATGTTCAGTTCTTGGCCTGAGTGGTATTCATGTGTGTTCATGTGTGATAATTTTTTGAGCTTTGTACTTAGAGTTTTGAAAGTGTGCTTGCGATTCTCTCTCTCCTTCTCTCTGTCCTTTCCTTATACCACACGTGCACGAGTGTGTGCTCTCTCTCTCAAAAAAAAAATATACATTTGCTACTTTTTGGATAGTACTGTGTTTTTCTCTAACACGTCTTTGAGTAACCATCGATAAAGAATGGATTTGATTTTTCAGTCTGAATTGATGCACTCATAATCATTCATGCTTTAGTGCCAGTATAATTATTTTATTTTTCTATTTTTTTAAAAAATAATTCGAATGTAACTGACACACAATGTTACATTAGTTTAAAGTGTACACCGTAGTGATCAACAAGTTTATACATCATGCTATGATCACCACATATGTAGCTACTGTTTCCATACTTCGCTATTGCAGTATCACTGACTATATTCCTAATGCTTTGTTTTTCATTTCTGTAACTTTCCTGCTCTATAACTGGAAGCCTGTATTTCCCAATCATCTTCTCCCATTTTGTTCAACCCCCCCCACACCCCTCCCCTCTTTGCAACCATTAGTTTGTTTTCTGTATTTATAGGTTTGATTCTTTTTGTTTATTCATTTGTTATTGTTTTAAATTCCACTTATGAGTAAAATTAGAAGGTATTTGCTTGTGCAGTCTGACTTACTTAGCATAATACTCTCTAGGTTCATGCATGTTATTGCAAATGGCATGATCTTATCCTTTTTAATAGTTGTATGATACTCCTGTGTGTGTGTGTGTGTGTGTGTGTGTGTGTGTGTGTGTACACCCCCCCATCTTCCATATTCATTTGTCTATTGATGGACACTTAGGTTGTTGCTTCCGTATCTAGGCTATTGTATGTAATGCACTGATAAACATGGGGGTGCATATATTTTTTAGAATTAGTATTTTCGGGGCGCCTGGGTGGTGCAGTCGTTAAGCATCTGCCTTCGGCTCAGGGCGTGATCCCGGTGCTCCGGGATGGAGTCCCACATCAGGCTCCTCCGCTAGGAGCCTGCTTCTTCCTCTCCCACTCCCCCCTGCTTGTGTTCCCTCTCTCGCTGGCTGTCTCTCTCTGTCAAATAAATAAATAAAATCTTTAAGAAAAAAAAAAAGAATTAGTGTTTTCGTTTTCTTTGGGTAAATACCTGGTAGTGGAATTACTAGATCATATGGTATTTCCATCTTTAATTTTTTGAGAATTGTTTTTCTATTCTTACTCGTGCAGTGGGGAACTAAACCTCATCCGAATTAACAAATGGATAAACTTATTACATATAGTGTTAGTAATATATTTTTATATTCTGTAGTAAATAAGATAGGGCATAGTTCAGTTATTTTGCTGTATTTTGTTAGCTGCCATATATTTTAGCTGCTTTGAGTAAAAAATTTTGTCCATACACTTAACGATAATTCTTTTCTCTGTCTTAAATTATCATAACATCTGTACCTTACATATTTCTTCCTTTGGGCATTTGAAAAACTAACAAGATGTTTTTTCTTTAAATTTCCTCTTGGTTTCGGTGAATTCTAGTTAAACTAAAATTCTGTGCACAGTTGGATATCCACATACAAAAGAATGAAGTTGAACCCTTACCTCATACCATATATAAAATTTGACTGAAAATAGATCATTCACCTAAATATAAGAGGTATAAAACTAAAACTCTTAGAAGAAAACACAGGGCTAAATCTTCATGGCCTTGGGTTTGGCAGTAGATTCTTAGATACGACACCAAAAGCTCAGACACCAAAAGAAAGAAACAGTTAAATTGTAATTCATTAAAATTAAAAACTTGGGTGCACCAAAGGACATTATGAAGAAAGTAAATAGATATACCGCAGAATGGGAGGAAATATTTGCAAATCCTATATGCAATAGCAGGAATATATAATGGGTCTGGTGTTCTGATATATAAACAGTTAGTACAACTCAGCAGCAAAAAGACAGTACAGAAATGGGCCAAGGATTGAAATAGACATTTCTCTAAAGGAGATATGCAAATGGCTAATGAGCTCAGACAAGATGTTCAGTATCATTAATTATGAGGGAAATGCAAACCAAAACCACAGTGAGCTGCTTCACACTCTCTAGGATGGCTATAATAATAATAAAAATGAAAATTAACAAGTGTTGACAAGGATGTAGAGAAGTGGACCCTTCATACTTTACTAATGAGAATGTAAAATGTTTTAGCTGCTATGAAAAACAGTTTGATAGTTCCTCAAAAACTTAAACATAGAATTACTATATGATCCTAGATATATACCCAAAAGAATGGAAAACAGATATTCAAACAATTATTTGTATGCAAATGTTTATAACGGCCTTATTCCTAACAGCCAAGGGGTTGAAAAAAACCCAGATGTCCTTCAACAGATGAATGAGTTGTGCTATATACATGTGGTGGATGTTACTTAATCACAAAAAGAATGAAATAATGATACGTGCTACTTGAGAATGAGCCTTGAAAACATTATGCTATTGTGAAATGAGCCAGACACAGAATTTACATACTGTATGAGTTCCTCTATATGACATGCCCAGAATACCTAAATCTGTAGAGACAGAAGGCAGGTTGGTGGTTGCCAGGAGATGGGTGGAAGAAATGGGGAGTCAGTGAAAAATGGGAACCAGATTCTTCTTTTGGAAGAGTTTTGGAATTTGATAGAGGTGGTAGTTGCAGAACATTGTGAATTTACTAAACGCACTGAATTGTTCACTTTAAATTGCTAGGTAAATTTCACCTCAATAAAGGTAAGTAAAACCTAGTACCCAAATACATTGCCATCATATATGATAAATCAACATACTATATTGTTGATTTAGTCAAGGCTATACCGGGAATGATGAATCTTAGTTTTGTCACCTTTGATTTCCAGGAATATTTAAATGTGTTCTTTTATTTTAGAATAAACTGCAGAGTTGGATTGATTTCAAGCTTTTAGCTATATATCTGTTCAAAGAAGTATGTTCAATTAATCAGTGAACTTCTATTTAATCTTCAGTATTTTTCCTGATATTTTATATAAAACATCTTTTTTAACATTTTCTAGAGATTTAAGTTTGTTTGACTTATAAATGATGCAGATGGCTCTGTTGGCTTCTAGTTAGAATTTGATGGTATAATGGTGTAATTATTACATGATGCATTGTTTACTTTGAGGGCATATGAAAGTGGATTTTAGAACGACGTGAGGACCAATAGACTAGGCTGTATTTTCAGATGATCCAAGGAAGCTATGCATAGATGATAAAACTGAAACAATGGTAATTTGTATTTTCATTGTTGTTAGATTAAATCTAACTATTTTGAACCAAGGGTTTACCCATTGGCTTGGCAGTGTTTGTTCAAGATACACAGTCACCAGTTTCTGATTGATATGAAATCTCATGAAATTATTTGTGGTCCTGTGATAGACATTCTTTACAAAGACCAAGTAAATTTTGAAAATTAACTCGGTATCGCACTTAAGAGTTTCTTAGTTTTGCATATATGCATTAGACACATTTTTGCTGACTGCTACATCATGAATATCTAGTATGTGTGCACCTGTGTCAATTAAAAAAAAATCTATTTCGCCCATTCCCCTACCCACTTCCCCTCTGGCAACCACCAGGTTGTTCTCTGTGTTTAAGAGTCACGTGTGTGTGTCAATTTTAATATTTATTCTTAGTACCTGAAAGGTTAGGAACCAAGTATATCATTGTGTATAGTACCATGCCTTTTTGGTGATAAAATTGTTTTTTTATTAAATGGCTTAAAATCTTTCCCAGTGTTGTTTATTTCCAGCATATTTTCTTATCTAGTTCATAGAATTATTAACAGTGTTAATAAACTGGAAAAAATGAAATTGTGCTAATATATTCCTAGTACAATTGTGAGGATTGTAAATACAAGCCTGTAATTTCCTCATCTGTGACTAGTCAAGCTAGCCTGTTTTTCTTAACAATTGATATTTTTTCATTGTCATTGTGATTTTTTTAAATAAGTATGTTAAATGTCACTAGTTTCCTATACTTAGCCTCAGAAAATGGTCTGGATTTAAGTATAGATAATATTGTCCCCTGATTAGAGTAAAATCATATGTGATTATATTTGAGTAGTATACCACCCCTAAAAACAAAGGATGCTGGGAAGACAATAAGCACTAGGCATTATTTGTTGCTCAGAAGCTTATTAGTGTTCCTCCTTCCCACCAAAGTAAGCTTTTTTAGGTATTTAAGCTTATTAAATTATAACTTTAAAACGGCGAACACATACACAAATAATGTCTCTGTTTCACACGTTTTCAGCCTGATGTTAGCTGTAAGAACTCGAAAAACCTAAATAATTTTGATTGTTAATAACTTATTAAATATTTTTAAATAATCAGATGAAAAATCAGTACTGGAACAGAAACCTTCTAAACCAGCCGCTCCACAAGTCCCACCTAAGAAGCCTACTCCACCCACCAAAGCTAATAATTTATTGAGATCTCCTGGAACAATATACCCAAAGCGACCTGAAAAACCAGTCCCTCCACCACCTCCTACAGCCAAGTAAGTTTTACCGAATTTTAATTTAGGTAATTTTAATTTAGGTAACTTACCTAATTTAGTTTATTAATTACTTGCCTTTGACATAAATGGCTGTACTGTTTTTCTAAATGTCAAAATAATTTTTAAAGTATTTGTTTTCCAGATTCTTTCTATAGACTGTAATGATTCTCTGTTAAATGATTTATATTCATACTAGGTGAATACATACCTATTAGGCTGTTTTTACGTTTCTGATTTTATTGTGATCAGTCTTATTGTGGAGGCTTATGTTTATGAAAATAATTTTGTAGAACAGAAAGAAAAATTATCGTGCTATAACATCTTTAGTGTCATTAATTCACAATGTTAAAAAATGGTTATGATTCACACACAAGTGATTTCTACATATGTTTGATTTTCTCATTTCAGGATTAATGGGGAAATTTCTACCAGTTCATCAAAATTTGAAACTGAGCCGGTATCAAAACCAAAGCTAGATTCTGAACAGTTACCACTTAGACCAAAATCAGTAGACCTAGATTCATTTACAGTTAGGAGCTCTAAAGAAACAGGTAAGTTAACATGGAGAAAGGTGGTGCATTAAAAAAAAAGTTGCCAATACAGTTTTCAGAAGCTATTTAAGAAATTTGTGCATGCATTTTATGTGTGGATAGATACAGTGGAAATTAATTAAAATTTGTTTAAAGTCTATGAAGCCAAAATAGAAAAATAAAACTAAAAGAAGATAAATGAGCAAAATACTTGATTCACATAAGGACTGAGAAATGGTTTAAAAAATCGTCCATTTGTCATGTAGTCTGTCCCCTCATAATGGAATGTCCATACTACTCAGGCAGATATGAATACATTTTAGTTTTAAAAGTTTAAGGACAAAGAACAGATTATCAATGCCAGCACTAGATTATATTGATTATTTTTACTTCTCTACGTTATCTCAGGATACTTTTGTTTCTAATTCAAGAAAATATGCTTTTTATGTCTCTCTCTCTCTCTGTGTGTGTATCAGCAGGCTTTACTTCTTAAGTTAAATATTGTTCCTTAGTTTTAGGACTGATTTTTCAACCCATCAATCATCTTTTCCCTGGTCTTTTATACCTCTTAGTTGTAAAACGGAAAACCTGAAACAGAAGTTTAATGTTTATCAGATGAAGGTCTCAATATTAAAAGCCTGGCACTGTCATTACTTTGTAGTAATGATTATTGTACAGTACCTTGCTTTTGGTCTTAGTTTTTTTAAACATTTTCAAAGCACTTTCTTAAATATATTCTTATTTTATCTTGATAGTAACTCTAAAAGGCAGATGCTGTTTTGCTTCTAAAGTAATGAAGCTGTAGGCACATCAAGTGTCCAAGATCACATAAAGCAGAAGAGAACTTTTTAAATCCCCTTTATATAAAGTGCTCATGATATTCTTTTAAAAGTTTTAATGTCTTAATATTTTTAGCCTTCATGTTAACATTTCATCTTTACATTCAAACTTAAAGGCCAGTTATACTTAGGGTTTTTTTGTCACTGTATTGTAAGATATGCTACTAACTGCCTTTTCAAAACTATTAGATGATTTTATTATTTTTCCGAATTGTCATTTTGCCAGTACAAAAGCTCTGACCTACACGTGCTCTCCTTCAGTTTTTTATGTTTATGTTTATTTTTATTTTTTTAAAAGATTTTATTTATTTATTTGACAGAGGTAGAGACAGCCAGCGAGGGAGGGAACACAAGCAGGGGGAGTGGGAGAGAAAAAAGCAGGCTCTTAGCAGAGGAGCCTGACGTGGGGCTTGATCCCAGAACGCCGGGATCACGCCCTGAGCTGAAGGCAGATGCTTAACGACTGCGCCACCCAGGTGCCCCTCCTTCAGTTTTTTAATTTGAATGTTTTATAGATCCTTTCATCATATATTTTGATCCTGCCTGCTCTGGATGAAGCCATGTTCATTATAGTTTCTGGAGAGTGAGATGTTGATTGTATTTTAGAGACGTTCACTCAAATATATTCAGTGTGTTTTATCTGGTGAATATTACTATTTACTGTTAGTGAAATAAAAACAAAAAAATGTTCTTTATAGAAGGTTTTTAAAAAATATCTTTTAGGGGCATTTGCGTGCCTCAGTCTGTTAAGTGGCTTCGTTCGGCTCAGGTCATGATCCTGGGGTCCTTAGTTTGAGCCCCACATTGGGCTCCCTGCTCTGTGGGGACCCTGCTTCTCCCTCTCCCTCTGCTGCTCCCTCCTGCTTGTGCTCTCTCTCTCTCAAATAAATAAAATCTTAAAAAAATAAAAAAACACACGTAATAATGTGAAGCTATTGGTGGTTTGTAAAATTTGATTTTTTTACTGTTTTTGGTCCCAATTTTTACTTTTATCCATACCCATTATTTACTCTTCCTTAAAAAACAAAGAGGTCTTGTGAAACAGGGTTTGCAAATTCCTGATTTCTGTTTTGTTTTTTTCTTCAAATGAATAAGGAAGTAATCGAGAGAAGCTGAGACATATGTAAGGACAGAAAACTAACCGCTAACTTCCAAACTACTGTCCTTTATTCCTTCCACTATCAGGCTGCCTTTGGTGTACTACACCTAACACCCAGTTAAGTTCAGGAAATACACAAAGCATACCACAGAGATACTGAGAGTTCCATTCCAGCCCACTGCAGTAAAGCAAATATTGCAATAAAGTGAGTCAAAAGAATATTTTTGTTTCCCATGCATATAAAAGTTATGTTTACACTACGGTATAGTCTATTAAGTGTGCATTAGCATTATGACTAAAAAAATGTACATACTTTAACTAAAAAATAACTTATTGCTAAAAAATGGTAACCATCATTTGAACTCTCAGCAAGTCATAATCTTTTTGCTGGTGGAGGGTCTTGCCTTAATGTTGATGGCTACTGACTGATCAGGGTGGTGGCTGATGAAGTTTGGGATGGCTTTGGCAATTTCTATAACGAGACAACAGTAAAGTTTGCCACATCAGTTGACTCTTCCTTTCATGAACAGTTTCCTTGTAGCATGTGATACTGTTTGATAACGTTTTACTTAACAGTAGCACTTTTTTCTAATTGAAGTCAGTCCTCTAAAACGCTGCCTCTGTTTTACTAACTAAGTTTATCTTACTATTCTATATGTTTTATTGTCATTTTAACAGTTTTCATAGCATCTTCACCAGGAGTAGTTTCCATCTGAAGAAACCACTTTCTTTGCTCATCTGTAAAGTTTTATCATGAGATTATAGCAATTCAGTCACATCTTCAGGCTCTGCTTCTAATTCTAGTTTTCCTGGTATTTCCACCACATCTGCAGTCACTTATTCCTCTGAAGTCTTGAACCCCTCAAAGTAATCCGTGAAGGTTGGAATCAACTCCTTCCAAACTCCTGTTTGATTTTTTCCATGAATCCCCAATGTTCTTAATAGCATCTAGAATCATGAATGCTTTCCAGAAGGTTTTTAATCTACTTTGTCAAAAGCCATCAGAGGAATCATTATCCATGGAAGCTATAGTGTAATGAAATGTATTTCTTAAATAATAAGACTTGAAAGTCAGAAGAAAGTCACAATTACTCCTTAATCCTTGGGCTACAGAATGGATGTTAGATTAGCAGGCGTGAAAACAACATTAATCTTGTACATCTTCCTCAGAGCTCTTGGGTAGTAAGATGCATTGTCAATGAGCAGTAATACTTTGAAAAGAATCTTCTGAATAGTCGGTCTCAACAGTGGGATTAAAATATTGAGTAAACCATGTTGTAAACAGATGTGCTGCTATCCTTTTTTGTTGTTCCATTTATAGAGCACAGATTTAGCATAATTCTTAAGGGCCCTAGGAATTTCGGAATGGTAAATGAGCGTTGACTTCAGCTTAAAGTCACTAGCTGCATTAGTCTCTAACAAGAGAGTCAGCCTGTCCTTTAAAGCTTTGAGGCCAGGCATTGATCTCTCCTCTCTGGCTATGAAAGTCCCAGATGGCATCTTCTTCCACTATAAGGCTGTTCCATCTACCTTGGAAATCTGTGGTTCAGTGAAGCAGCCTTCATTAATTAGCTAGGTCTTCTGTGTAACTTGCTATAGCTTCTGCATCAGCACTTGCTGCTTTCCCTTGCACTTTTATATTATGGAGATGACTTCTTAAACTCCATGAACCAACTTCTGCTAGCTTCAGACTTTTGTTTGCAGCTTTCCCACCTCTGTAAGCCTTCACAGACTTGAAGAGAGTTGGGGCCTTGCTCTGGATTAGGCTTTGGCTTAAGGGAATGAATGTTGTGCCTGATTTGATCTTTTATCCAGACTACTGAAACTTTCTCCCTATCAGCAATAAGTTTGTTTGCTTTCTGTAATTTGTGTGTTCATTGGAGTAACGCTTTTAATTTTCTTCCTGAACTTTTCCTTCACATTCACAATTTAGCTAACTGGCAAAAGAGGTGTAACTTTTGGCCTCTCTTGGTTTTCTGTATGTTTTCCTAACTAAGCTTATCATTTCTAGCTTTTGATTGAAAGTGAGCTATGTGTGACTCTTCGTTTTACTCCAACACTTAGAGGCCATTGTAGGGTTATGAATTGCCCCAGTTTCAATGTTACTGTGTCTGAGAGAATAGGGAGGCTCAAAGAGAGGGAGAGAAATGGGAAATTGCTTCACTGTGCAGCAGTCAAAACACACACAACACTTACAAATTAAGTTAAACATCTTACGTGGGTACAGTTCATTATGGTTGCAATGGTAACATCAAAGATCACTGATCACAGATCACCATAACAAGCATAATAGTAATGCAGAAGTTTGAAATATTGTGGGAATTAACCAAAATGTGACACAGAGATACGCAATGCTATTGCAAAACTGGCATCAATAGACTTGGTCATTGCAGGGTTGCCACCAGCCTTCAATTTGTAAAAAATGGAGTTATCTGCAAAGCATGGTAAAATGAGATATGCCTGTAAGTTCTGGAAATGGTGTGTATATTAGATAGGAAATATTTACTGAGGAAGTGTTACATCCCATTAGTATTTTAGGCACAAGTAGTAGCTAAAACAAAAGGCCTGACCGCTGATAGCATATAGCTCATGCTCTGAACCTCAACTCGGGCTATTCTTCATTTCTGTTTTTTATTGGAATATTATGTGTTTAGTATTTGTAGTATAGAAGTGTTTAAAAAAGAGTTTAAACTCTTTTTTTTGAGATACTGACATCTTTAAAAACACTGCGTTCTACATCAAATACAGCCTCAAATTTGGCATTAGGTTGAGGCATGATTTATATTGTTGATATAGTTCGAGGTTTCAAATTTTTAAAATAGCATATGAGCCTAGCCCTTTAACATGTTTCAGAAAGTTTAAAACATACACGAAAGTCTTCTTAGAGTCTTATTATTACATAAAATAATAATTTCAGGTGATGATATAGTAGCAAGTACATTGACTTTGTTATTAAAAATGTGGGTTTAAAATTATTAGCTCATTTATCATTGTCTTGGTTCTTAATCTGTTTTTGTACTTAAATGATAATTGAATGATCCAATATTTCTATGATACCTACTAGAATACCTGACATGGAAGATGTTATAAACTGTTATTTCTCTTCTTTTCCTTTCCTCTGTTGTTAATCTCATCGCATTCTGTTTCTGCTCTTCCCTATAAAGGATACAAATTTCTGACACTATTCTCAGATATGATTATACTGTATATAAAGCCATTTATAAAATATTTTTAAAATAAATGTCCTTCAGTATATATTCTCATATATAAGATAGTACTATAAATTGCATAGTTGTTTAGAACCATGTTTTAATTTTTTTCCTCTCTTTTTCAAACACTTCATTAAAAATTGGTTTAGGATCATCTTACTGCTACTACTGCTTAATTATAAAGTTTACATGGCCTAAGTGTTTCTAAAATCCTAAGTTCTCTGGGACATAAAATTGGTTTGCACATTAGTCTTAAAATACAAGATAGAAAATTTAGTGGTAACATACCTATTGCATTGAGAAAGCACAGCTGAGGTGCTCTCGTAGTGTTATCGTATAGTATTTTATCCTTTTTGATTGTTTTCTATGATAAATTCTTCTTGGGTTAAAAGGAAATTTTAGAGATACATATTATTATTTGATCCCAAAGCATTCATTGTTAAATAGTGAAGCATTCTTTGTTTTGTTTTGATAGTTGATCTGTTTTTATTTGAATTACGTTCTCAATGTTTATTTAATTTATTTCTTCCAGAAAGAATTTAAGGTGGAATTTTTCTAGTAAGATGCTTACCTGTTGAGTGGTAGACACTATACAAAATGAGTCTATATCTAAACTAAGACACAAAAACAAAACAAAACACACCCAAAATGTAGAATATACCTGGAGAATAAGAGCAGAGATTAAAATTATTATTTTCTTATAATAATTTTCTTGATAGTATCTTTATAGAGTGTCATATAAGGCATAATTGAAGATTCATTTATGTATTATGTGATTTTAAATGTTGTGTAAGTTGTATTTTTATAGTGATACATTTTAAAATACCATTTGTCATGTTTTTCTTTTATTATATCGTAGAATTAAAATTGCCTCTTTCATTGTAATTACTATCATAAGCTGAAGACTAAAACTTGACTGAAAGGTAGTTTAATTTTAGTTATAACTGTATTAATGAGTTGTTAATATATTGATTTATTACTCTGACATCTAATTTTTTACTAAAACATCCTTTTGAAGCTGTCTGGGTGTTCAGTGAGTAATTTAAAAGGCTTCTTTCTACTTATGGTATACTGAAATTAATACTAATCATTTTTTCTTTTAAAAGACAAAATAATCTGAAATCTAATACACATCTTGTGTGAGTTTAGATAAACTGCAGTAGGTATATGCTAAACATTGAAATGGTTCTGTTCATTCTACAACTGTTCCTTTTTCCTGCTTTGTAAAATAATTTTTTTGATTTAGTCTTTTTTCTAGACATTCCTATCCTTGACTTTTCTTTCCAGATTTTGTTTCCTAGCCTGTTTGCCATGTTTCCCTTCTTACGTGTCAGGAAATTATCCTACCTTTCTCCATTTTGGTAAGATGACGATTTATAAAAGAAATCAAAACAATATATTCCATATAAATAGGTGGTGCACATTGAGGTTTTTTTTTTGTAATTGTACTAAAAGTGTACATGTTTGTCTGTCTATTCTAACCCTTTTGGTTTTCCATTTGAAAATAAAGTGAAATTTATGTTGGAACAATTTTCCTGATTAGTTTAAGATATTTTTTGACAAAAGTTTTTTTTTTTAATTGAAAACTGTAAAAGCCAGTTTGTTTTCTCCCAGAATTTGATATTTCATTTTGACTTTTTAAAATTCCATGTCTTCTTAAGCAATGTGTAGAAACATACATGGCTGGCAGAGTGGCAGTATAATTGTAAGAGTTAAGTAATTTTCATGCCTTTCAGGCCATGTGTACAGTATAAATCCACTGCTATTACCCTTAGATAAATTTTAAATGTGTTCAAATATATCATGAGTCCAAAATGTGCACTGTTTTATTTTCCTAACCTAATGGCTTAAATGGAGGACCTGAGAGAGTTTTAGAATAGTAAAATTATTTGTCTTGGTGGTGTAGCCCAAAACTGGACATATGGAAGGCATTTTTACATGAGCATGGTCTATAATTTTATAAATCTACCTTTTATTTATCCTTTCCGTTTTATTTATCTTCATCCCTTCCTATGTTTTTCTGTTTGTTTCTTTTTCTTTCTGCAAGTTGCTTAAATATGCATTTGAAAATAATCTTCACAGGCCAAAATTATTGGATTGTACTTTTCAGGGTTTTTTTATAGGTTGTCACTACACATTTATCAGTGTTAAAAGCAATTTTTAACCCTTCAAACTACAGCATATTTTTAACATTTTTTTATAACAACTGATTTTCTTTATGAAATTTACAAATAAAATGAAATATTTAAAAATATATTTAAACCCAAGGTCTTTCATATTACATAATGCATTTTCTATTAAAGTCAGTATGTCTCTTATTATGGTTTGTAATATTTTATAATTATAAACAATTATCAAAAGATTCAAGACCAAAATTAAATTGAGCATATTCAGTTGTCTGTTTTGATGTATTAGCCTGGTGAGTAGATGGCTAGATGTAAGATAGAATATACAAAGTAATCCCAGAATGGGAGGATGGAAGAGAATTAACAGAGGTCAACAAATACTTAAAAATTTGTTATAAAACACATATTGCTGAACAGTGATACCTTTTCTTATGCCTTACCTTTGTGCCCTTTTACCCTTAACATTTTTTTCTAAATTGATTACTTTGAATATGAAAATTGATGAATAAGCTTTGAGGGCAGTAGTAATAATAATTATCTTTAAATGTCTTTTTAGAAATAACAAATCACTGAGTTTGGATATCTAAATATTTGACAGAAAGCATTATAAACATCTAGGCAATGGGAATGTGCAGAATTAATTCTGTATCTGGAAGACCAGACCAAAGATATCTGCTGCCATATCGAGTATCTCAACTGTGATTAACATCCCTAGTTTGGAATCTGGGCTGAAGGAAGATTGTATTGACAATTGAAGTGTCTGGAGTTATCCTTAGGATTCTTGTATCACTTACAGATTTCTAGGTTTCAAAATTAAAAATCAACTCTTTCAGCAAGGTTTTCTGAATCCTCTAGAAAAAGGGAAGGTATTATGTGCCATTGTTTCAGAGATGCAAATTACATAGATTTTTCTTTAAACCCAAGTTTTTGGATCAAAGGTCAACCAGCCTTTGATGGTGGGAGAACAAGTGAATGATCTTTGTAGCATTTTTCCTTGATATCCTGTTTGCCTTAAATTTAGAACTATTTTATAGTTCGTAAATATGCTTATGTCTAAGCAAAAGTGCAGTGAACTATGAACAGTTTGAGTCCCAGCTACAAAACACTGTGTGTGGGTGTGTGTATATACACACACCCACCCACACATACATAAAGATGCATTAAATTTCACCTTACAGTTGGAAAGCATCAGGGTCCCACATATAGTTGCGTTCTTAAAATTTGAATATCAGGATACTACTTGAAATTTAAAACATTTGATGTGTTAATTTTCTGATATATTGTAATTAATCATGAGTTGAAGAAGTAGATCAGCCATTTTTACAAGCACGAGTTTAAGATGACAATTTTTTTATGATACCATAATTTTTGGTTCAGATTTGTATTTTTCAACAAGAACTTCTGTTGAGGTCTAACTCTATTAGAAACATGAACTTTCTATTGTTAGTGAAGTCTTATGCTATAAAATGTGTCAGGTAAAGAGGATGTTTGTTTTTAAGGGTGAGTGTTGTTTTCCAAATGCATATGAAAAGCACAGGTTAACTTGTGAGTCCTAGTGGTACTTTTTAATGTATAGTTTGCTAGAAATCCAGAAACGTTCTTTTTTACCTTTTAAAATATACAGTTATCTCTTAGTAGATATGTTTAATTTTATTCTCCAGATCTTGTAAATTTTGATGACATAGCTTCCTCAGAAAACTTGCTACATCTCACTGCAAATAGACCGAAGATGCCTGGAAGAAGGTTGCCTGGCCGCTTCAATGGTGGACATTCTGTGAGTTATACTGTTCTAAAACACAGAGAATTTAGCAAATCTAGAGTTCTTCTAAAGATAGGAATGAGGGAGGATTTATAACTCCACCAAAGTTTAAAAATCAGGAAGATAGCTGTTATACTTAAGTGGCAAATAGTTGGTTATATTTAAGGAGTTAAAGGGGTCATGTTCATTTCAGAGAGGGTTGCAATAGAAGGTTACAGAATCAGGAATAAAGAGCTGTCCTGAGACCATAACCACAGAGCACAGGGTGAAAAGGGGTCAGGGTATCTGTGTAATCTACCCATCTCACAACAATAATTAGAATTGAGTGGTACATATTCAGTTTAGGAAAGAACAAGAATATTCTTTTCCTCTGAAGTCATGGGTTTTTTTATAGTACTAATGCTGGTATTTAAATGTGTTTCTTTTTTTTATGCTTTCTATAGACTGCCTGAAATGCCAGTAGTATTTTATTATTAACGTATTAGCTCTTGAGCGCTATGGTGCTTTTAAATTACCAAAGTCGAGAAAATTTTCGTTGCTAAGAAGCAGGCTGTTTTTACCTTCCAGATATGCAAGTGTGTTATTCAGCTTGAAATTATGTAATATCCTGTTAACAATAATGGAATATCTGGAACAGTAGCTGCTGAAAACAGTGATAAAAGTTACTTAGTTTATTATCCAAATGTTTATTGCCTTTTCCTTCTTTGGTATTTTCTGTTTCTTGATTTAAAAAAATCATTTAGCCAACTCAAAGCCCAGAAAAAATCTTGAAGTTACCAAAAGAAGATGATAGTGCCAACTTAAAGCCGTCTGAATTTAAAAAGGATTCATGCTACTCTCCAAAGGTGAGGGGCATTGTGGCCTAAGATTTGTATAATTTGTAGGATTCTTTGTGAACACCAAAATTGTGGAATTTAAAGTGTCTTCTAAAAATTATTTCTTCTGCCAAGAAATAAAAAATTTCCTGCTAAAAAATTGAGTTACTAAAGTCACACTGTCCACTGTAGGTCATTTTTAAAAAGAGCTTATTTTAAATGGGTAGTATAAATGTTATGCATTTCATATTTTTTTAAGGCCTAGATCTCATTTTCCCACTAAACATATACTCTTTAGGCCAGAAGCCATCATTCGTTTACTCCTAACCTAGCTTAGTGTTTGGCACCATAATAAGCACTGAATATATACTGGAATGAATGGCAGTATACATGGATTCTTCCATTTATTACATGGTGTTAAGACTCTTCTAAACTCTTGCTATTTTTATTTAAGATAGTATCATCACAACCTATACACATCTTATATTTAAGAAATTCATGTTTCCTTTTCAAATTCATTCCAAGGGCATTTGGCTGCTATTCTAGTTTATCAGAACACTTAATCTGATTCTCTCAACTTGTCAACAGTTGGTTGAAATTTTACTTCTTGGTTATTTTAGAGAAATAGTAATAAAAGTGAAACAGTATTTAGTGAAATAGTATTATTTAGTGAAATAGTGAAATAGAAAGGGCATCAGGCCATAGATTCATTTTAATGCCTCTTCCATGGACTTACTCAATTCTTCATAATTACTTTTAAATGAAACTCTCTGGATATTTTAAATAATGACTATTTAATGTGGAGGGTCAAAGCAGCACCTTAATAGTGCTGATATATTCTTGCCTCTAGATGCTCCACTCAGCAAACCATTCATAAGATAAATAGGTTTTTCTTTTTTTTTCCCCTTTTTTCATTATTAATAAATCCTTTGACATTTCTCACGTAAACTCCTAGTGACTGCAAGTTTATTCTTTAGTTGTTCGGAGGTTTTACCAGTTGTGAATATCAAACTGCTTTTTGAATTTTCCAAAGTCACCATTTATCTTGAAGTATTATTTTAATTATCTCCTTGCTATAAAATTTTTTTGAACTTAAATATAAATACAAATAAAATAAGAAAATTTTCTATTACGTTTTCAGCCATCTGTGTACCTTTCAACACCTTCAAGTGCTTCTAAACCAAATACGGCTGCTTTTTTAACTCCATTAGAAATCAAAGCTAAAGTAGAATCAGATGATGGGAAAAAAAATCCCTTGGATGAACTTAGAGCTCAGATTATTGAATTGGTGTGCATTGTAGAAGCACTGAAAAAGGATCATGGGTAAGTAGCCCTTGTTTTCTTCTTTGGAAACTACTTAACACATATGTAAAGAATTTTTTCAAATTCTGTGAAGTAGAGATGTAATCTGCCAGATTTCTGGTATAAGCAAGTGTATTTCCAAAGAGATTTTTATTAATAGTGCTTCTCCCCTCTCTGCAAAAAACTTGAATTAGAAAACTTGTTCTCATAGTCTTATTATGGAAAAGGGATATATATACCTATAATTTAAATCTTCTGGTCAAATACAAGGGTTAATTAGTCTTAAAAATACTAGGAAAAGTCACTGTATTTCAGATCTGGAGTGTATCTATATGTATATTTACTTTTCAGAGGGACTGGATCACTGTCTCTGTTAGGGTTCAGATTGGTATGTAAATAAAACCAAGGGGTTGGGAATAGGTGATCTCTAAGGCTGTTCTCTTAATTCTGAAACTTTTCAATAATAGTATGTGGTGAGATCCTAAGGGAAAGTTAGGGACTTTTTAGAGCGAAAATAAATGTAAAAGGTCACCTACGATAGCCCCCCTCTCTTCTTTTAACTGAAGAAGTAAGTAAAATAAGGTAAAATAGTAAAACTATTTACCTAAGATCATACAGTTCTTAAAAGGCAGAGCTAGAACTGAAATCATATTTTCTGTTGGTTTCGAGATATTTTTCTAGAACCGTTATTATTTGAGCTTTAAAACGTGTGTGTGTGTGTGTGTGTGTGTGTGTGTGTGTATACATTTATAAAATAAAACTTGTTAGCATTTTAAACATAGTCCTACAAAGGCCCAATAGGTAACACAGGTCAAAGATCAGCTAATCCAACTGAACCAAGGGTGAGGGGTCAGGTGCTCTTCCCCTATCTCAGCTTCCCCTGTGCCTCTAAAAGTATTTGTTGGTGTATGGAATCTGGTGTAAAAATCATTGCCAGAAACCATGTTACCTCGGAACTGAATGTACCATTTCTCCCCCAGTTCTCAGTTGGCATTGGATTCTTTATTAAAAACGATATTGAGGGGTGCCTGGGTGGCTCAGTCGATAAGGTGTCCAAAACTCTTGGCTTCAGCTAAGGTCCACGTCCGGCTCCGCACTCACCGGGGTGTCCACTTGAGATTCCTCCTCTGCCCCTTCCGCATGTGCGCGCTCTCTCTCTCTCAAGTAAATAAGTAAATCTTAAAAAAAAAAAAAACCGATACCGAGATTAACAATTGGTGTATTTGTAGTTGCAGAGTATTTTTATAAACATCTCTTAGATAGAACCAAAAAAATTATCTTGAATGACTACTTAAAAAGTACATTTGCTCGTGTGTGTGTGTATATATATATGTATATATATATATATATATGCATGTATATGAAGAGAGAGAGTTTTTAATTTGATGTATGATGGGTCTTTTTCCTTCAGTTTATTAGTCTGAGTCCTGCGGATTTTTTTTTTTTTTTTACAGATTCCGTAATATACACATTATAAACTGTAAGCTCGTTCATCTAGTGTTTATTGAACACCATCCATGTGCGAGTCAGAGAACGCTCCTAATTTGATTTTGACATTTTACATTTTTGATACCAAGTCTGCTATTTTTAATGAACTGATAATTACATTTATAGATTGCCTGTAGGTGTTCTTAAAGTAGCTGTAGGATGAATAAAATATTTATGATTTATACATATTTTAAAACATATATCAGATATTTTAGAAGTCTTTCCAAAGGGTGTTTTCAAAGTCTTATTTCCTCTGGCAAATGAAATGGATGGCAGATTTTTTAATCTGAAAAATAAGAGCATCGCAGGAGGATGGATAAACACATACTGGTATGTTGATAAAACGAAATGCTATATACAGGTACAGCAATAAAAAAATAAATGGATTGTGGTACATGTGTCAACACGAATCAATCTGAAAAAATGTTGAGGGTGGGGAAAGCAAGTCAGAGACATGCATACAGTATTATTTCATTTACATGAAGCTTGAAAAGCATTAAAACCAAATAGTAAATGTGTTGTTTCAAGATATATTTGTATATGTGGTAAGAAAAGAAGACATAAAGGCTATAGAACTTTTCCTATGAAGGTGAGAGAAAAATAGGATTGTGGGTCTCTCTGAGTATCAGACGTATTGGTAATAACTGATTTCTTGAGCTGACTTGGAATTCTTAGGTCTTTAAATTGTTTTATCTTTATAGCCTACAAATAACTAGTCTTTATGCATTCAGTATTAGAATCTAAAATGTTTGGAACAAATCAGTAAAAAAAATTGAAGGATATTGACACAGAATGATTGACAGAAATATATTAGTAATCTGTTTCTTTAGTTGTAAGGTTATAGAACAAGAGATATAGGTTGATCTGTTCCTGTAAAAAGAAAACAATGTTACATAAAAATTTTATATTCACAGTTGTGTTTTTAAAAATAATAAAAATGTGATAAACAGTGGAATAAATATTTTAGGAATAGATTCTCATTTAGATATAATTTAAATGTATAATAAACCCAGAATAATAGAATAATTAGAAAAAGGAAGCATTATTTAATTTAGTGGTAACATTTTGGAAATACAAAGTTAATATTTTAGCACAGTTTCTATCCTATGCCAAAATAAACTCTAGATAAATTGACTTTTAAATTATAATTTAAATTGAAACAATAAAACATGAGAGCTTTATAATTATTAAAACCACAGAAGAAACTAGTTTTGAAACTATGGAATTTAAAAGTTCCTTTCTTTCTCATATATTCTTTCTTCCTGAGCATTTTCATTTGGTTTTTCAAGCTATTATTTCTATAATACTCTTGAAGAGAATTTCCTAGCATATGTCAGAAGGCTATGAAAATGTCCCTACTTTTTGATTTAGAAATTGATATACTGGTATAATAGTGATTTTAAATAAAATTCCTATTTTTTCCATCTCTCTCCCAAAAAGCAACTAACCAAAAAACCTGGATTTTTGAGTGTCGACAATTATCAGAAATACGATAATTTTAGCAGCATGGAAATATTTTAAAATACTTTGTGTAAAGACATAATACGGGATATATACTTTCAGCTGTGGAGGGAAGATGACTATATAAAAAAGATAGACGGGAACACAGAAAAATGAAAACGAGTTAAAGAGAAAGGATTGTTGGCTAAAATTATTTTGTTTATTGGTTTGGTAATTTTAATGTAATGTTTACTTTTAAAAAATATATAGAGAGAAATGTAAAGTCTAGGTAATCCTGTTAAATAATTGACCTTGTACTGTGACATGTTTTGACATTACCAAGTTGTTTGGGCTTTAGAGTGTCCAGCCTGGGAAATGCATGATAAATGAATATGGAAAATTGCTTGTAAAGGCCAGTTATTATTTCTTTATTTTATCATGAGCTGCTTTCTCTATTCACTTAAAAATTTCTTTATCAGATAGGTTTGCCATGGTATTGCTGAGGTTTTTTTAGCTGTTGTATTGAACCATTCCATTAGTGAATTTGAAATTTTTCTTAATCAATATGGCTATTTTCTTTAAAAAGTTTTCCCCGTTTTGCTATATCCTGTTAACATTAGTCAAATATATTGTTTAAATGAAAGACTTAACAGTAATAAATAGTTTGTTTTTAGGAAAGAACTGGAAAAACTACGAAAGGATTTGGAAGAGGAGAAGGCAATGAGAAGTAACCTAGAGGTAATTCATTTCCCTAACATTAAGATTGTAGTCAGCATAAACTAGGTGTGTTTTTCCATCTCAGCTAGGCGATTGGTTTCCCTACATATGATGCTATCCTACTTAAATTGGACCCTCCCTGCTGATCGATAGGCATTTAATTAATCTCTTGCTGACTCCCTGTCACATTCTGTTCACTCACGCCGCGGGTATTTGGAGCTCTAGCTGTCTTAGGCAGTGTGCGAGAGGTTTGAGTAAGCTGCACGTGCATGAGTACGACAAACGTGGTTCTGGCCTCTAAAGAGTGTGTGATTGTAGATCTTTTGCACTCTTGCTTCCTTGAACTATTTCTCTTTTTTTTCCACAGTTAAACTATTTTCTTTTTAATTCTGGGTTGGTTTTTGTTTGTTTGTTTTGTTTTTTGTTTTGTTGCCTGGAGGCGAGGGGGGTGGGTGATAACGGGATGGCTGTGGGTTTGTGGACAGGATTTCTCACTGAGCATTTACTTCGTTAACTGTAATGTCATCATCTTCACTCTTTGCTGATGACTGACAATTTCACTTTTTTTTATCTTAAGCTTTTTTTCATCTGCGCTTAACTTTGGTCTTCATTTATATTCTTACTTTCTGCATATTTCAGAGAAAGTGTATTCTGCCTTTTTTCGGAGGCTCTTCCCATTCTGTACTGAAGTATTTCATTTGCCTCCCTATTTTTACCTTGCCTTATTGCTTACCCTGTTTCTCTTGTTAGCATTGTGAAACAGAAAAGAGCATGGGACTTGGTAAAAAAACAAAAACCTTGAGCCCCTCTTCTGACTTACACTGGTGACTCTAAGCTCTAAACTATGTGTCAGTTAGGCTTGGCACCTTCTGTACGTTATTTCAGTGGACACACATAACAACTTGTAAGGATGATTATTCCTCTTTTAAGGATGAGGAAACTAGGGTTTAGAGTGATTAAATCAGCAGTGGAGCTGAAATTTTTAACAGAAACAGCCAGACTTCAGAAACAGCTCTCAGGGATTAAGTTACACTGAACTTGAGGAAGTCACTTAACCGCTGTTTAGCTTTAGTTGTTGAGATACTACATGTGAAGGTCTTTGGGACATTATCAAAACTCCATTTTTACTCTTACATCTGACATATCCCTTTTCTTGGCACTTTCCCTTTTTCCATGAAAATACTCAATTTTCCCTCTTCATCAAAAAACCAAAGCCTCCTTTCAAGTCCAGCTGCCCTCTTGATCTACTGTAGTTTTCACTTTTCATTTACTGCAAAATAAACAACCGAAAAAAAATGTGCGTTTGTGGTCTCTAATTCTTCACATTTATTTATTTATTAATTTATTTATTTATAAAGATTTTATTTATTTATTGGCCAGAGAGAGAGACCGCCAGCGAGAGAGGGAACACAGGCAGGGGGAGTGGGAGAGGAAGAAGCAGGCTCCCGGTGAAGCAGGGAGCCCGAGGCAGGGCTTGATCCCAGGACCCTGGGATCACACCCTGAGGTGAAAGCAGACGTTTAATGACTGAGTCACCCAGGCGCCCCTAATTCTTCACCTTTAATTCAGTCATAGCCTCTTACATTTTAGGTTTACTGGAGTAACTCCGATGTCTCTCCAGTGTCTACAGCATTTCGCATTTTTAAATCCATTGCCACTTTTTCTGTCCTGGTTTATGTGATCCTGCATTCTTTTGTTTCAGTCCACTTTTCAGTCTCCTCTTCCTTTCTCTAAGGGAAATGTTCCTTCAGAACTGCCCTTGGCCCTCCTATCGCATCTGCTCACTCTTTTCCGCAAGCATCGTGGTTAGCTCTCATGCCTCTCCCGTCTGAATCTAATTCCTCTTTTCCCAGCTTCTGTCCTGTTTGCAGCTGCTCGGCTCCCTGGCTGTTCCGCTATGATCTTAGAACTAGCATGTCCCCTTTACGTTTATCATCTTCCTTTCCTGCCGCACTGAGTTTCTGTTTCTGTTGATCATTTCATTGCCTTTCAAGTCTTTCCGACGTGGTACTTCCATTCCAGTTCCGTTCACATTCAGGCCTGTTAGCTTTCCTCCCTCACCTTTATCTCTTTGTTCCTAATATTTCTGTCCTTTTCCCATGCTCTTTATCTTCTGTTTAGCTGTTTTAAGTTTTTCTCATTCTTATCTCAAATTAATCTTTCTTTACCTAGTATTTTCAAGAACGTTCTGTTACGTGCTGAATAAAGTTCAGACTTCTCAACTTAGCATGTGAGGTCTTCTATGTCTTGGTCCTTAAGTTTGTCCTTCTTTTCTTGCTTGCTGATTCTCAGTTGTCCCTCACAGTTAATTCGTCTGAGTGTTTGCTCTTACTGTATTTTCTTGGATTTTCCTTTTATTTCATCTTCTCGTGCGTTAAGTTCCACAGATTTTGAGCTTACCTCATTAAGTTAGTACCCATCTTCTTCTGATTTAAAAGTAATTTTCTTTTCTTCCAAATTCATGTCCTTTGTTTTGAAAAAGATAGGAAGTAAGAGTTTTCTGTCTTATCACTGTGACATTATGGACTTATTTTGCCCATCTTCTAGACTGTAAGACTGTTTGAGGGTGTATCTGTCTGTCCTATCTTCGTCCATCCATAGCTCCAAGCAAAGTGCTGGATACAGATTAGATAGTGAATAAATTTTTGTCAAATGAAAGAATACATATTAAAAATCTTTTAAATTCCCATTGTGTAGCACAGAAATTCAGAAATTAAAAACAAGTTTCTTGATTTTTATTCCTCGTATTTCCTGCATACACATCTTCGTATATGAAAATAAGGTGATATAAGCAAGAGGAACTAATACAGTGTTAAATTTCTATTTTGATTTAATTTCATAAAAATCATGAGTAGTCAAATGAATTATTTCATTTTTGAAGAATTTCATTTGATTCAGTTTTTTAGCAAAATCAGCTATTACTTAGCCTCGCACTGATTTGTATTAGAATTCTTTTTGCCTGATGGGGAAAGTTTGACCCTTGTATTATAAAAACACACTTACTAAGACAGAGTTTTAAGATCATACATTGAAAGCAGACATTATATTTCCCTAAAGATTAAAAGTAGTCCTTTGAACAATGAAGTTAAGATACCGTATTAAATCATACTGAGGAATGATAAAAGGACTAAAGGTGAACAATGACCACGAAAGTGCTAGAAGAGAAACTCTAGCAATGAAAATATTTGCTCGATATCTAAATTTATGTGACAGCAGTCTATAAGGAGTATTACTGATTGAGTGCAGGGTTATGCTTTCTGTCCCCTACTCCTTGTTTCACCAGTGGTTTTTTTTCCTCTTCCTGTTTTCTTTCCATCCTTGCTTATTAAAATTGGTACAGTTGGTTCATGTATCTTTGGAATAGAAATGATAATAGCACATCATGCTAAAGATTGAAGGTATTTTGTCTCAGTCCAGGCTGAAGACTAAGACTTGTCCCAAACCAGTGCTGTTTAAATGTTTACCTAATAATCATATTAGTGGAAGATTAATATTAGGAAAGATCCTAAAATTAACAAACCATACTTGAATGGTTAAAATCCCTGAGGAGGTTGTGAACATACTGAAATTATACATTTTGACTGTGGCAGAGTGCTTATCATTTAATAGTGAATTATTTGTCAGAGGTTAGCTGTGGCATGTATTGTTTGTATGCAGTGTTGAGGACAGGGTAATGGTATCAGGAGCAGGTAAAGCCTATATATTTCCACGTGCAGGGAGAGGTCAGAGATCATCAAAACCTTAAATAATTGGGAAGAGTAGAAAACTGGGCTTCAGAGCCTTGGTCCCCGTCAGTGCCAGTTCTGTACGACTCGCTAGCGTGGCACACCTGGTGTGGTAGTTAATCTCGTGCTTCAGCTTCACGGTTTGTAACGCGTCAGAATTAACCGTAGTTATTGTGAACATGTATTGAATTTTCCTAATTCTCTTATGTTTCTTAAATTGTGAATTTCTGTTAAGTGACGAATGTCTTCTGCCTAAAGGTGGAAATATTTCCAGCATATTGACTGAATCTTAGATATATTCCTGGGTTTTAAAAAGAACTTAGTCTAGAACATAACTGTTTATAGATGAGGAAATTGAGACCAAGTGAGGTTAAGGATTTGCCAATTTCACATGGGTAGTAAGTGAAAAACATAGGACTAAACTGGTCCTTTATTATTATTATTTTTACAGTTCTGTACTGCCTCCCTTTTGTTTAATTACAGGTACTTGTACATTTCTCAACTTGGTTTCAGGGATTCTCGTGTTCTTTGGAGGGCTGATTTTCTTACAGTATTTTTTCACATACTCCCATTACTTAATATTGTTCTGGCTGAAACAACTGTGGTTGCTGTTTTGGTTGTCTCCTGCCATTTAGGAACCTGTATTGTGATGTGTTCTTATGTTAAACTTTTCCTATATTGATGACACCATTGGAAATTGGATTTTAGAATGGAAATCAAAATCTGGAGTTTTCAAAGTATGATTGCATCTTAAAGACATAGGATAAAATAAAAAAATGTGGCTAAAGATATTTTATCTGTTTTCAACTTATGTTTATATCTTAGGTGGAAATAGAGAAGCTGAAAAAAGCAGTCCTGTCTTCTTGAAATGGCATGGCCTCTGTTCTTAAGGTTCCAGGGATTCAGAAGCAACACTATGAACTTCAACTGACTTGTTACTTAAAAATAACAAATGCTGTTGTCCTGATAAAGAAATATGAGTATTTGAACTATAATCTGTAGAAAAGTAGGGAAAGGGTGGATTTTTTTTATATATATATTGTTTTGCCAATATGAAAAAAAGAGGCCTTATTTCTTATGTGCTGGAATTGCAAACTTTTTTTTTTTTTTAGTTTGCTTGAAAATACTACTGAATCTGTATAAAAAGGAAAGAAAGTTGACAATAGTTTTTTTATTGAAACGTAGTATTATTTTTAAAGAGATCTATACTATAAATATGGTGATATCTTTACAAATAATCTGTAAAATATACTATTTGAGAGGGACAAATTAGCTTTATAGTAAATAGAGCCACTACTTTTCCCATAATACATAAGGGATATAAACTTTGTATATATATATTTTTTACTTTTAGCTTCTTACCCAGGATTACACTGTTGTGCCTGTTTGTTTGCAGTGCTGTTTATACTCTGGGTGATGAAATAGGAGTTTCCTAGCTATAAACCAGATTATTCACCCAAGCATATGGTAATAACTAATGAAACAATCAAAATAATTTCTTCAACTTTTAGAATATTTTGTATTGCTTGCACTATAGGATTCATAAAAGGAATTTAGTTAAAATGTATTGGATTGTTAACTATATTTGGGAAAATACGAGCTATATTTTAAATTCATTAGATCTGAGGAACTAAAAATAAAAATGTCAATTTAACCCCTAACTTGTGCCTACAAACGACAGCACATATAATATGCAAACACCAGCCTTATTGCTGTACTTTTCTGCTTATTTTACAGACTCAGTTATTACTCATTTTATGATCTTGTGATTGAGTTCTTCATGCTCCCTCTGATTTTTAATAATGGTAATATGAGGAGAACAAAACTGAGAACATTGAGAACTTCAGTGTGAGGTTTCATACTTTGACAAATTATCATTATGTAAATACTCAGGTTTTACAATGTGTGATTTCCCTAAAAGACCAAACTAACTGGTGGAGATATTTTAGGCTGTCATTTAGGTGCCAGAGTGTTAGTATATCATAAAACATAACAGTACAGCTTATTTAAAACCAAATATAGTTGACCATATTCAAAATGCATTTTCACAGGATGGATGAATTAGTAGTTTCTTCAGAGTCACTTATGAACAGTTGAACGTTTTAAAATATTATATCTATAGATAACATGTCTTAAAATATGTGGGTTTATATTGAAAATAGAAAAATTGACTTTTCATTTAAAAAAAATAGATTTTAAGCTTTATTATAGCAAAGACTTTCAGATTTTGAGTACCACCTATCATGCTTCGTTTGTGTAATTTTAAATGACCAAATCGATATTTTCCCTCTAAGTTTTAATCTATACATACCAAAATCTTGTGTTAAAGAAAGTTTGCCATGTTGTCGCACATAAAAGAGAACTGAAGTAGAATATAATAGAAATTCCAGGAATTACTTAATGTTAAATTCACAGCTTACATTAGTGCTTTTGGGGAAACCTGATTGTGCATTGAGTATGTACATTTTAACTCTTTAAACCTCTTGGGCTTTTCTGATGAGGTCACTACTGAAACGAAATTGTTTGCTCCTAATGTTTTTAAATGACTTGTTGAATGATTTCCTTCTTGCTAAAAAAATTAGATTTTATTTTGTTTTAATGAAAGTCCTTAGGTAGAAATAAAAACATTGTATCTTAGAAATCATTCTCCAGCTTTCTGACTGGAACATCTATTAAGTGACCCCTCCTCACCCTGATAATGGGGTGAGGGAAGTTTCCAGCAGATTTCAGGCTGTTCTTAAAGTTTTTCTTGGTCATTTTCTCACTAGTGCGTAAAACGAAGATGGTCATGAATGCTGACATACATTTAAAGTGTCTGCTTTGTATACTCCTGTCAGAATAGAAATTAAAGTACTCTGTCTCTATTAGAAAATTAAAGTATTGTGGCTGTATTTTTCTGCCCTTGATCAAAAAGTGAAGTTCTTAAAGCCAAACTCAAAGGGAAAAAAATGATTACTTCAATCTAGCAATTTACCAGTGTTTGCTCTTGATATGGGAATTTTATTATTTTTGTTCATGAAGTTCATATCACAAAATGGTAAATAATGATAGTAGCCTTTATTTGGGGATAAATCATTGTTTTTTCCATGAGTGAATATAAATGACAGACTAGAGATGAACAGCATGGAATCTGTCGTTGCCAAATTATTAGTGAATGTATTTTTCGGGTTTGCTGTTCTTTGAAACACGTAATATTACTAATTTTCCTACTTGTATTTCAATATTGGAAGTATTGTATGTGTGTGCCTGTGTGTGACCACTAAGCTTTAGTGGTTGGTCTTACTATAAAGCTGTTACCTCTTCACAAAATTTAAGTCTGAAGATAGGAAGAGAATGGGGGTTCTCTTTTTTATGCTTTACTGTGATCACAGGAAAAAAAAAAACCCAAGTGCTTTCTTGAGTTGTTGGTAAACATTTTATTCTTACTTTTAAACTTGAAATGTATGAACAGAATAAGACAATCAGTTAAAATCAGAAATGAGAAGCGTTAAAAATTTAATGGCCTTGTTTTGCTGTTAGCAATAAAATGACCAAGTGCAATGACTTGATTTAATAAAATCATCTTTTAAAAGTTGCTGCTATGAATATTTTTAGCCATAAAATTTTACCCTTGTTGTAGCCTGACTTGCCTTCAGTAGCTGTTATGTAATGGAGTTGGTGTTGTGGTATTCTAACATTCCAAAAAGATAAAAATAATATATATGTGGGGAAACTCAAAGTAGTATACTTCACTGACTTGTTTACAGGTGCTGTAAAAAAGCATGCTTCTCCCTCAGAAAGAAAACAATAAAGAATAGTATTGCCAGTTGTGTTGGTCTTTAGTAGTTATTGTTCATTAACATCAGCATGTATTTATTGCAAAGTATGATGAAAATTCTATTACTTTGAGTTTTCCAAAAAAGGGAAACAATGTAAATAGTAAAATGAAAGCATTAAAAGTTCTAGACCTATGTGACTTTTACTGAACCTTTATGAGTCTGTTTTTCCCCTGGAACTGTGAGATGATAATTTCTACCTCACAGGTGTATTGGGATAATTTGAAATGACTTACATAAAGTATGTTACAGAATACTTGTTGTAGAGTGGATTTTTTTTTTTTAATGGAAGCTTCTGTTGTACTCTTCTATGATGCAGATTAGATAAGATTAAAAGAAAGGCATAGTACTTCTCCCCCTGTTTTTGAGTATAGCATCTCTTTCTTTTGGGGGAGATAACTCCTTACACTTGCATTATATTCAAATAGAACTGCTACCGTCTTAAAGATTCTGCCTCCCTGACCACCCAGTGATTGACCCTAAGGGAGAATACTTTACCCAAATTGAGTTCCTGACTTAGAGACTGAGATTTTAAAAATTTGAAAGATTTTTTTTTTTTTTGGAAACAGAAAGCACTGATCTCAGCATGGGGGCGCTCTCAGTTAATAGTCTGTCCTCTGGAAAAAGCAGATTTGGAAGAACAGATCTTTAAATAGAGCATGAAGAGATGGAAACAATCCAGAAGGTTTTTTTTTTTTTTAAGATTTTATTTATTTATTTGACAGAGAGATAGCCAGTGAGAGAGGGAACACACCAGGGGAGTGGGAGAGGAAGAAGCAGGCTCCCAGCGGGGGAGCCCCATGTGGGACTCGATCCCCTAACGCCAGAATCATGCCCTGAGCTGAAGGTAGACGCTTGACGACTGCGCTACCCAGGCGCCCCCAGAAGGATTTTAAAACAGATTACAGTCATTCCTAAATCCCAGCTATCCATCCACTGCTTCATTCCTTAAGCATAACTTGCTCTTAAATTTTTTGGGTTTCTGATCTCACAACTGGAAGTCCTGGTAAAATCAAAAAACAAGAGTCCAGAAGACATCAAGGCCCATGTACTCTTGCTGAAAATATACCACATACACGACTGTAGGCTTTTTAGAAATGCACCGGAAGATTTGAATCATAGAAAAGGAATAAGTCACCAGTACGAAATAATACAGAAAAAAAAAATGTGGCAAGTCATTTAAGTTAAAAATGTAGTTTGGAAATTTCTACATGCTTCTTGCTGGCCCTGATAAACACTAGGCATAAATTAAGCGTTCCAGGCATAGGATGGTGAGGTTTTGGATTATATAGAATTTTATTTTTTATTATTATTGATTGGGAAACAAAGGCAGAAGGAAATGGAGATAAAATTAAATGTCCTTATAACCTGCAGCCCATTGACAAATACTTGATGCAGGTAGAGTATAATGTTCCTCCAGGAAGCTTCCAACTGTCTTAGTATATTAATGCCTCACTAGAGGGAAAACAGCTTTGGTTAACAACAGCAAGGCCTCCAGGATCCTGTGAGTCTTCTTTAGCATATGAAAATCCTTTTGAAACTTCCCTTATCTTTACTTCCCCCCACCCCGAAGTATAAAATCAGTTGCTCCTCACAGTCCCAGGGCAGCAGCGCCTTGTCCCCATGCTTTGGGAAAACCTTTTTTGTACCAAACACAGCTCTAAAATACTTTCTTGGCCGTGGACTCCAGAACTTCACCAACATTCCAAAACTACGTCGTTTTTTGGATTATAGAATTTTAGTATTTGAAAGGACATTGAAAAGGTTGAACAATCCAATCCCTGTGCAGATGGTTTTATATGAAGATAACAATTTGCAGGTTTCGTCTTATTCTAGGAAATAAGAGCAGATAGTTTAACTCGAATGTTTGGCTTTATTACTTGCCAATTAAGATTTAGAGAGTAAACTGGATCTTGGTGTTAAAATTTGTTTCTGAATACTAAACATTATTGCTTTTATTTTGCCACTAACACCTTTATTGTGAATATGCTTGTATATAAGGAAAATAAATTTAGAAATAGGTATCAATATTTTTTGTATAGAGCCAATAATCTTTTCTATCACAGAAGGTGTTGTGACTTTCATTTTGCAACTATTGGGTGGTATCCTTTCCTATCAGGTTACAAGTGTTTTTTATTAGCTACATTTCAGTTCCTAAAAAAATTGTGTGAATAAAGTTATTAAAAGAAAAACTCATTTTTAAAAAGTGTACTGAGTAATTTAATTCTTCAATAAAGTCACTTAACATATTAATCGAACAGAATGCAACTACAACCTGAAATAACAGAGTAATGACATTTTTACTCCTTGTCTCCCTTGAAACTGACTAAAAACACATAGGATGAAAAAATAGATTTAATAGATTAAAAAAGAGATGTAAAATAAAAACATTGCTTTCCAATAAGGAAACAACCTCAATTTATAATAAGAAAATAACCTCCCAAATGCTTGGAGATGTGGAGCAAAATGACGGACGGCCTGAAGACTGACATAAGCCTCCGCAGACCAGCGTCAGATGCAGATTCCTCTGAAATGTTCATCTGATCGTCTTAGGCCCAAATCCTGTCCAGCAGAATGGCAGGGGACGTGGAACTGAAAGAGAAGCCACGCTAACTGTAACTATTACTTTGAAGGCTGAAAACGCAGGGGAGGGAGACGTGCTCTAGGAAAGAAAACAGCCCTGATGAGAGGGTGATTAGGTAACAGATGGAATTGAAGCTACAGTTCCCCACCTCATGCTCCTTCCCGAGCTAGTCAGCAAGTAACTGACACCGTTCAAAGGTGGGCAGTCAGACGCTACACACCAGTACCTTTTTAGATGCTTGTGCGATATTCAGATGTGTAAGACATTGTTCTAAAACAAAGGCTTGATCCTGCAAAGAGAAATCCCTGTGCCATCCAGGGGCCCCTAAATGGTCAGTTTAATTACCCTAAGGTTAACAGGAAATTTATCTTTAAAAATAGGCATCGTGTCAAATAGTGACCTAATGTTTGCATTGTGCTACCATGTTCCAAGCACTGTTGCAAGTAACATTTGTCATCTATCACGTATCTCAGCAATTTTATGTAATAGGTGCTATTATCCTGCACAGATGAGGAAACAGGCTTGAAAGGCTAAGCAACTTGGCCAATAAGAGACGGAGCTAAACCCAGACAGGTTTTGAAGCCTGTGCTCTTGATGGTATGCTAGCCCGACATAGATAATTATCATATGGGAAAGAAGGAGCCTAAATTGGGAAGTTCTTCTATTCTTAGTTCTTTCAGACTTTGTAATCCTTCATATTATCTATTAAATTTTTCCATCAGTGAGGGAGTTAGACTGGACAATTCACAAAGCCCATTTTCAGTGATCCCACAGTCTGTTTAGATTTCTTTGTGTGATGTGGTCACACATAAGATTATAAGGAACATTCTCTGTTTTAGTGTCCATCTTTGCAAACGTAAGTGATTTTCATGGCTTTTCAGTCCAGCGGAGACAGAAAAGCCTTACTTGGTTCCCGTAAAGAAATGACCACTAGATGGCAATCAAATCTCAGCTGCTTTTGTGTGTCTTGAGTAAACCACAAAGACTTGTAGAAGCTGCAAATAAAACCTTGGGGCTCCAGCCCTTTGAATTCACGCAGGAGTGGGACACAAGCACCACACTTTCCTAGCCCAGCCACTTCCGCTGAGCTCCACATGATAAAATGAAAAGAATTGAGTCCTTGGAATCCGAGAGATCTGGCTTTGAAAACTGGCTCTAAAAAATTAGTAGCTGTGTGAACTTGACAAATCACTCAGATCTTGTCTCTTCCCTGATCTCTTAGGAGATTTAAAAAAAATTACTCCTATAACTTAAAGCCTTTCCCTCTTAGACTCAGAGAAGAGAGAGAAGGCGGGCCTTGAGTGCTTTGTTTTTCCCCTGAGCAAACAATCATCACGACAGCAGCAACAGAACCATCTTTCTCCTGTTTGTTCATATCATGAAGGCTCCTTTGAACCCAGATTGCTAGAGCGGTTCCTCAGCGCTCTCACACATGTGATCTTCCACTGTCTATCCGTCCTTCTCTGGGAGCTGCTTTGCTTTCTCCATTTTGTCCTGCAATGTGTTTTGGCATCAACTGGGCCCAAGAGAACAAATCTCATCCATGGGCACTTAGGAAACCAGCTCACAAAATAGTGCGCTCGTGCTGTGGGCTTCTTACGGAGATTCTGATAAAGCATCTCTGATTTTGCCGCTTCTGTCTTCTCCCGAAGGGCCTAGTGTAATTGCCACAGAGTTGGAGTCGGGCATGGTCGCCCGGAGCTGGGAGTCGCTGGAGAGTCCGTGGTGCTGTGACTATGCCTGAAAAAGCAAATCTACTTTCAGCTCAAATTCTAAGCCTAAAACGACTTTTCTCTCCAAAGAAGAAACGGAATAAAGTGTCGGTATCTTCACTGATCCCATGTCCACCAAGGTGCTGCTTGTCCTGATGCATTTCTCATGGCATCACACTGATAACACACTTGGTTTCTGTCCAAATCTCCAATAACAAGTCTCTGATTGTAGCACTGCCTCATCTCATGCCGATTTTCCCAGCAATTCTCGAAGCTCCCCCCGACTAAGGCTTCCACAGATCTCTGGGTAAAGTTATGCTCAGACAGGGGAAGAGAGATGGTTATCTAACACCTAGCTCGTTACACTCTTATTTCCTTTGGTTTTACTATTTATTGTCCCGGTTCAACGTTAAGCAACATGCCCGGCACCTCAGGAGACCCCTCTGGTTAGTTTGAAACTCCCCATGAAATGTTAGGGGAAATCGGGCTTTTGTCCCTCGTTCTTGGGTCTCCTCAAGTGTAGCTGTGTGTTCCCCAGCCCCTTGCTTCCCTCCGCCCTTTCCTTCCCAGGCGAGTATAGACCTGAGAAGATACTTACATCTCCTGTCTTGCCCTGCTCTCGCCCTCCCTTCGGGCCCCTCCTAGCCCAGGAGAAGCTCTCTGTATTCATTTCCCATTGCTTCTGTGACCACCACAAACTGGTGGCATAAACACAGGCGGTAGCATCTTACACGATGGAGATCCGAAGTCTCACTGCACCAATCCAAGGTGTTGTCAGGGCCAGCCAAGTTCATTTCTGGAGGCTCTGGGGGAGAATTCTTGCCTTGCCCTTTCCAATTTCTACAGGCTGCTGAGGCTTCTTAACTCAGGACTCCCTTTCTCTGTCTTCAAAGCCACCAATGTTGGGGTGGGTCCTCGCATTGTTTCTCTCCACCCTTTCGTGTAATCACATGTCTCTGTGACCCCAAGTCTCCATCTCCTTCTTCCACTTTGAAGAACCCCTGTGATTCCACTGGGCTCACCCGGGGAATCCAGGCTAACCTCCCCATCTCAAGGTCCTAACTTTATCACATCTGCAAAATCCTGTTTGCTGTGTCTGGGGATATATTCACGGGCTCCAGGGATTAGGACTTCTGCGTGGATATCTATGGCATGGGGAAGAGAGGCGATTATTCTGCCTGCGACAGGCTCTCTGCTTCTTATCACACTGAAATGTTCCTAAATCCCAGCCTCCTTCCCTTCTGTTTGCGGTAGTGTTGGAAAGGCCTTAGGGGAACAATTCAGTTCACGAGTGAGGGAAAGGACGTTTTTAGAGGGTGTATTTCAAAATGTCGTCCCCAGTTTGAGCAGGGACTTACTCATGGAATTCTGTCAGAGTTGACACTGTGGGGTGCTGTACAAATCCTTTGTCATCTGCATAATCCTCTGAGGTAAAAAAAATAAAACAGAAGAGAACAGAACAATGAACCCTTTACATATTGTTTCATGAATAATAGGCAGCTGGGCTGGCTGGACACTACCTTTCTAGAGACCCCCTAAGGTCCCCCTGGTAGAACCTCAGGACGTGGGTGCCCCAAATGGGAAGTTCGAGGTAAGTGGACACTTTCACAGTATTACCACTTTTAACTGTTTTGTTGCTTTTGCATTTTGTTTTAGACACTTTTTTTTTTTTTTAAAGATTTTATTTATTTATTTGACAGTGAGAGAGACAGCCAGCGAGAGAGGGAACACAGCAGGGGGAGTGGGAGAGGAAGAAGCAGGCTCATAGCGGAGGAGCCTGATGTGGGGCTCGATCCCATAACTCCGGGATCACGCCCTGAGCCGAAGGCAGACGCTTAACCGCTGTGCCACCCAGGCGCCCCACTTTTTTTTTTTTTTTAACTTTACTATATGGCATTACCTCCGCCGGGGCTGCAGGTAAATGGGGGGGCGGCCTGCAGACGGACGGAGAGGCAGAGGCGCTGCAGGTGGCCGGAGCTGGGCCACGCACACCTGAGCTGCGGGCTGCCAGCCGTCACGTGCGGTGTGGTGCTAGGATTGCTTCAGGCCGAGCTGGTCTTTCTGGGCGCTTTTCCCGCCTGCCCCTTCCAACCCTAGAGCGCAGTGAGAGTGGGCTGGGCTTCCTAGAGACCCTGTGGTTTCTGGTGCGCTCTTGGCAATCACCTGCTTTTCAGGTGAGGGCTGAGACTCTCGGTGATAGCTTCCTAGTGTTGCTCCCCTGCCCTTCCAACAGATGTGTAAACCTCCCATTCCCTAGATTAAAACCCTCCGTACCTGGACTACAAAAAGTTGCTTCTGTTTTCTGAAATCCTGACTGATGAATGTTTTTGTTTTGCACTTTTTTTATTTAGAAAATATAGGCATTGTAAAAACTTGGAAAATATGAGTCTAAAAAATTTCCCATAAATCTGGTAACCAGAAGAGAGAGAACAATTACAAATATTTTTTTTAATATTTTTTATCCGTGGCATGGATATATATCGGATATTTTATTACTTGACATTTTACTAATTTTTTCACATCATTAAATATTCCTCAAAATCTGAATTTAGGGATGCCTGGGTGGCACAGCGGTTAAGCGTCTGCCTTCGGCTCAGGGCGTGATCCCGGAGTTCTGGGATCAAGCCCCACATCAGGCTTCTCCGCTAGGAGCCTGCTTCTTCCTCTCCCACTCCCCCTGCTTGTGTTCCCTCTCTCGCTGGCTGTCTCTCTCTGTCAAATAAATAAAATCTTTAAAAATAAATATGAATTTACATGTGTAATATTCTGTCATAAACTATAAAATATATTTAATTGTTGGATTGTTGGACATTTGCATAAATTTCCATTTTTCACTATTATAAGGCTGCGATAAACCTCCTTTTACATGAATATTTGGGTGCGTCTCACATCCTTACGATAAAGACCTAGAAGTGGCATTATCAGCTGAGTTAATGATATGAAGATGTCTAATGCTTTAAATATATGCAGCCAGAGTCTTTAAATGAATTGTACCAATTTATACTCCCTACTTCTTTCTTCACAAGGCTTACATTACTCTGCGTGGGCTCCCAGTAGGCTGAGGCTCCAGCCCGGGTTTCCCCTGGGTGATAAACGCTATGGTAGCTGCAGCAATAGACGACATTAATACAAATCCATTAATACCCACCCATGGTGAGGCAGGGAGGAGAAAGTGAGACTAGGGAAGACCTGAGGAGAGGGGCGCCTGGGTGGCTCAGTCGGTTAAGCATCTACCTTCTGCTCAGGTCATGATCCCGGGGTCCTGCGATCGAGCCTTGCATCGGGCTCCTTGCTCAGCTCCCTGCTCGGCGGGGAGTCTGCTTCTCCCTCTCCCTGCTGCTCTCTTTTTCTCTCTCAAATAAATAAAATCTTAAAAAGACCTAATGAGAGAATAGTAAAGAGTAATAAACAAATGTCCTGCTCTACTCAAACGCCCTCTGACCCTGGCGCATTGTCCCAGATGAGGCTTTTCCATCCCAGGAGAACTTTTTTTCTTAAGACGAAGAGTTCTTTATCATGAGGCAGTGAGTTCCTAGGGCTAATAGTCCGTTAGAAAACTTTGTTCTTCTAGACCCATGTGAAGGCTGATTAGATTCATGAGCTTTGATGCCTGATATTTAAAGCACATCCCACTGTGATCTGTATTTACTTTTCCAGTTTTTTCTTCTGTTTTTTTTTATGCCCTACAAGGCACGTATGCTCTGAGCTATTCCACAGCAATACCAGCGGTGGGAGAAGGTTAGTGCTAGTAGGAGTGGTGGTGAAGATAGCTAACACTTACAAGGACGTGCGATGTGCCAGGTACCCTTGGAAGGGATTTTAAATGGATTAACTCTGACAATCCTTTGAGGAAGGTAATATTATCAAATCCTGTATTTGGATGCATGTAAAAAAAAAAAGCACAACACAGCAAAATCACAGCACGGTGTAACTTTTTTCTCATAAGGTCACAAATCAGGAGGCAGTCAGCCAAGGACTTGTGTAAACTGCTCGAGGAAGGTATCAAGGACCACAACCTCCCCTATTTCTGTCCTGCCATCCTTAGCATGTGGCTTTCATTCTTGATTTTACAGAACAGGTATTGCATCTGAAGCTCAGGTAGAAAGAGGGAATGCCTTCTTTCACATGCCTGGTCCCCCGATTTCCCTTTCTTTTGATGGAAAACAATAGGAACTTTGCCAAAAGCCTCACCCAGTCACTTCAGCTAACATCTCATCGACCAGAACTTGGTCACGTCCCCAGCTCTAGTCACAAGGGTCTGTTGGAATGTGTGCATTTTCACAGAGCACATTGCAACTCTGAAAAAGATCAGACAGAGCTTGTGAATAAGGAAAAAGGAGTATAAATATTGGGTGGACGAAGAGCGGTCTGCCACACCCCCACCTACAGATGAGCAAACTGAGGGAAGCAGAGGTTGTAACTGGCCAAGTTTACATAGCTGCTTGGTGATGAGTAGGCAGAAATGTGCCTTCTGGAGAACCAGGCTCTGGTGCAGTGGGTCTACATGCTTTGAGAATCCCTCAGCAGTTCTTTTGGTTCAGAAGAATGCACTCGTGCACACACGTGACTTTCATACAGTTCTAAGGGTTTAATGTGTCTCTACAGCCTATTTTAATAGATACTACTTTAGGACCCCCTAGACACCTCTATGACCCTAAATTGAATTAATAAGAACTAAAACTTGTTCTTATAAAAACTTTTACAAGACAGGATCTACAGACAACGCAAGGGGCAAAGTCTAGGTTACATGTAAGTATTTTTATTCACTACTGAGTAGTTGTTTTTTTTTTTTTTTTTTTTTCTACTCTTGAACTAGGAGATGGGAGTCAAGATCTGGCTTCTAACCTGGCCTTATGTTCCCCCATCTCAGGGACCTTAAGTAGATTTTATCACATCTTTGGATCTGTGTCTTCAAAGGAAAAATTAGAAACTTGAATTTTAAGGGCTGTTCAAACTCTAACCTTATATACATTTAAAAAGTAGTATATTTAGTGTTACCCCTTCTTGCCCTTGATGCCACCTGTATGAAGTGTTGGTTGTGACTGCTCTTCGGAGTTACTCTTGTTTACTCTTAGGAAGGATTTCTATAGTCGACAAGTCAGCTAAGTGTTTACCCATGAGCTCAGCAACCCCTGAGAAGTCAAGCAAGTGGGGGCTTCTGGAAGCCTTCCCCTGAGACCCAAATCCACAGGATCCCAGACAAGGACAGCAGCCTCCACACGGAATGAAGGCGTTGGGAGATGCATCTGGAAGTGAACCAGAACTGGAACGGCCAGTAAATATTAAACAAGACAGGACATCAGCGGACAGGACCAGTCCTTTAAAAAGGAAAACAAGGAGGTGGCTTGAGCTGAATTGATGAATACAATGAAAAGGAAACACGTCCCCCATGGGACTCATTCACCATCACAGTCCCTTCCAGCAACCAGACTCTTCAAGTTAGCCAGCGATGGCTAATTTTGCGGTAGATGATAAGGCTGGAAGAGGAAGATGATAGGCTCTCCCGCTGATCAAATTTGAGCCTAAAAGCCTCTTTCGTGATTAAGATGGGAAACGAAGTTATCGACCACCTAAACAGTGGAGTTGAAGAAAGGTGAGGGGTGGGCAAAGAAGAGGGAATGCAAATTAAAGTTGAGGGCGAGTTTTAGAGCTTGACAAAGAAGCTTTCCTGATGGCTGAGAATTCAAACCAACGTACTTTCCTGTGTTAAACAATATTGGAACCGAACATTCTTTCCTGTCCCAGTGTGAAATAACACACACACGCAAATAAGCAAAAATAGCTTAAGTACTTGCTCTTCAGGAAATATTTAGCCCTGGGAGATAAGCTCTGAACCACATAGAACAGCTTATTATCGACTGCAACAGCTTATTCGTCAAGACGTGCTGGAGACCTTTGCTGGGTTGTTCCCATCCAGCCAAGTCTTCAGGTCATAGATTGGCCAATCCCAACCAGTTCTTCAGTTTTCAGCCTGAAAACTCTGTAAATATCCTCCCCTGACTTCCCTCTTCAGAAACCAACGAAGTCTGCCAAGGTGGCATTCTCTTAATACATACAACAGGTCTAACGAACTTGATTTTGTTTGATCAATGAATTGTTTGGGTTGTCATTTGGGCCGTTGACCTGTCAAAAGTGAAGTGTTGCTCTTACGTACGAAGCAAAAGTTGTATTGTGTCAGAAATTGAACCCCCTATATCACACCACATGGCCTTTAAATTTTGAATGTTGTGTTAAATGTCAAGATTTCTTTGGCTCCTTCCAAGAAAGTCTTAGTAATCCTTGAATTTTGCTCACCCTTGGAAATCCGAAGAGCTCACAGGGAACTGTATTTCCCGTATCAGTCCTGTGGCAACTCTTATCCTTCTCCTTTCTCCTCCACCCCCAGAAGGCAGAAGAAGGTGACCAGAGACTGATAGAACTTGAACCAATGTTCTTTCAAGGATAAGTAATTGTGGGTATTGAATGCATTAACAACCAAACATTTACTGTGTGTGTACAGCTCTGGTTTATCTGTGGAAGTGGAGGATAAGCAGACAGCCCCCAAATAAATAAATGTGCAGATAATTATAGCTTGGAACTGAGAGAAACACATGGTGCAGTAATTCAGGATGATGGGGTAGGTGGGTAGATGGATGGGGGTCCCTATTTAGAGAGAACGGTCAAAGAAGGCCTTTCTGAGAACGATACTGGAGCTAAGACCCGAGAGAAGAGTAAGGCTGGACTGAGGTAGAGCAGGAGAGAGGCTGAGGACACAAGGCTTAAGGAGGCCTTCACTCTCAGTCAAGCGCAGGTTTGGCACTTCCCTGAGTGAGAGCCTCTTTAAGGTTTGCTCCCAGGTGCCTCTCTTCCTTCATCTTAGTCTACTTGGCATGCTAGAGAGGAGAAATAGCTAGTCCCATGAAGAATGTGGGGTGTGTGTGTGTGTGAAGAAGACAGTGGGGCAAAGGGGTGGAGTGAAGGAGACATGGAACAGTGGTCCTAGGCAGAAGAAACAGGATACACAATGGCTGGAGGTATAAAACAGCTTGATATGTTTCTAGAGATTTTTCTGGGCCCTATGTCTAGATCAGAACAGACTGGAAGAAGAGAGTCCCAAGGTGGGGCTGGAGAGGCAGACATGTCCCAGGTCAGCCAGGCCTTGCAGGGCATATGAGGAGCACCAACCTTATTCTCAGTGCGATGAAAGTAGGTTCTAATCAGTGGTTCGCAGACAGCAAATGATATGATCGCATATATGTTTGAGGAGACTTTTGAAAGACAGATTTGAGGGGGCAAGAGCAAAATCTGGGAGACAACGTGAAATTGTATTAGTGTAGGCAAGGGGAAAAGTTGTCCTGGACTGGCTGGAGATAGAGAGAAATGGGCAGATTTGAGATGTATTTTGAGGAAAAAATGATAGGACTTGCTGACATATGAATGCGGAGCTGAGGAGAAATGTGGCCTGCAGATCGAGGCCGTGGAAGTAGAGGAGCTACCCCGGTAAGGACAGATGTGGGGTAGGGGGAGAGGGAAGTGAGGCAAGGGATGAGGAGAGAGGACTTGGGAAACTTAGAAGTCATAAAGAAGAGACCAGAGAGGAAATAGGAAGGTAAGCAACAGGTGGATTTAGGTAAGGGGTGTTTCAGCAACCGAAATGTCCATTGGTAGATAAACAGATAAACATGTGTGTATATACATACTGGAGTATTACTCAGCCCTAAAAAGGAATGAAATTCTGACAGACGCTAAAACATGGATATACCATGAGGACACTATGCTGAGTGAAGTAAACCAGTCACGAAAAGACAAATAATGTATGATTCCACAACATGTGAGGTACCCAGAGAAGCCAAGCTCATAGAAACCGAGAGTAGAATGGTGGTTACCAGGGGCCGGGAGGAGGAAGAAATGGGGTGTTAAGTTTTAGTTTTGCAATGTGAAAAAGTTCTAGAGATCTATTGCACAAAAATATGAATATACTTAACACTATTGAATGTTAAAAATGGTTAAGATGGTAAATTGTGTTTATTAAGATTTTATTTATTTATTTGTCAGAGAGAGAGAGAGAGAGCACAAGCAGGGGGCAGCAGCAGGCAGAGGGAGAAGCAGGCTCTGTGCTGAGCAAGGAGCCCCACACAGGGGAGGATCCCAGGACCCTGGGATCATGACCCGAGGCAAAGGCAGACGCTTGCTTAACCGACTGAGCCACCCAGGCATCCCTGAATATATTTATTTATTTATTTATTTTACCAAAATAAGAATAATTTTTTTAAGGTGTTTCAAAAAAGGGAGAAGTGGTCAGCTGAGTTGAGTGCTGCCAGGAGATGAAGTGAGAAGAGAACAGAGTTGATAAGGCTGATTTATTAAGATGGAGAACATCGGTGACCTTTCTACATTGGCTGCACTAACGTGAGGAAAAAACTGGATTGAGGGAGACCCAAAGATTAGGAAGTGGACACAGCCGTGTGAACAATTCCCAGGAGAAGGTTAGCTAGGAAGGAAGACCCGGGGCAGAGTCGGTAGGAACACAGGGTACAAAGGAGGGGCTGTTGTTTTCTTTTAGGAAGGAAGACACTTGAGCACGTTTGAGCGTTAATGGGATGACCTATTGTGGACGCAGAGATGGATGAGGCAGGACGTCGGAAATCCAAAGGAATGCCGTCCTTGAGAAAGCCTGAGGAGAAGGGATAGAGCCCCTGGGAAGGGACACATTTTGACAGGAAGACAATCCTCTAACATGACAGGAAGGAAAGAGGAGAAGGTGGGAGTGCATGCGGGGTGGAGGGGTGTGGTGCTTGTGGGGCTGGAGGTGAGAAGCGGATAGAGTTCTTATCTGATGGCTTCTATTTTCTCTGTAAAATGTGAAGTAAGGATGGTACCACGAGGGGTGGGGAGAAGTTACATCAATGGTTTGAAGAGAACAAATGTACTGTCGTTCGTCATCCAGGGGCTTGCAGGAAATCACAGCAGGATTGACCCCTGCATAGAGGGGCTGTGGAATTCCGTATTCGTTATTTTAAAGTAAAACTACCATATTTTGTATTTTATCAATTCTAAGACGCACCTCTGAAATTGAGATATATTCTAGTATTGGTCTGTGGGATTGTATAAAGTTTCGGGACGTGAGAGACTCCATTTTGAAACGCCCATTTTCCTTTCCCACCAGTGAACTCTTAAGCTGGGCCAGAAGGAGCAATCCTTTCAAAAGCAGTTGCTTATGAAGCTTCAACAACGCAACTGGCATTCTGATCAAATGAGGACAGTGAAGTTAATTGATACATACCAGGGACAGTTTTGTTTGATAGCACCAATAAATTAATCAATAAGGTAGTAATCAAAAGTGGCTCAACCGGTCAGCACCAAATTAGCAACTTTTTCCCTCTTCTCTTCTTTATCTATCTTGTGTAATTACCCTATGCTTCTTTTTCGGAAAAACTTCGTTCTTTTCCCTACATGAGTGGGACACTTTTCTAGCAACTCTGGAATCCGTGCTCCCCCAAGTATAATTCTGAGATGCCAAATAAAGACTTTTTTATTCTTTGTCAGTTTTGCCCCCTTTTCTTGTCTGACAGTCCCATAGTCATATCATTGCTTAGAGTTTAATCATCAGCTTTGTTTTTTCTCAGTGGGCCATCAAGCAAGGGGAATCTTACAATCAGTGACATCTTAGAGTAAGTGACATATGGCACTTCTATCTCTGCCGGGTTCGTCTGCTTGTGTGCAGACATGGAGAAGGCATTTCTTTTGGGGTTGGGTTTCAAAGACAAGATGAATAGGTACCAGCTTGACCATAGCCGTCAATCCCAAAGAAGCCTATCGGAGCCCACTCGGGGAATAATGTCATTGCAGCGGGACTGTGAGCACTGCTTCCTGAGGGCTCCACTCTTCATTACTGGAAGTATTTCATTGGAAGTTTGGTCTACAAGGCCAATCTCTAAGACCTTTGGCCAGGTTAAAACTTTATTATAACATTCTCTTGTAAGCTGAACTAGCATAAGATAACAGTTCAGGGGCACTTGGGTGGCTCAGTAGGCTGAGCGTCCAACTCTTGATTTCGGGTCCGGTCAGGATCTCAGGGAACTGGGCCAGGGTGGTTCATCATGGAAGGTCCAGCAGTAGAGGAAACACCTGCAGACAAGAGTGAGTCAGCCAGGTGAAGCTGTGGGTGGGGTGGGCGGAGGCCTTTCAGGCTGTAGAAGAGGCCAGTGGAATGGAAAAGGGATATGAACCAATTTGTAAGCTAGAGCAAGATGAACAAGACTAGGTCGCAACTCTGTGAAGATGACTTCGGAGGGGAAGATTCAGATTCCAACATCGCAAAATTAGAGATGAAGCACACGTGTGCAAAAGGAAGGGTCCTCGGTTTCACCTCAGGCTCTGGAGGAGACTCTCTCAAGAAAGAGCCGGTGGGATTGAATCCTGACCGAGGACAAGGAGTTAGCCGGAAACCGGAGGTAGGAAAGTGGCCTTGGGCATGGCGCACAGCTTGACGGCGGCTTGGACACTTGAAATAACACGATGAAAACACTCAGTAAGGCATTACCAGCGTGTAACGTGTGAGTCAGTGTGCGACGGGTGAAGAGGCTGGAGGCGTGCTTGCGAGCTCTGCTTTATTTAGTTTAGGCCAGTACTTACCTTTTAAGAAGTCGAGTGTCCCAGGTAAGAAGAGTCGAGTTGCTTTTTGCAGTGTGCAGTGGGAGGGTGGGCTTGGATGATCTGTAAGAACACTACCGGCTGTTACATTCCTGGTGTCTAGTGGATGCCCAATAGAAGTTTGCTGAACAAAGGAACTCTGGGCAAGCTTCATTCTCTCCCGCTGTCCAAAATTTGCTCATCCTTATAAATAGCTGTGTCCTGGCCCAGCCGGGCAGTCTCCATGAAGTGGCCCCAACCACCAGCCTCCATCCACTTTCCCCTGCATTGGACCAACTGCTTCAGCTCTTAACAAAGAAGGCCTTGTCCATTTTCACATGTATGTTTCTTCTCTTTCCAACTAGACTGTGAGCCCTGAGAGGTCAGGGTCGTATTTCATGTAAATCAATATATCCACCACTAATGGCATATTGGGCACATTGTATATGCACAGCAAAAATACTGAATTTTCCCATTTGATGGATGGACTTGAGTGGATTTCAGCCTCAAAGGGGATTCTCAAATCTCTTGCCACTCCCTAGAAGATCGAGAACTATCTAAGAAGCAAAAGAGGATGAGAGAGTGCTGGGATTAAAAATAAGGGGGGGCCTGTCACAACATTGTAAGAACTTTTTAGTGAGGGTTTTGAAAAATGCCACTCCATAAATAAACAGAAGTGTGGTTTTTGAAACATGGGCCTTTTTGGAGAGCTAGAAAATCCATGAATGCTTAAAAAAGAATTAGAAAGGAATTTCGAGTGTTTCAAAGCTAGAAAAATACATCACTGTCCATGGTGCCTTCCAAGAGCCTTGGTCCTCGTGTCAGTCAGTAGAGGCTGGGTTACGCTGCAGTAACAAATAATTCTCAAATTTCAGTGACTAAAAATAATAAGGAGCAATCTTTGGCTCATGCCCATCACAGGCCAGCAAGGCCCTCTGTTTCTTACGGTCATTCAGGGACCCGGGCTACCATTTTGAATTGGCACTCACCATAGCAGAACAGCTTGCATGACCCCGTCCACCCACAGAGAGGTTATGAACTGCCATGCTACCTCGTGCCTGGATGTCGGGACAACCAGACCAATCGGAGACCCATACTATCATAATCCTCGTGACCCGAAAGCCAGCCAAAGACAGAGCCACAGGCATAGATACTCCTCTTTTCCATACATACTCCATTTTCAGGCGTAGGCAGGTTCATGAGGATGTTCACAGGTATGGCTGCGTACCCCAGATCCCATGCCACCACTGTAGTCTTGGCGCCCTTGCCAGAAAGGGAAGCCCTTGCTTTTTGTGAAAGTCTGTGTGCGGATCACCAATGTGTGACTCATCCATTCTCTGGGCCCCTCCCATGGCAGGAGCTACTCCCATGCAGGACTTGTCTGTCGGGCTGCAGCGCTCCTGTATGTGGGGCTGACTGGCTGTTGGCACCAGGGCCGGGCCCAGCCTGGATGCCTCAGCTTGAGAATCTGCCATTCGGGTCTACACTGGCTGCTCAGAGCTACACGAGCCCAGCCTGCTGATCTCTTGCAAGATACCATGAAGGAAAGCCACTGATCCCTGGGGCTGCCAGGGAGTGGGGCGGCTGGGCCAGTGACTTTGCTGTCGGCTAGCCACAGTGAGTACTCCCACAACCTCCTTCTCCTTCCAGTGACTTCCTTCGGAGAGGAATTTCAGAGATGAGCAACCCATTATGATTCTACAGTTGCGAGGCTTTGTAATGTGGGGTTTAATAACATACGCAGCGAATAAATAATAAAAAAGAATTTGGTAAGTTGGAGGCATTTTATGTAATTTGGTAAGATCTGTAGCCTGGTACGAAAATATTTTGTTTTTATTACCCTCTGCTCTTCTGATCCCATCCAGATATCAGAGTCCAGGAAATTGGAATCTTTAAAGAAATTATTATTTTTTTCTGATGACCTAAACTGATTGAGTGCAAATACGGACATGAATTCACTGTTTTTAAATCGTTATTTCTCCTCATCAACCTTTGCAATGTTTTAGCTGTAGTTTGGACTTACTAGCCATCACCAGCTTTAAAGTCCCCCTGAAAACAGAGGAATATGTTTACACCTTCACAAAAAAAACAAAAAAAAGAAATCCTGCGCTTCCAACAACTAACCTATGGCGTTAAGAATTTGATCCTGAACCTTATTTTCCCCAGACCAGACTTTCTCAGGAGGAGTGTGGCCTTTGGGGTGATTTCTCTCGGTTCGTAAGCTTGTCTGCATTGCGTCCATCTTCGTGAAGGGGAGATGATGCCCAAACGCTTCTGTTGGCGCTGATTTTCACAGCGTTCCTTAAAATACTGCTGTGCTGGATGCTTCACTCTTCTTCCTTTTCCTGAAGGATTCTCCATCACTATTTCTCGAATGCAAATTTTGAGAGTTTAGTTTTGCTTAAAAACTTTTATCCTTTGAATTTTGACAAAGTGTGTTTTTCCTCTTCTACGGGAAACTCACAGACGAAAGGGTGAGGCTTGAGTTTATCTCACATTATCTTTGGTTTACTGTATTGAATTTCCTCTTTCAGAGTTCATTTCTATTCTTAGCGTTTGGAAACATCAACTTACTTGTAGCTCAGAGAAATGATTTCAAATACATTGCTGGGCAAGTAGTTCACCTTATAAGACTGCGAAACGCGTACTTTATGCCTGTTCAGCTTATATCCTAAAAGGGTGTGAGCCCAAGTCCCTTCCAACTGTATTTGCATGATACAGAGTTAGGGCATCATTGTCTTTTGCAAAATGAAGGAAAATTTGTAAACAGAAACCAAAACTCTTATTCAAAGATATTGAGATCAGGGGACAGCGCCAAGCCTGGCGACCGCTTGGTCTTTCTAAAATTGGACCTGGGAGCGGGGGCACGGGGTCTGGGGTGGAAGTGATTTGTCCTGGGTCTGGGCCAGATGGGTTGCGGGGTCTACAGAGAATAATATTTCTAAACGTATCTAAAAAATAATAGAACTGACTACAAGTCGGTCTCCCTTTTATTATCAGCATGTTCCAGGGATTCTAAACCACCTCACTGATAAAATACTTCGTTCTCACACCTGGGGCAGAGGACTCCCACGGCCACCAGCCCCTCCCGCCTTGGAACTCTGCCTGCATTATGCAAGGTTGGACTTAATTCACCGGTGGAAAAACAGTCTGCTTTAGAACACAGTGGCTATTTCCACAAAACCATAGTTAACCATGTGGTCTAATTATCTTTAATCCCATTATCTTGGGTATTCATGGCTTCTGTGTGTTTTTTAAAAAATGTGTTTCTCTTAGCATAATCTTGATCTCGCAAGCCAAATAGACTCTGGTTTTATTTTTAGTTAGGCGTGAGTCTGTAGAGTCATGCTGCCTTTGTGTATTATTCTTGAACCTTTGATTGCAACGAGCAACCTCTCAAATCACACTACTTTAAGTCCCAAAGGTGATTTTATTATAAGGACTCTAGGGTATCTCCTAGAACCCAGGGCATGAAATACAGGGTTCTGAGCATCACCAGGACTCTCTTTTTAAAAAATCTTTTTCCTTCTTGGTGTATCTGCTTCATTTTGTACTGTCCTTCTTTTCATAGTTGTGTTCTTCTCAGTTACGTATCACTGGGCGTTGGTCTCAATTCTGCGTATTAGTATCACTTGGGGAGTGTTTAATAACCCATTCATCACTAAATGTCAACAATTAATGCAATCTAAGTGAAGGCGTGGGTAGGTGTTCACTGTATGATTCTTTCAACTTTGCAGTAGTCATGAAATTATTCAAAATAAAATGGAAAGTTTTTGGAGAAATATTAGTATCTGCCCCTGACTGCCAGAAATTCTGCTGCAATGGGTCTAGACAGGGATCTAGACATTGGCAATTTTTTTCAAAGCTCCTTTGGGAAATTCAGAGTCAGAAATTTCTGCTATGGTCTTTTTCTTTGTCAGCTTCTCTAGAAGCGAACGAGTCCCATTTCTTTTCTCCTATGGAAGTTTGAAAATCCCTGGGGTGAGGACTGGTCAGCCCAGCTGGGGTCAGCTTTGGCCAGGCTCATGTTCAAAGCAGTTGCACCCACAGGAAACGTGAGAGATGGAAGCAGTTTCCAGACCCACATGGTGCTGTGGGGGCCAGCTAGGCGAAATTATTAATAACAATAATCTTATAGGTGCCCAGTATATTCTTCCAAAAGAAATGCAAATTGCGTTCTGAATGGCTAAGTTCGGGAACATCTGGCTGTTGAGAAGTCAAAGCCTTTATTTCCTAATATGGCTATTTTTCTCTTTTAAAAAGATTTACTTATTTACTTGGGGGGGCAGGGGCAGAGGGAGAGGGAGAGAAAATCTCAAGCAGACTCTGTACTGAGCATGGAGCCGATGCGGGGCTTGATCTCACAACCCTGAAATCATGACCTGAGTGGAAACCAAGACCCAAGCGCTTAACCAACTGAGCCACCCAGATGCCTCTCTATTATAGCAATTTTTCAAATTATGTCTTTGTTTTAAAAGAATGGACTGATGGAGGATGATTCTGTTCTTTCGAAAGTTTTGTATAGCAAAATACAAATTCAATCTATTTAACAAAAACCAAAAACTCTGTCCATATCAAAGCAGGCCTTGTAAGTTGTTATGCATTAAATAATGTATATGAATAAACGGCATCATTAAAGGTCCTTTCTAGACATAATGTTCCAGTTGCAGCAAGCATACATTTTCGTGTTTCCGTAAAGAAATTCTCTGAACCAGTTAGCAGGCTCTGAGTCACACCTCCCACCCCAACTGTCTTGCAGGAAATTCTATCTCAGTCTTGTCTTTCAAGGGGCTGCCTCTTGCAGGGTCTGGCAAGAATTCTGAGTCTGAAGCAGTCTCAAATTGTCTTGCAACTGAAAGCGAGTGGTGCTATCACTTCTGTGCAAGCTTCGGGTGCAAACCTTTTGTGACGGTCCCTAATGCTGTGGCTCTCAGATTTTAGTGCTCCATGCCCCTGAGTCACCCAGAGAAGGTCCTGTCATCTCCAGGGGCATTGAGTTGTTGATGACCAGGGCGTCTATGCTCTGGGTATTTGGGGAGGGGCGGGCAGTAATCGGTGAAGAAAAGCAGGAGATGCACAAAGCTAATGCAAAATGGCTGAACAGTACCATGTTTCCAGCGGGTTCCAAAAAGACTGGGCTTCCTGTAGCAAGAACTGCACTTTAGGGGAGAGAAAGACTGTGATTCTGAAGGAATCAGAACAGGAAGGGAGAGGAGGAAGAACATACGAAGACAGAGGGGCAGTTCTCCATGCCCCTGGGAAGTGGCAGAGACTGGGCTTGATCTGGGTAGTTTTCGACATTGAGAAAATAATCAGTGTGACCTCTGTGGACCTGGCTGTCAGAGAAGGGGTGGGGCACAGATGGTTCAGCCTGGGCAGTGCAGGGCTGAGCACTGGGGCCCGAAGACCAGCGCTGATCGCCCAGCTCAGCACTAGCTCGCAGGGTTGGAGGCTTATCCTAGCCTGCCTCTCTTCTTCCGTGTAAGGCACCAAGCCTGCCTCTCTTCCAACGCTCGGATATCATCCCCGGGGGGGAAAAAAGAGGAAAAGAAGGAGCAAATATTGAATTGATCAAAAGAGACCTAGTTTAAAGTGGAAATCAATGCCTTTACCCTGTAGGGGCGAATTTTCCATCATTGGCTCAAATAGGGTTTCAGTGCTAATTAAATTCAGTCACAGTGCAAAACACAGTCCCATCTGGGCCAGCCTGCTTTCACGACTCCTAAATGTGTGTGTGCTGCCGCACGTAATCATCTTGGTCTTTGGGTACTTGTCCTAAATACATCGAGTACCGACTCTTCCTCCGTGGATTTATCCGGAAGGTCTTGCTTCCCTCCAAAATGCTGGCTGTGCCTGAGACACTCTGCCTCACTCCTCTGAGCCCACCGTGTCTTGGTTCTCTTTGCCCGCTGCCCTTTTCCCGGGATCTTGTCCGTGAAAGCCCTTCCAAAACTTATTTGGTGCTAAAGTCTCTTCTGCCCAAGGACCGAATTATAAACAAATCACCCTTTGAGCAGAAACATTGATGCCTTGACCGTTTACTCCTTCATTGAATCATCCCAAATGAGAATAAAACAAGAACATTTTCAGGCATTCAGAGATGAAGAGAGTTTGCCACTCAGAGATCTTCATGGAAAGAAGTTTAAAAAGGTACATTCCAGCAAGAAGTAAAGTGAAAAGGAAAGGCGTGTAACACAGGAAAGCATGTAAAATGTAAGGAACCAAAAGAGGAAGGGGTTTTTCCTAAACACAGAACTCAACCAGGATGGAAATATCCTTTCAGGTTTAGGAGGTAAATGGCTCCTTGTTTTCATACTGTTTTTTAATTTTTTAATTTATTTTTATTTTTGAAGATCTACTTAAGGACATTTTTCTCTTCCTATTTATATCAGAGAATAATTATTCATGACTCTTCCATACATATGAGTTGTGACTGATTACTTTCGAATGCATGTAATATAATTGAGAGTACCAAGGGTCAAGTGCGAGGCACTTAAGGAGCCCCAAAATCATGGACCTTTTCCACCTGCAATAACTATTTTCAATTTGAAATAGTAATCGGAAACTCCAACTTGTGATCTGGGTAAAGATATCTCCAGTTGAATGAATATGCATATTTTAATGTAACGTGTAAGGCACCAAGCCAAGAAATCCACATTTATTTTTTAAAGATCTTATTTATTTATTCGATAGAGATAGAGACAGCCAGTGAGAGAGGGAACACAAGCAGGGGGAGTGGGAGAGGAAGAAGCAGGCTCATAGCGGAAGAGCCTGATGTGGGGCTCGATCCCAGAATGCCGGGATCACGCCCTGAGCCAAAGGCAGATGCTTAACGACTGCGCCACCCAGGCGCCCCAAGAAATCCACATTTTTAATCCCTCTGCTGCCGTGCTGATCAGAGTAAGGGCGCTCTTTATAATTTCTCACTTTAATATTCACAATAATATTCTCATTTTGTGGCAAGAAAGTGGAATTATGACTCATCAATAAGCATAATCGTGAGCACTTATACTATATAAAATTCAAATTTAATACTTTTATAGACACCCACGGTTCAGAAATCATTCTTAGGTGATTGAGACCATTATGCACTTCCATCTTCTAACAGTTATTTTATAAGGATTAATTATTATGCGCTTCTATGCTGGGCTGGTTCACTTCCGAGTCTTCACTCATGTGGGTGAGAGAGCTCGGGGAGCCTTTGGCAGAAGCATAGTGCGTTGTGGCTCCCTGCATTCCACAGCCATGACACTAGCAGGGTTTTACTAAAAAAAAAAAAGTGCCGAAGTCTATGGAAAGGTCAAAGATGATAGAAGTAGGAGAAAATTTGCATTAATGGAAATACATCGGTCTTGAGACACATTTTTCCCTGAAAGTACTACCTAAATATTTAGCCCAGTTTTCTTACTTTTATTGCTTCTCCTATACTTCCTCTCGATTTGCGTCATCAAAACTCACCCAGATGCTTAGTCTAGACACAGCAACGTTATGTTTTTCTCTGCTACATTTTCCACATATGCTTTCTTCCCTGAATTTTGCTTACTCCTCTAAACCTAATTTTTAATCCTATTCCGTTCTCCACTCCTTCTTCTTACTCTTTTGGTCATCAGGTCTTTTGAATCCATCTGAATGCCATCGCCATGGTTCTGGTCTTTACGATTGTTCACCTGGACTAGGTGTGGCCTTTCCACTGGCTTCCTGGCCCTCATCTCTGCCTTCTCTCTTATCCTGTATGCTGTGGGTAGAATAATTTTCTTAAACGAAATCTGATCCTGTCATTAAAGGATTTGATGACTCCTCATTCCCTTGGAAAAATCCCATTGCTTTACTGGAGCACATAACCCACCTCACTCTGGCATCAACACAGGTTTAGCTAATGAGCTGCGTATATTGCTTTCCCGACGCACACCTGATGTTCTGACGCTGTGACCTTCCCAGTCATCCCGAATTTATACTTCCTGCTTCGGACCTGCTGTTTCTCTGTCTGGTGCTGTTTTCCCTTGCCTCCAGCAAGATCCACACCAAAAGTCACCTTGTTCGTGATGGTCCCCCAAATTCCCATAGGGAGAGTTTATGGCTTTTTGCCATAGTTTCTGACTTTTGCCATAAAGTATGTTTTGTATCCCTCAAGGGGAATACTTATGATATTAAATTTATACCATTTATATTTTCTGTCTTCCTTAATTACACTTTAGATTCCTGAAGACCTGTCTTGCTGTCTTCATAACTGTCTCTGGAGCCTAAGTTGTGCTTGCATGAAACCGGCCCAAGATAAATGTTTTCTGAATGAATGAACGATTGAAGAAATGAGACTCAGAGAAGTTAATATCTTGCCAAATTTCATAAAACGAATCATGACAAAATTGGAAGAAGAGCATAGATCTTTTGATTTTTAACTTCTTTTATGCTCTTTATGCCACAATGTTAAAAAGCTTGTTTTTTCCAATTATCAATCTAATTATTTGTAGAAAATTTATTCTATATGTATCTATATATATATATTCCCTACACAGAGAGAGGAGTATGTGGGAAATTATTCTATCTTTTTCCTGTAGTTGCTAATACTCTTGGTGTCCTTCCAGTGTTTTTATTTATGTTTCCTTTTAAAAAAATAATATTTAGAAATTAGAAAAACCTTGGGTAAAGATGAAAGGAACAAAACATCCACACGCCCACCTCCAGATTACCTGCTGTTCATATGTTGCTATATTTGGTTCCCGTCTACTCACTCCCTCCTTTTTATTTTTTATTTTATTTATTTATTTAAGATTTTATTTATTTATTTGACACAGAGAGATAGACAGGCAGCAAAAGAGGGAACACAAGCAGGGGGAGTGGGGGAGGAAGAAGCAGGCTCCCAGCGGAGGAGCCTGATGTGGGGCTCGATCCCAGGACTCTGGGATCACGCCCTGAGCCGAAGGCAGACGTTTAAGGACTGAGCCACCCAGGCGCCCCTCACTCCCTCCTTTTTAAACCACTCTTTTATTTTGGTAGAAATAATATCTACATACAGTAAAACAATTCAAAGAGAGCAGAAAATTTAAAGGATAAAAATGCAAGAAATGATGCCCGATTCTGATATCAGAAAAAGCCATCGTTAATGATTAAATAGTATTCCATATATTTTCTGTGATGTTGATGTGATGTTGATTTATAAGGACAGATAGATGCCTAGAGATAAAGAAAAGCAGAAAGCAATACAAGTACGAAGAGGTGATTATACTATATTTGCTATTAAGTAGAAGTTACTAAATTTAGTTTTATTTAAATTAAATACACACGAAAAGAAACATCTAAAACCTAAGCGATTTTTGAACTTCGAAGATTTCCCCCCCTTACAATAACATCCAGAGATACTATTTTCTAGAAGGTGTTTCTTTTTTTTTTTTTAAAGATTTTATTTATTTATTTGACAGAGAGAGAGAAAGCACAAGCGGGGAAAGGCGAGGGAGAGGGAGAAGCAGGCTCGCCCCTGAGCAGGGGGCCCGATGGGGAGCTCCATCCCAGGACCCTGGGAACATGACCTGAGCCGAAGGCAGACCCTTAACTGTCTGAGCCACTCAGGCATCCCCTAGGAGATGTTTCTAATGTTTAAAAAAACAATTATGAAATTTGTTGAGATTGGAGGTAGTAATTAAAAAAAAAAATCCCTGTTAATTTTAGGCAGAGTGGATTTATTCCTTTCTGGAAGGATAAGGTTTTTGCACCCTCATATTTGCTTTTCGTTTTCTTTCACTTCTTAATTTTTGGCGGCTACATTGTACTTTTATTTCGATCTTTACTCCCCTCTAAATTTCAAGGAAACACTCTTGTATCTCAACACTCTTTTTTTTTTTTTTTAAATCTTTGGTTACACTTTATTTGTGTTCATTTTCAGGGCTTTGTTTGGATTTATTCTTGCTGTGGGTTATCTTTGTCTGTCTTCCATTTCTAGTACCTTCTTTCTACTTGTAGTTCTCTTTTTCTTTTCTTATCAGCATTCTGCTTGATTTTCTCAAGATTTATATCGATACTTTACTTTTTACCATTCCTTTTTTTGTTGAAGTCCCATGAATTTTTATTTATTTTTATTTTTTGAGAAAGAGACAGAGAGTGTGCAAGCAGGGGGGACAGGGGGAGGGACAGAGGGAAGGAGAGAGAGTCCAAGCAAGCGAGTCCCAAGCAGGCTCCATGCCCAGCATCTAGGCTGACACAGGGCTCCATCTCAGGACCCCGAGATCATGAGCTGAGTTGAAATCAAAAGTCAGACACCCAACCAGCTGAACCAGGTGCCCCCATAAATTTCTGATAGTTTGATTTTGGGTTTTTTTATCTTAATATGTATTTTATCATTTCTTTTAGAAGCTGATGTGTAATAAAAAATCATAGCTTGAACTTATTGCATGTGTTTGTGTGTGTGTGTGTGTGTGTGTGAGAGAGAGAGAGAAATCCCATCAGTCATAATTTCCCTTCTCCACATACAGTCTATTGCCAACCCAATTTGAAAATTTCTCCTTTTAAAACAGAGGAAATAAGAGAATTCTCACATTTTGCTTCTCTTTATATTTCGGGGTACTAAGGAGATTTCTGAAGATTTTTTTCCACTCTAGTTTGGCTAAAAGGGGAAGAGAAAAGAAAGATAAAGTTTAGGAGCTGTTCTCTGCTTCTACCTTCTATTCCATTTCAAAATTTTCCGCTTCTTTAAGAGTTTTTGAAGTTGTTCCCTTAGGTTTTGCCCCTTCTCACATTTTTTGCAATTAGTGAGGTTTTTGCCGTTTTTCAATATTTTGTTAGCGCTGGGGGAAACATTCTATGATTCATTTCCAATCAAGCATCTTAACTGAGAAATCCCACCAGTGTTTTTCTATGGATGTGCATATTATTAAGAGAGTACCTTATTGACTAATGTTCCCATTAATATCATATAATGTTATAATTATAATATTTAATTTATTAATAAATATATAAATATGTCATATTGCTAACTCATACTATTATCAAACCTCTTCATGAATGTTTTTAAATGTGCATATAGATTTATCATATATATAGATGTATCATAGATTTTATATAGATTTATCATAATTTTATATAGAGTTATCATAGATTTATATAAGATTTATCATAATTTCCTATTCCCTTCATTATTGTTTGACATTTGTACTGTTTCCATACTCTTTTTCTGCTACTGTATATACAAACCTGCCATCGGCAAATTTGCATATCATGCTTTTTTCCTGTACAAATTATTTCTATACAACAGAGTCCAGAAGTGTTGCAGTGCTACAATAATTTGGGTTTACCGGGTTTTTCAGCATTCCTTTCCAAATTTTGTATACTTTTATAATCTCTTTAACTTGTCCTGGCAGCTCTGACTGTCAGATAAATTCTCTCCTGGGTTTTGTGGTGACTCATGAGGGAGCTGATTCTTGGGGCGCACCTATGCCAAGTGCCTGACACAGGTGTCCTCTGCACACTCATCCCTGTTTACTATTTACCTTTCAGGGGTGAGTAATCATCCATTACTCGGCACACTTGAAACTGGCACGCATTAGGAGGAAAGCAGCCAATTCAAAAAAGGTTTAGAGAAACCAGCCAAGGTTCAGGGATACCAATGGAAATGATTTAAGTTTAAAAAACTGGGCTTTTGGAGAAAACTGAGGGCTCATCTATCCCTGTGGGTAGGTAGCTCTGTGGGTGTAGCTTGGGACATGGAGAGTGTCCTTGCTCCCAAGAATCTGGCCCATTGACTTGGGTCAGTGCCTTTATTTCCCACTGTGGGAGAGGTTACTTTTAGAAGTAACTAAATGACTGAATCACAAAACCACTTATATTCGTTTTCACATCAGTGCGAGGAAGCTTATCTTATTAGTTACCTGTTCCTTCTTGTCAGGTAAACGGATTCTGAAGGACAAAGACCTAGGAAAGGAGGCCCTTGATGTGGGAAAGATTGCTTCAGAGTGAGGAGCTTTGTCCAAGGAAGGAGATTCTAGACTGGAGCCAAAAGAGACCTGAGCGTCCGGGTGCAGCAGGGGACATGATGCAGGAAAAGGACAGATGAAGGCAATTCTACTTTGCAAATTTCTTTAAGGTTATTTAAACTTAGATCTCTCTCATCTATCATTAATCTATCATCTATCTATCTATCTATCATCTATCTATCTATCTATCTATCTATCTATCTATCTATCTATCATCTATCTATCATCTATCTATCTATCTTGTGTGTGTGTGTGTGTGTGTGTGTGTGTGTGTGTGTGTGCTAGAGATGGTGATCAGCCTTTTTACATCTTCAGGACAAGAAGGAGGATGGGACAGAATGATGTAGTTAAAGAACCTGTCTAGCTCATAAAATTTTATGATGTTAAGATGAAAGTTACATGTGAAACTGTTCTGAAAGAATTAACCCCATACAAAGATCAGCTCTTTCTCCTATCAGAAAAACCATTCGACATACGGAAAAAAAAAATCACAGACCTGGGTTCAAATCCCAAATACACCACTTAGTACCTGCGAGGTTCAGCAGGGTCAACTTCTAGCCCCTTAATTTTGGAACATTGTGGAAGTCACTTCAGTCTCACAGAACAAGTCGATGGCATTAAAAGAGTTAATGTGGACGTAGTGCCAGACACAGAGTAAACAGACAGTAACTATTTGATTCTCCTCTTGCCATCCATGATGTCTGCATTCAGACGGGAGGGATGGGGTTGGTGTTTGACTAGAGATAAAACAGTGGATGGGTAAATGACAGACACAGTGGGATCATCCACCCCTGAGATCATCCCAAATATATTCCCACAATCTCTTTGGGAACTCGGATAGTATTTTGCAGATTTCACTGGGAGCCTCAGCAATTTGCTACAAAACCTAATTATGCAAGTAATAGCTGCAGACTGTCAGCTGACAGAGCTGAGAATTGAAATACTCCTGAGTGGCTGATAAAGTTCTGTCTGGAGTTTTGTTTATTTTTGTTTGTGATTGCCATGAATCGTGTTCCAATACTTTTGTGTTTTCCTAATCAAGATTTAAGGGTTCAAGTTGTCGAGTTTTTCTCCAAAATCACCCTATAAAATTGCTCCGGTCTCTCTTGCTTACGTGTGTGTGTTTAAATGAAGCAAATGTTTGTTTCTGATGGGGCCGTACGCAGAACACGCCCCGGCATGTCACTCACGTGCTTGCTCTCTGCCTCCTTTGTCCTTCATTAGTGAGCTGTGCCTGTTGCCAGTCAACCACATGGCTTTGGGGTGGAGGAATTTGACACCGAGAGGAAGAGATAGTTCAAAATTAAATTGTTAAGGAAGACGAGAATCGCTTGGTGAAATCTGGAACTTTGGAATTCTTGCTGTCATGCTGCTTTGACTAGTTTTGACTCCTAGAGTCTTCAGGTCTCTAAGGAGCAAAGCCGATCCAAGTTCCCAAAGCCTTGGAGGTGCCTCAGAAGCCTCATTAGCCTGTGGTTTCCCTGAGGTGGTGAGCAGACAGGGAAAGAAATTCTCCTTTGGTCGTTTAAATTCGAGCTGTTAGGACATTGCTGGGAAACGAGGAGTTCATTTTATGTTTGTTGAATAAACACATACATGAACATCATAAGCACCTTGTTCAGATTTGGAAAGCAGAGAGCAGAGAAGGGGAAAAAATATTCTAGTTTGGATGTTTGGAAATATGATCTCTGCAGATCTAGCCACAGCACCTGTACACTCTACTATTCTCCTTCTCCTTCTTTATAAAGAAGAAGGGACATGGTTTCGTCATTGAAAAAATTGTAACATTTTGTATTTGGTACATTTTACTTTGTGAAATGTCAGCGCTGATGTAATTGCTTCATGTTTTTTTGGTGTGAATTGCATGAGGTAACTGTTTTTTCAGGTTGTATGTTCTTGAGAGATAAGTCTTTTCTGAAATGAATGTCTGTAATGAAGTTTTTTTTGGCTTGGGATACACATGAAACCAACATTTTCGAACATTTGTTTGAGAGAGAAGAGTTACACTCTGGCTACCCCTGCATTGCAGAAAGGTGTAGGGCTGAGCCAGGCTAAGGAGGTCTGAACCATTGGAGACCTGAGGCTTTTTAAAAGAAAATGGGAAGGAAAAGGGTGGCGTGGGTCAAAAGATTGGATTCCTGCCGCTATCTTGCCACTATACTTTTGGCTTCTTCCAAACTTTTTGCTTTCAAAGGAATAAAAAAAGAGCTAATGACTATGGCTTAATGTCAACAAATCTGGAAGAAAATTGATTTTACTTAAGTCCACTTTACTTACGGAGGAGTTTCATAAGCAAAATACCAAAAGAGCCAACTTTAGAAAATGTTTCTTCCAGTTAAAAGAACTAAGAAAAAGTTCAAAATGCACCTAGAGTCCCATTGTTGTTGAAACTTGCACAAAGATAGCATTCCAGAGTTGTGGTCCTCAGTTCTTCTATGACAAGCTAGTCCCAGATACCAAAGCAGTTGCTAGAAAATTCTGGGCTCCAAAATTTTAGTAGTAGCATAACTATCAAAGAAGTCCCTACTGTAAAATTTGTGAAGGTCATTACCACATAAAGCACAAAGTGCTCATTTTGCCATGCTCAAAAACAATTTTAGTAATAATCAAAATGCATTTTGATAACATTAAAACAACTATGTTTAAAACTTAAAACACCAGGACGATAAAACTTTTTTTTTCAATACAACACCTTAAAAATTTTAAGCAAACAATAGATTCCATATTGATCCGTCCACCTGATCTAATCATTCAACTTCTTCCCAGCCCCTTTAAAAAAAAATCTATTTGCATGTCTGGTCAGAACAGAGCTAACCCTTCAAAAGTTTGTTGTCTTCTATTAGTCCTTAAATCTTTTTTTAAAAGGTAGTTTTAGTTAAAGAGAAAACATTTTGTGTGATGAGAATTTTAATGTAAAATTCATGTGATTCAGAAAAACATGGACTCATGCTCAGATTTTATGAAAATTAGGTCAACAAATTCATCAGTGGCTTTAATTTCTTTCTAATTTTGATGATTTTACCCAAAGCAGTAACTGCATTGGTGATGATTGTGGTAAGTCACTTTGTTGATTTTCATACTGGATTTTCATCCATTTGAAAGATACAAGTTGGAAAAAAGGAAGCCAACGTGAAATCTACTTGAAATCTACTTGAAATTGTGTGTCCATCTGGGTTGCTACTAAATACATTTGAAAGTTATGAGCAACAAAGTAATCCTTGTGCTTAAAGAACTGTGGACCTTCAGAAAACCCTAACAACAGGTTGAAACAGGCCACATAAAATATTTTAAATAGTCATTGGATTTCAGTGAGGTAAGTATTTCACTGCAGGCAATGTGCTTAAAAAGACATTTTGCCTAGTCTTTAAAATAGTGGTGTTGTTTGCTGTAGAATTATGCACGACTGGGAGAAAGGTTATTCCTTTTTGTCTAAAAATGGTCAAATAGCAAATATCAACCATCACAAAAGCTCCTGGCCTTTGTTGTTGACACCAAGTCCTCTGCACCCTTCCATCTAAAAGCAAAGCAACCTCAAATACCTTTCAAAGAGGATTTCACTCAAAATGAAAAATATTAAAATCATTAAAATTTAATACTAAAAAAATTCAACTTATGTGAGTCGTCTGCAGAGCCTGGACCTGATAGAAATCGTCAGCTCTTCCTGACCACCTCCTCTCCCTCCCTCCTTTCCTTTTTCTATAATGAGCATATCGTGGGCCCACCATGTGTCCTGCACTTTTCTAGGTGCCAAGGAACCGTCATAGTTTTGATCACTTTGGGCAGAAATAACAATGGCAGGACTTGTGGAAGATCAGTCTTGAAGTTTGCTACCTCCCTATGAAAACACAGCTCCAGAGTTCGGTGGGAGTGAGGATCACAGGCCAAGCCCGGAGCTTAGTCTCCTTCCAAAGATACTTCTGGGCTGAGTTTGCACATAGGAACCCAGCTCTTCTACCGTAGCCACCCACATGTTTCTCAGGCCTGCCTAACCCAGGGAGTGAACCATCCTTCTGGTTCCCTGAAAACGGGCTATTATTCATTACTGCCCAGCAGGCAGCTTCCTTTGGAAGGATTCCCACAGCAGGTATCCCATTGCCTGCACTTCCCGCTCCCCAGTCCCAGCTGCTGCTCCCCGGTGACGTCCACGGGAGGCCACAGGGCTGCCACCTCTGTGGCAGAGAAGTCTGAGTTGACGGCACGAAGGACGGAACCTAGACTTACAGGTTGACTGGGTCTGCAACGACAAGCTTTGAAAGCTTCAGACTGGAGACGCTTTGCTTTTCCATTGATTTTTCTAGAAGCAAGAAAGGCAGCTGTGTGGAAGACGATGACTCATATACTTTTGCTGTACTACTTCGTGTTTCTTCTGCCCACAGAGTCCTGCAGGACGTTGTGCCAGGTAAGCAAAGGGAGGTGGGAGGAGGAACGGGTGGGAAAGCAAATGGAAATGAAAACCCATCGGTCAGGCGGCTTGTGTGCCCAAGCAGAGGCAGGAGGCAGTGGTCCCACCAGAAGACATTGCAACGACAGGTATCCAAAACCCATTCTTGCTAATAGCCTCAAACTATTTTCCTTTGATTTTTTCTGAGTTCCTCAGAGGCAATGAGGCTCAAATGATTTATGGTTCATAAACTCTTTTTATTTTCATATCCTCTGGCGGTGAAAGTTTTCATTGCTCATAACCAGAGGGGTGCTACTTCTATAGAGGCACCTGAAAATGTGGGGGTGGCGAGGGCTATCTCGCAGTGACTGGGAGATACTTAATGGCATTTAGTGGGTGGGACCTAGGAATGGTTTGGCTCAATGAAGCATTGTCCCACCCAAAATGACATCTCTTTGAGAATCCTGAGAGTGAACACAATGGATGGGCTGGAAGGAGCCATGAGCCCCTCAGATAGTCAATGATCAATCAAGGTTTAACTGGGATGAAGTTTGTAGTGACATACTGGTTTTAAATTTTGTGGGGCAGTGAGCCCTATGATTCTCTCTAGAATATTTTCCCATAAGTTATTTTATTTTATTTTATTTATTTATTTAAAGATTTTATTTGTTTATTTGACAGAGAGAGAGAGAGACAGCCAGCGGGAGAGGGAACACAAGCAGGGGGAGTGGGAGAGGAAGAAGCAGGCTCCCAGCAGGGAAGCCTGATGCGGGGCTCCATCCCAGAAGCCAGGATCACGCCCTGAGCCGAAGGCAGACGCTTAACGACTGAGCCACCCAGGCGCCCCCCCATAAGTCATTTTAATGTCTGTAACCGTTACTTACTTAAAATAAGGTGTGGAGGATCATTGAGATAGACAGATGGAGAGAGAGACGTAAAACTACTTTGATGTTCTTGGGAATAGTGTATTATTATTGGACTACAAGATCTGGAAGGGAGTTTTGAGATCAACTGGTGAAACTCCATCTCTTACATGAGGGAGAAACTGAGGCCCATGCTGTGGAATGTGATCTTCTTGAGGTTACATACCTATCCAGCCACAGGACCACCAAGGCAGGACCCCTGTTTCTTCAGATCCTGTTTCTTGTTCTTTCCATTGTATTATGTGCCTTCTTAGCAAAACCCTCCTTAGGAAAGAAAGACTTTGGAAATTCTTTGTAGGAGTTTCCAAATGATATTTACTTTACCTTTTAAGTAGTGTGCTACTGGCTGGGAGTTTTCTCCATGACTCCCCTTCTCCATAGCACTGAACTGCTTGCTGTCCTTGCTTCTGGGACAGGCTAAAGACTCCTTCAGAAAGACCTCTTCCAGAAGGCGTCTTGACCCCACAGCTTGGTTCTCTTTCCCCTCTTCATTTCCACATCCATATTTTCCCACAAGACAGAACTTGGAGAGCAGGCAGAGCCTGGGATGTTGGTTTTGTTTTCTTGGTTATTGGGGACCACTTCACGAACATTCCGTCCTTTTCTTCTCAACTTACAAATTGCTGGATGCTGAGTTTCTGGGTGCTACCCCTCTCCTGACCTCTCTTCTCACTCGGGCAGCTTCTCAGGTTTAGCAGAATACAGGTTTCCAAAGGGTCTTTTTCATAGTATTCTGCTGAAGATCACAGATGTCTGAAGCTCAAAAGGTTCATATTAGAGGCTACCCTACAAGTGAAGCGACCAGGAGGAGTTGGGTATGCATGTGCTTTGGCAAGTTAATTGGGAAGAAGTGAATCAGGTCCTTCACTTAAGAAGGGAGAGTTTCCAGAATTCCTTGTAAATAGCACACCATGGTCTTCTGCGCACATATCTGATTAATACAATGTGACTTCATGGGAGTCTGTTTAATGGGCCAAGGCTTATCCAGAGTTGTTCACTTTGAAGTGCTTTATTGTGGTGTATTGGAGACCACGGCCCTCTCAGGATGGGTTGAGGGCATCATTTTTCCACACCCTACATCCTTCTCTGCTGTCTCCACTTGCGTGTGGGCCGACTTGGTGGAAAGGACAGTGTCACAGGATTGAGAAGAGCTGAGTTCTAGACCCAGCTCTAAGAGGAACCCCCTGCGTGGCGTCAGGTAAGTCACCTCGCCTATCGAAGACTCACCTTCCTTACCTATAAAATAAGAAGGTCTTTCAAAATGCAAAAAATGCCATTTTATTATTCTTGTTGCGTCAAAAGCCTGTAAGTCTTCTGGGCATATAGCAAGGCTTGGATCTCTAGACTGTGAAACGAGGGGTCATTTTACATCAGTGCTTTGAAGGACATTGTATTTCACGAATCCTCAGTGATACCTTCTTCCCCTTGGACAGACCCTAAAATGCTCAAGTCAGATCCTCCATAAATTCTTATTGGTAGAGGAAATGGAAGATTTGGGCTTGTTTCTTGATAACATACAGAGAAACAATATTGTGAAGGAGAAAGGGACATGGACTCCACACGTTACTCACATAGCTAAGTCACTAGTGGTTTCCATCTTGGAATGGAACTTGGAGAATTGGACCATGGCTCATCCCAGCCACTAGAGAGCAAACTTCTGGCACAGAAACAGGAAATTTCAGTCTCTCTCTTTTTCATTCTCTATGCACACACACAAACATAACATGCATGCACATGTCAGTATACATATACATGTTAATATGTACATATACACACATACGTGTGAGACACAGAACTAGCTGCTCAGGGTGATAGGAAAGACACAATACACAATCCATGTTCTTAAGGAACATACAATTCACCTGAGGAGATAATATGTTAGAGAGTAAATAGCAGGGAGGTGAGTATATGTGTATGTGAAGCATTGAATGAGTGCTATGGTGGTGTAGATAATAAATCCTACAGGAGCCAGAGAGAGAAGGATGTGTCCTTCAGAGATGGATCAAGAAAGACTTCTTGACATTTGCTGCAACATGGACGGACTGGAGGAGATAATGCTAAGTGAAATAAGTCAAGCCGAGAAAGACGATTATCATATGGTTTCTCTCATCTATGGAACATAAGAACTAGGATGATCAGTAGGGGAAGAAAGGGATAAAGAAAGGGGGTGGTAATCAGAAGGGGGAATGAAACATGAGAGACTATGGACTCTGAGAAACAAACTGAGGGCCTCGGAGGGGAGGGGGGTGGGGGATTGGGATAGACTGGTGATGGGTAGTAAGGAGGGCACGTATTGCATGGTGCACGGGTGTTATACGCAACTAATGAATCATCGAGCCTTACATCGGAAACCGGGGATGTACTGTATGGTGACTAACATAATATAATAAAAAAATATTATTGTAATAAAAAAAAGAAAGAAAAAAAAAAGGAAAGACTTCTTGGACGGGACAAACTTGAACTTTGTATGTAATAGATATTCGGATGCTCAGGAAGTCCCTATTCAGAGAGTAATAATGGGATCTCACTCCTAAATACTACTTGCAATATTCCAGGTGCCATTCTAAGTGTTTTCTGTAGGATGATCTCATTCATTCTTCTTTAAAGTGCTCTGAGGGATCACACAATTATAATACTCTCATTCTTTTTTTTTTTTTAAAGATTTTGTTTTATTTATTTGACAGAGACAGCCAGTGAGAGAGAGACAAGCAGGGGGAGTGGGAGAGGAAGAAGCAGGCTCCTAGCACAGGAGCCTGATGTGGGGCTCGATCCCACAACGCTGGGATCACGCCCTGAGCCAAAGGCAGATGCTTAACCACTGTGCCACCCAGGCGCCCCTATAATACTATCATTCTCACCCTACTTTACAGGTGAGGGGACTGAGGCCCAGAGAGATGAACTTTTCTAAGGTCTCAAGTGGTGGTTTTGGGATTTAAACTCAGGTGGTCTATTCTCGGAGTACATCCGTTGACCACAATGTGAGACTGCCTTTCAGTGAGGGCTCCAGTCTGATATGAATGAGTGGGATGGAGAAGGGTTTTTAATCAGGAGAGGTGGGAAGTGCTCATGATAGGGGGAAGCCAGACTTGGAGGGAGTTCCCTCAAAGAACAGGAATACAAAATTACAAATACTAAATTAAGGGAAAAGGAATGTCTACTTAAATCCAGGAAACTAATTAAATTTCAAATTTTACAACAAATTTAGAAATGCTAAAGAGTTTTACATTCAGCAATTACTCAGCATTATTAAGTAATAAACCCAGTAAAATCACAATATTTTTATTAGTAAACTGCCCACATCTTTTTCTGTGTATTTTTGGCTGCATACTTGCATGTCAATAATTTTATAATATTTTTTTCTATGGAGAAAATAGAGAGATTATTCAGTTTTTCCTCTATCATTGCTGATCAAATTTGTTTTTTATTATTGCTAGTTTAGAAAATTATCTTTCACCTTCTCATTTCATTATTAGTAATGTCATGTAAATATGTAAGACTGTTGTCAACTTTGGGGAAGCATCTAATAAGTTTCTTTCAACTATGAGCTGCAAGGTATCCAGAACACTTAGAATTTTCTCGTTCTGTGAGTAATTGTAAATACTATTTAAGAATTGTAAATACTCTAAAATGAATGCCATTATGTGTTGATGTCCAGATTGTAATATGGAAATGACTGCAAACTTCTTAAATATATCCTATTAAATTCAAACTAGATGGATCCCCAACTCAACTTATACTTGTCCAGATTCCATATATACCTACAGCCTCTCTAGTGCTATCCATTCAAAATGAGGGTGTTGGGAAGAGGGCAAGGCGGAGTGGCAAAAAATAGTCTGAACAGAAGATGGTTAAATTATTTTGCCTTTGAAAATTTAATTAGATATATGGTCGTGTGAACACATTGCTAGACCCTCTCTCAGTGCTTTGAAGGGACCCATTACAAGCAAGGGATTCCAAAGCTTAGCCTCCATTAACTTCCATGTAAGTCCACCTCTGCTCATGGTGTATTTCTTGGATAGAATGTTGGTCCTTCTTGCTGGAGAGGAAGGAGGGCTCCTGCTGAGTCGCCATCCAGACTGATGACAAAATGGAGCCATGGGGCCATACTTCATGGTCTTGGCTTTTTGGTGGCGTCCTGGTGTCAGAGCTGATTCACACGTGGCCATTAGTCTGTGACTAAAGTAGATCATTGGGCTGGCATTGCAACGATTAGTTTTCATGCGGATTTTTATTTTCCCTTTCTAGGTTGCCAACAAAAGCAAGGAGAAGATGCCTGCCAGGCCACATGGTACGTTGGCAGTGGTTAGTGATCAAATGGAAGTTTTGTTTATTTATTATAACAGAGAGCCACGCTCAGCCCTCTGTTGACGGCATGACAGACGGGACTCCTTGATGGCTCGCATTTGGACTCTTTCGTTTTCTCATATTAAATTATACCTTTGACCCCTGCTCCCCTCTTCTCCTTCCAGCACCCTCTGTGCCATCCTGGCCAGAGAGTTCTTTGCCATAAACTCTTTCGATTGAGCCAGCCCAGCCTGGAGCAGCGGCCAAAGCAGTTCTGCGAGAACTCATGGATGACCTAACTCATTACGAAGTTCTGGAGCTGGGAGCTTTCTCACAGAACATGGGGTGCAGTGGGTTCCATACCGTGTTCTGGGGAGCTGGAGGAGTTTGAGGGAGCTGTGGGCTCTTCCTTGTCACTTCAACTGGGGTAGCTCCACTTTTATCTGTTTTATACATTTGAGTTCTGGATAAGATTCTGTTGGAGACAGTAGGTGTTTGTCACTGAAATAGATGACGATCACTGATCTGTTTCAATCTTCCTCCACTTTGCAAAGAAAATACATCTGACGTCCGCGGGGTTGATGTGTCCTCGTTGTGCTGACACCTTGGTGATTGGCCCACGCCGTGCAGAGCCCCGAGCTCGCCATCTGACGCTGATACCTTTTATTTCTGCAGATGTATGTGATGGTGTCTGTGTGGACAATTCCCACTGCAGCCAACCTTGCCCTCCAGACACTCAGGGAAATACGGGGTTTTTATGCAGGCAAAAGAAATGGCACAAGATCACGGAAACCTGCCGGACTCTTAATGCCTTCAACATCTTTGAGGTAATATCCTTTCTCTCACATGCAGAGGGAAGCCCCAAATGAGCAATGCATAGGCATGGTCAATAAGAGAGAGGGGGGGCACGAGGCAGGGTTGGTAGGTGAGTGCGTTTGTGCGTGAATACATAACACCTACGCGCTGTCTCTCTCTGCACAAGAACGGAGGTCCTCGCTTTGGGATCTGAAAGTTTGTGCCCTGGGCTCCCACATGCTTCATGATGCAAAGGGGCCTGATTCTCAGGTCAAAGCTAGAAGAGCTGTCGCGAATGATCGTGGCCTAGTTCTCCATCTTTGCTCTTAGCTCTTTACTGCAAAGCCTCGGTCCTCAATGTCCTCTTCTCTGACCAGCAGCACAGGCTGCCCTGAGAACTTCTAGGTATGCAGAGTTCAGGCCCCAGCCCAGACCTGTGGAATCTGAAGCTGTGGGCTGTCAAGACCCCCAGGTGATTGCTGGGCTCAGTAAAGCACGAGGAGCAGGCTCCTGAAGGGAAGGACTTCCTCATCACAAAAATGAACCTGTTTCCGCACATACTCAAGTTATGACACATTTGTAAAAATTCAATCTTGATAAATACAATCAGGCGAAATATTATTTCTTCTCTTTTTGTTTCTTTTGCTCCTCTTCTCGTAGGGGCTTCACCTTTCTGACGTTCGGCTCCTGATTCCTTCAGAGGAGTCAATGCGTTAGCATTGGTCTGGGGAACATCCCCATTCGGTGATTTTGGGGGTGGCCAGGGGGAGTGCCAGTGGATGCTAAACCTGAAGTCCCCGACCAGACCTCAAAACGCTGCCCCCCCCCAGCGTGTCTCCCAATGGGCCCACCCCTAATTTGAGGAATCTGGGCAAAGATACACACAGAGACCCACGTACCATATGTTTTAATACCTAAATGCTTGAAATTAAGTTTCCAGACTGCTAAGTAAAGTATGTCCTGCCGGTCTCCCATCAGATTCTATCCAGCTCCTCCAGGGTGGTGGGGAGCCAAGGTCACATGTTCATAACCCTGAAAACCGGTGTCCCTTTGTCACCCCTTGGGCCTAGTGGTGAGCATACTGGTGGCACGGCCCATCCTTGGTAGTGTAGACTTAGGGAAGAGGCCCATGCAGGCCCCGGAAGTGGGCTTGGGGTTGCCGAGCGGGGACTCTGAGTGTCTAGATGCAGGGACATGAGCTCTGAGTAGGCATATCCTCTAGGCCCACAGTCCCTCTGTCTTGTGAAGGACCAGGCTAGAGGAGGCCACACATTAGTGTGCTCTGATGTAAGGGTTGGCCGTTTTGTTTTCTTTCTTTCTTTTTTTTTTTTTTCTGTAAAGGGCCAGATAGTTAATATTTTAGTCCCTGTGGGTCATAGGGTCTCTATTGCGAGTATTCAGCTCCACCATGGTGGCGTGAAAGCAGCCATAGACAATACTTCAGTAATGAGCAGACTGGGTCCCAATAAAATTTATTTACAAAAACACAGGCAGCCAGTCAGGGGCCATGTTTGGCACCCCTGCTCTGAAGTGTGGGACCCAGAGCCTGAATCTGTAGGAGATACCGTTTATCACTATTTTCAGTCACTCTTTTTGTGTTAGTGTCAGTTGTTTCAGCCAAATCTAGTTCAGAATTTCTATGTTTAAAATACGCTTAGTAAAAATAAGCTTCAATGACACTAGAAATGTATCAGAGGCACAGGACATACATACGGTGTGTATCCACAGAAGGGGTCTGAATGCTAAAGATAACATGCGCTCTCTAGAGGGGGAGGGTTTAGGAGCCGGCAGCTGGCAACCTGGAACTTCGGTTTTCTGTTCATATACCTTGGTAATAGGGCAAGTTATTCCAGAGCAAATGTGACTATGAAGATGTAAAATGGAAAAACATTTTGCAATGTACAATTGCATGATAAGGCTATCTTAAATTTTATCAAAGCTACTTTCACATTCAAAGCAAAAGTAACCTAACACAGACTTTCTTTTTGCCCTTTCTTAGACAAACTCATATTCGGTTCAACCATTCGGAAGCAATACAGTCATAAAAGAGTATGCCAAAGAGTCTGAGACCATCACAGACTTGCTGATGCAGAAGTGTCCGCAGGATCTGTCCTGTGTACTCAGGAACATTCGGCAGTCTCCCCGGAGCCCGGGGAACATTGCTGTCATCGTGCAGCTCTTACACAACATATCCACGGTACTGTGGACAGGTGTCGACGAGGTGAAGATGCAGGTGAGGGGTCTTGATTCCCTAGAATGATGTTTTGGTGGAAAGGAATGCAGGTTCGCTGGAGTATTCTGTGGGCTTTTTAGGGTCTTTCACATCGGTGTCTGTGACGCCTGGCATAGTAAACGCTCAGTAAATGTTCACCACAGAATAAACAAAGGAATGGAGAAAGTGAACACAGCCAATACGCGTTTAGAGACAGCACTTACGGGGTGCTGGATCTGACACGGGATTAAGCTTTCCCAATGTCTGTTTTGGCTACTGAAAATGCCTAGGAACCATTCTGGTTCCTGCAGAGAGAGACTTTTCCTACTTTTCCTTGTGAGTCAGAACAGGCGGCTAAAATGGAAAATAACTGAATGCAAAGAAAACAGCCATATGTGTGTGCTGCAGGAAGTGTGAAAGTGGACCTGGATTCACTTCTTTTATTTTCAATCTTTGAGGCAGAGGAGAAAAAGGAGGTTCAGCCTCTGGCATCAAATTTCGATTTGCCATGTTCCTGTCCAGGGTCCTGCACACCGTTGGGACTTCATAGGTGTTCCTTGCATGACGGACACTTGGAACAGGGGAGGCAAGTGGCTGGCTTCACCAGGGTGTGAAGGGGAACCGATGATTCAGTGAGCTTGGGGAAGGCTGCCCACTGGCCTGCCTCACAGGGAAATGCTTCATATATGACACGAGGGCAATTCCTTCCTCTCTGTGTTCTCCAGCTCAAACTTCGGTGGCCTGTGTGTACCCCGGGGATCTCATCACAATGCCGATTCTGATTCACTAGGTCTGGGATGGGCCCTGAGATCCCATCCTTTGGAGTTCCTAGGGGATGCCTAGGTGGCTAGTTGGAGGACCACACTGTATAAAAGCGAATCTTGACTGTCCTGGCAGGTGCGGGGAGTGGCTCAGTACTAATGCTGGTTCTTCATTGGCAGAGTTATAGCACCATGGCCAACCACATTCTTAACAGCAGAAGCATCTCAAACTGGACCTTCATCCCTGAAAGAAACAGCAGCTGTGTCCTGCTACACTCGGTCAATTCCTTTGCAAGAAAGCTATTTATAAATAAGTATCCCATTGACATATCAGACGCCTTCATTCATACTACGGGCACCACCATATCCCAAGACAACGCTGGGAAGAATTTCACTTTTTCAATGAGAATTAACGACACGGGCAGTGAGATCACTGGACGGGTGCTCATCAGTAGAGATGAACTTCAGAAGATTCCTGCCCCTTCTCAGGCTGTCAGCATTGCATTTCCAACTCTCGGGGCCATCCTAGAAGCCAGTGTTTTGGAAAACGTCACCGTGAATGGGCTCGTCTTGTCTGTCATTTTGCCCAAGGAACTTAAAAGAATCTCACTGATTTTTGAAAAGATCAGCAAGTCAGAGGAGAGGAGGACACAGTGCGTTGGCTGGCACCCCCTGGAGAGCAGATGGGACCAGCAGGCCTGTCAAATGATTCAAGAAAACTCTCAGCAAGCTGTTTGCAAATGTAGGCCAAGCAAGTTGTTCACCTCCTTCTCTATTCTTATGTCACCCCACATCTTGGAGAGCCCGATCCTGACTCATGTCACGTACATAGGCCTGGGCATTTCGATTTGCAGCTTGATCCTTTGCTTGTCCATTGAGGCCTTGGTCTGGGGCCAAGTGACCAAGACAGAGATCTCGTACTTACGCCACGTGTGCGTCGCCAACATCGCGGCCACCTTGCTGATGGCTGACGTGTGGTTCATTGTGGCTTCCTTTCTTAGTGGTCCCATGACACACCACAACGCATGTGTGGCAGCCACATTTTTTGTTCATTTCTTTTACCTTTCTGTGTTTTTCTGGATGCTTGCCAAGGCACTCCTTATCCTCTATGGAATCCTGATTGTTTTCCATACACTGCCCAAGTCAGTCCTGGTGGCCGCTCTCTTTTCAGTCGGCTACGGGTGCCCTTTGCTCATTGCTGCCGTCACGGTTGCTGCCACTGAGCCCAGCAAAGGCTACCTACGGCCTGAGGCCTGCTGGCTCAACTGGGACATGACCAAGGCCCTCCTGGCCTTTGTGGTCCCAGCCCTGGCCATCGTGGTCGTAAACTTGATCACAGTCACACTGGTGATTGTCAAGACCCAGCGAGCCGCCATTGGCAGTTCCATGTTCGAGGAAGTGAGAGCCATCGTGAGAATCAGTAAGAACATTGCCATCCTCACACCGCTGCTGGGACTGACCTGGGGATTCGGGATCGCCACCGTCGTCGATGACAGCAACCTGGCCTTCCACATTATCTTCTCCTTGCTCAATGCCTTCCAGGTAAGTCTAGACGCTACTGACCCAGTACTAAGTGGGAGAACTCAGGAAGAAGTTTTGTTATCAGGAGCTTCTGCAATCGTATTTACAATAGATTTGGAGTAGTGTAGTGAGTCAGGAAATAAACTTAAATAAAATAAAAAGGTCTGGGTTCAAATCTTGACTCTCTCATTTACTAATGTGTAAGGTTCTCTTGGGATATTTGCTTAACGTTTCTGAGCCACATTTTTTTCACTTAAAAAAATGGGTATAGTACTGCCCACCTTATAGGGGTGTTAGGAAAATGAAATAAAACACTGAGTGGGAAGGCACCAAGTACCAAAATGGCTTAAAGATCATAGATAGCCCAACGGTAAGGCTGAGCTGCTCCTGTTTAGAAATTAAACATCACCGCTTCCCCCAAATCTAGGTACCTAACTAGTGGTATTAAAATGTGCACTTTTATTGTATTTCTTTCCATTTAGAATTTTTAGTTCCCATTGGAAACCATCTTATTTTAATGAGGCAAGTCATACAGAATGATATTAAAGATAAATAATTTCCCTTCTCTTCTCTCACCTCTATGAATTAAGCAATGTTCACAGGTTCATGGGTCTCCGTACCAAATTTTTATGCTTATATACAAATATATTTTGACATCATCTAGGGGTTAAAAATATATGTTATTACATACCTTACTTTTCCATTTAAAAATACATGGTAGCCTCTTACTAGGTTACTATGTATAAATATGTCTCTGTAATGGCTGTATAGTATTTCCTATTCAATAATTCCTTACCAAAAATTTTTTTCATTTTTTTCTTTCATTATATTGAATGCTAAATTTGTAGATAGGAACTAATTGATAAGAAAGCTTTTATTTTTCTAACGACCTTTAAAATAATCCTTTTTTCTGAATGTAGGCTTATTTGAAGAAAACTGTTTTACCTGATGGATAATAGAGATTTGAAGTCAAATAGTTTCTCCTTTATCTTTCAAAATTGAGGTATAAATGATTTTGTTTTACAATAAGCATTTTGATGCCTTGGCTTACAAGGTTAATAATAATAGGGGCACCTCATCTTTTGAATCTCTGTTTCTGTGCATTATTCTAGAAAACGTGAATTACATCCTACATTTATTTTATTTATTTTTAAAAATTTTATTTATTTATTTGTCAGAAATAGAGAGAGAGAGAGAGAGAGCACAAGCAAGGGGAGTGGCAGGCAGAGGGACAAGCAGACTCCCTGTGGAGCAAGGAGCCCGATGTGGGACTCGATCCCAGGACCCTGGGACCATAACCTGAACTGAAGGCAGACGCTTAACTGACTGAGCCACCCAGGCATCCCACATCCTACATTTTTTGTATAGCTTTTTACCCGTGGTTATGCAGCTACCCATGTTTACCTATGGCTATGCAGCCAGTCACAGATAGGGCTGGGATAACCACCCAGTGGTCTTAAATTTCTGTTCAGCGCACCCCATGGCTGTTTGTCAGAAGCCCTGAAGGGGCTCACATATCTATTCCTCCGCATTTCCCTGCCTCGTCTCCCCGCGGCCATCTTGCCTGTGAGTTTTGCTCTGGACTAGGCTGTGAGCATTTGCATTTTGGTACCATGAGCTCCTTTATCTGTCGTGACAGGATCAATTTATAATTTCAATTCAGTTTCTGCCTTGACTCCTGCCAAGGAAGGTGGAGCTCATCTAAATGCCGGTACTGATGGAGGTGAGAAGCTGAGAGCAGGGTGCAGGTGAAGGGTAGACACTGGGGCAGGCTGTAGGCACTGGTGTGCTGGAGCTGGTTTGTACTCGTCAAGAGAAATGACTTCTTATTTTCAGGAGTTTTGCAAACTGTCCTCATTAAAAATTAAATATGTAAACTTATAATTAAATAAAACAAAGATTTTGTGTAAGGACCTACAGCCTCAAAATACATTACTTCCTAATTATGTGAGGTTATTTGCACCTATTGTATCTGTACGGTGGAAACACTGTATAATGATGTGCCCCCTGCTTCCTAACTCCACGTTTGGTGATGCCGCGTTGCTCGATTTAAACTAGCCAGGGTGGGAGTACTTAACCGGGGAGACTGACAAGTGCTACAAATTAGGAGAGCTGGTTATTGCTATTTCCCAGAGTATCAGTGGACCAGGGCATCCTCGGGATGCCCAGTGTGGGAGGGAAGAAAGGAGAGCCATCGATCTGCTGAGGTGGGGGACACAATCAAGTGAGAGGAAGGAAGCAGGACGAGCAGAGTCTCAGGATGAACCAAGATGAGGGGCAGCTGGTGCTGTTCGAGCAGACAGAAAAGAGAGTCCCCTGAACACATGGCGAGGTCCAGAAGATGTAGGAGAAATTCTCTTCTGGAGGTTTCCCGGTCCTAGCCCTGTGGGAGCACCCACATTGGTTTTAAAGCTCAACCACCCCCCTTGCTAGGGAACAGTCAGTATGTAGTCAGTTGCTGACTTGACTGCTCACTGTGTAACCCACAGCTCCTGGTCGGTATCCTCTCTCCTTTTTACTGAGAGTAACTGTGGGCTGGGTAAGGTTTGGGGATCCCCTCATAGCTGTTTTCATGGGAGAAAAGTAACTGTCTCAGTCCAGTTGGGCTGCTGCAACAGAAACACCATAGATTGGGTGGCTTATAAATAACAGAAATTTATTTCTCATGGTTCTGGGGGCTGGCAAGTCCAAGGTCAAGGCGCACAGAAATGCAGTGTTCGGAGAGAGCCCGCTTCCTGCCTCATAGATGGATAGCCATCTTCTTACTATAACATCACATAGCAGGACGGCCAAGGGAGCTTTCTGGGGCCTCTTTTCTAAGGGCGCAAATCCCGTCCATGAGAGCCCCACCCTCGTGACCTAATTTCCTCCCAAAGTCATGCCTGCAAATACCTTCATATTGGGTGCTAGGATTTAACAGACACATTTTGGTGGGGTGATATGAACATTCCTTCCCTAACAATAAAGTGTATATTTTAAAATTTGGGAGAACACCTTGAGATTTATCTGTTCAAATTGTGCTTTATCTACTAAAAGAAACGCAAAGAAGCTGCCACCAGTGAATTTTTTATCAATCAGATACTAAACCCTTGATTAATAATTTATTCAAATTTTCTGAATGATATTTTGCGTAACTTTTCCCAAGGTGGGACCAATGAAAAGTGGAGTATTTCCCTGTTACGTATTTGTGACTGTACAAATGCAGGTTGCATAATAAAACCATTAAACACACAGATCTAGACACAGGTACGCACATGAATAAATAGACAAAGTCGCCATATTTATTGAGTATTTTGTGTTGGGCATTATGCCAAGTGTTGCAGATAGGAATATACTTAGTTTAACCTCGAGAAATTGGAAATCTTATAAGGAGAGAAATTCCTCTTTGTCCTTTAGCCAGAAGGATGTATTTTTTTAGAGGAAACAGGCTAACGTCACGGTTTCTAGATATTTAAAAAATTTAATTCCTAGGCAAAAATTCATGGAGATTCTGATTTAAAATGTATTCCTAGTATTGAAACCAGGCCTGGATGTTTTTGTCCCACGTATCTTTATACAAATGACGCTTTGTAACCTAATGGGCCATGCCATCTGTGACATTTTCTTGGTAGGCACAGTGACAGATTTCAGTAGTTATCTTGTAGGCTGAGAGTGTCACACAGAAAAGCAATCTCGCCAAGCTTTGGAGTGCTTGCTGGCCTGGCTGAATGGATAGGTACATCTAGTATGTTTGGGGAAAGGATGAGCTTCATGGCCAGCCCCAGTCCCTGTGAGATCCTCCATCTCTCAGGTAAGCTTTTTTTTACACACAGAGGTAGCAGTGGGGTTGGTATTGCTCTTGCTGGGGTCCACCGGCTTGCAACCTCTTTGTGACGCCATTCATATTAAATCCATGTGTCTTCATAGACCTCTGCCTGGGTAAGCGTTCACATTCGATTATGAAATCGAAGCAGCTTAACAAGGGAATGCCTTGTTAACCAAAGGTCATTATCTCGTTCCCTTCTCAGGTGAGCCGGGACGAGCAGCCACACCTTCAGGAGAAACTGTCTAATGCGTGCTGCTATCTCGCACATGTTGAAAATTGAATCTCTTGAGTTTCTTTCTCCTTGTCTGAAAACGGGACGAATACTTTTCTTTCCTTCTTCCAGGGTGGTTTTGGGCCAGCTCACACGGACTGTTCCTATGGAGGAACTGCTTCCCTTTGACTTTAATGGGGTCTGTCTTTGTACGGCTGGCAAGGGATCTGGGAGCGAAGGCATTCCCGCCATGTTCTCCTATTTGGAGCGTCAGTTTCTGAGCACACGTTATGTGCTGAGAAGCTCAATCTGTTTTGTGTCTTAGTCTTCTGAGGGCCCATGCACTTGATTTTTCTTTGCAAGGTTTGGAGCAATCTTGGATTGCGGATGGAGGAAGGAGGTAGAGAGTGTTAACAGAAGCTGAGCATAGCCGCTTTTGATTTTTTCCTGTGGAAGTTTCTTTCATTACAGTTTGTGCAAGGACTGCAAGGCTGCTTGCTGTCCATGGTAACATCTTCTGTGACTCTTACTCCGAGTATTATATTCCGGTGAGATAAACATTTTGGTGAGCTCCTGATAAATGCAAAACACTTTTATTTTGCCCAATTTAAAAAGAAAGTCTCATAATCTGGTATGAATCACGGACCTTGGTCTGTTTGATTTACTGAGGTATCCCAAGCGTCTAGAACAGAGGCTGGGACATGGAAGACGCGCAATCAATATTCGTCGAATGGATGAATCTAGGTGTTGTGACCTTCAGAGAGTCAAAGATTTAATAAATCGTTTTTATTTTAGGTGGGTTTTTTGGTTTGTTTTTTTACCACAATAGGAACTGATGAGTACTGGTATTTAAAATGGCTCTTTTCTGTCTTTCTCAGGGCTTCTTCATCTTGGTGTTTGGAACAATCCTGGACCCAAAGGTATCATAAATAATGATAATTTTTCTTCTTCTTCTTCTTCTTCTTCTTCTTCTTCTTCTTCTTCTTCTTCCTCTCCTTCTTCTTCCCCTTCCTCCCCTTCTCCCTCCCCTTCTTTTTCTTCTTCATCTTCTTCCTCTCCTTCATCTTCTCCTTCTTCCTCTCCTTCTTCTTCTCCTTCTTCTCCTTTCTCTTCTCCTCCTCCTCCTCTTCTTCTTCTTCTTCTTCTTCTTCTTCTTCTTCTTCTTCTTCTTCCTCCTCCTCCTCCTCCAGCCCCTCCTCCTCCTTCTCCTTCCTCTTCCCCTTCTCCTTCCTCTTCCCCTTCCTCCCCATCTTTTTCTTCATCTTCTTCCTCTCCTTCTTCTTCCTCTTCCTCTTCTTCTCCCTCCCCTTCTTCCTCTCTTTATCCTCTCCTTCTTCCTCTTCTTCCTCTCCTTCTTCTTCTCCTCCTTCTCCTTTCTCTCCTCCTCCTCCTCCCCCTCCTCCTCCTCCTCCTCTTCCTCCTCCTCCTCCTTCTTCTTCTTCTTCTTCTTCTTCTTCTTCTTCTTCTTCTTCTTCTTCTTCTTCCACTTCTCCTCCTCCTCCCTTTTTTCCTTTTCCTGCATGATCAGTACTTGGCCCTGAAATCCTCGCTTGTAAAGACCACTTACTGAGCATCCTCTATCTCAATCATTTGCGCAGACACTTGCACAAGACATCACTCTTCTTTATGATGCAAGTAAAATCTACCATCTGGCAAACTCCTACGGAGCTAAGTATTTTATGTACATTAGCTCTAGTCCTTAAAACAATCTTGGGTATTCTTACTTTCAGTTGTATGGAGGTGGACACCAAGGCTCGGAGTGATTAACCCGGCCCATGAGCTCTACAGAAACCCACTCTTAACAAGTTGCAGCAGAAAGAGGATTTATTAAATCTCACAAGATCATCTTTGGGAAGGTCTCTCCGGCTTGTAGGCAGGGAGGGGACACGCCAGGAACAATTCCCAATCCAGAGCACAGAACTAGACAGCAGTGCTCCTCCCCACTTCCCCGGGCACAGATAGCACAGCTCACCAGGCCAATGTCAGGCAGCAGATGCTAAACTACAGTTGCCGGTCCTGTTGTCTTGGAGGTCACCCCTGGCCAGCCTGTTGGGGATCCACCGGCACTTGCTTCTTTGCAGTCTGATTGGCTGAGTCCGGGTCACATGGCTGCATCTCTGCCCCAAGGAAGGTGGGGACAGTGAATTCCACCTTAAAGAGCAGTAGACTCGGGGAAGGGAATTTTCCAAATACAGAGGAGTGTGTGTCAGTGGTGAGTGGTGAAAACAGATAAAAACTAAACAAATGAATAAAATATCAAACGTTTACTCAGGCTTCTAAGATCGCCCTCTTTCCTTTGTAGGACACTGCCTCTTAGAGTGAGCAAACTAAGCAACTCTCTCAAACATAGATGCAGGGGCCCCTGGGTAGCGCAGTCATTAAGCATCTGCCTTCGGCTCAGGGCGTGATCCCAGCGTTCCGGGATCGAGCCCCACATCAGGCTCCTCCACTAAGAGCCTGCTTCTTCCTCTCCCCCTGCTTGTGTTCCCTCTCTCGCTGGCTGGCTGTCTCTCTGTCAAATAAATAAATAAAATCTTAAAAAAAAAAAAACATAGATGCAAACACCTTCACTGCAGGGTTGATTTTTAATTAATCAATTAACTCTATTATTAAGTTAATAGCTGAGGTTTATGAAAGAGGCATTTCACCCTGGTCCTTCATTTTGTCATGAGACTATCATATCGACCTAATAAAAATTATTTAGAGGTGGTGGAGTGTTAGTGTTTCAGTCTTTCTATCTCTGTGTACTAACTTCATGCCATTAGGGGAGTTCCTTAATTCTCAGGAGCGCAGTTCCCCAAACGGAATGCAGAGATAATGATGATTTTCCTGCCTCTTCTGCTAGATCCTGGTAAAGAACAAATGTGATTTTGCAAGTGAAAAAACACAGAAAGCATTTAAGGTAGTACACAGTTGTATACCATATGATTATTTTTCTTATTAGTCATAATGCCACCACTAGTATTTATTGTCAAAGCATCATCAGCAGGATTGTTACTTATTAATTTACCAGGTGTCGTGAGATGTGCAAAGAACTCTAAGACATGGAACTTTCTATCAAGATCAAAACCTCTTACATTTAACATTATATTGTAAAAGGTCAAGACTCAAAGATGTCACAGGACATACATGATTAATTGTCATAAAGTTGTTTATGCCAGGAATCCTCACTTTTTTTTTATTAGGATTAGTAAAAAGCAGTGAGCATATGTCCCCAGATGGGTTTATTATCAATTTACAAAGTATGTATTTTGCATGTTATGAACATAACATTTAAAAGGGTGAGAAAAAAAGAGATGTAAATAGAAACTCCAGGTTGTTTCCCCATATCCCCATGGACCCTTGAGTACACAGCCCCCAAACCCCAGGGAGTGCTTCTTCCCCTTTGGATCCATGTGTGACAAAGAATACCGCATTTCCTGGGAAGCGTGAAGTCACGCTGAGCTGGAGCAGTTTGGTACCCATTAACTGTGAAGACAGAACTACAAGGCCTCGGGAGGTGAATCACGTTTTACGAAGTGGACGGGAAGATGGAATAGAAATAAGACAGTGCTGCCTTCCTCAGGAGAGATGTAGGGAAAATGACAGGCTGGTTTGGAGTCTGGGGACATGACGTGAAGTCTCATCTTCTCAGCAGTCAACTGACTTTGGGTGTCACCTCCTGTTCTTAATGTCCTTCATTGTAAAATGGAAATAGTAGTTTCTATTTTACGGGATTATTTCTTGAATAAAATGAGGTGACAGGCATGAAAAATATGTGAATATAAAACAAAATATAATTTCAGAAACAAAATATATTCGATACATTAATAAATTAGTTAATATAGGGGTGCCTGGGTGGCTCAGTCGGTTAAGCATCTGCCTTTGGCTCAGGTCATGATCCCAGGGTCCTGGGACCAAGCTCCATGTCGGGCTCCCTGCTCAGCGGGAAGCCTGCTTCTTCCTCTGCCTGCCTCTCCCCCTGCTTGTACTCTCTCTGTCTGTCTGTCAAATAAATAAATAAAACCTTAAAAAAATTACTTAATATATAAATATGCCATATTAGCATTATATTATGTTAATTTATATTATTATATATCATGTTATTATATATACATCATACATTACTTATATTATTTAATACATAAACATGCTTCATTAGTATATTATATTAATTTCTATTATTATATATTACATTAGCATTAATATACCACATATAATCATATATATTATTTAATATGTATTAAATATATTTACATTTCATATTTATATTTATGTTAAATCTATTTAATATATATTTAAAAAACAAAATATAATTATTTATTATTCTTATTTTCTTCATTCCTTGGCCTGTGCTATGTTGCATAGGATTCTTCTTTTTTTTTTTAACTATGGATTGGCCTCTAGACAGGGTTGTTTTCTCTTTTAAAAATTTTATTTATTTATGAAAGAGAGAGAGCACGAGCAGGGCAGAGGGAGAAGCAGGGTCCCCACTGTGCAGGGAGCTCAACGTGGGGCTCCATCCCAGGACCCTGGGATCATGACCTGAGCCTAAGGCAGATGCTTAACCCACTGAGCCACCCAGGTGCCCCTAGAAAGGGGGGTTCAAATAACAGACCAGCTTTGGGAAATGTCCGACTATTCAAGTGCTCCAAAAACCCACTCCCAAAGTGAAATCAAAGTTTCCTCCAGCTTGCGGCAAACTGTATTTCTTAGCCACGGGGTTCACGGGTCAGTCCTCTGAATAGAAGTCTCCGGTTCCAGCCTCATCTTCTTGCATCTCTCCCTCTCCCCACTTTTTCCTGAAGCACTTCTCCCAGTTACCGACCCCGCCTCATCCCACCGCCAGGGCCTGGCTGGTAACACACTCTCTCATCTCACCAGAGTGTTTGCCCGGCCTCAGCACCTGGGTTGACTTCTCACAATCTTTTAATTCTCAACTCTTTTTGTTCTCTATCCAGATAAGAGAAGCTTTAAAGAGTCGAGTAACTTCTGCAAAATGGATCTCCAGAATATCTGCGGTAAAGCCTTCATACTCATTATTGCATGTGGAGTGTTGCGAAAATGCTCTGTGGTATGGGTGGTTCAGAAGTGCCCCGTGAGCACCTCTCCCAGCTGCTCAGATTGTTTCTAGAATAGTGGCGCCACATCCAAAGAGAGGAAAGCAGACTTATAGGCATTTAGAGGAGAGTGGCCAGGCGGGGGGTGGGGGGCAACCCTCAACCCAGGCAGCAGGAGAGCAAGCCGGTGCTGAAGCGGAGGAATGAGAGAAGAGAAAAATCCCAGCTTCCTGTGACAGCCTGCTCGTTCTCTCTGACTCTAGTCGGCTGAACCCCATACAAAGTGTGGAAGTCCAGGGAAGCAAATTCGGACGCAGAGCTTGATTTTCAAGAGGGGCTGGCTGCCATGGTTACTGGAGTTGTAAGGAAGGCCGGGGCGGCTCTGCATGTTGTAGGGAAGCCTCTACCGTCTGGTAGCACACACGCCTTTCCTTGACCTTCACTTCCACGGGGCACAAATCATGTATTCTCACGCCAAGGCACCTTCTGAGGGAAACACGGGAAAACGGTTGGCAGCAAAAGAGACATCAGGGTTGGCCCAGGGCACATTCCCAATCACAAGAGAAGAGGCAGTCTAGAGTTTCCCACGCCAGCTTTGGATGGGATCCATACCCACGGTAGGGGCGGCACCCCGTGACCTTGAGTGGCAGCACTGCCCCCCCATATCCCTTGCCTTTCTAGTCTCTCTCCTTTGATTTTCTTAGCCCCCCCCCCAACCTTCCCTCCTTTCTCTTCCCTTTATTTTCCTACCTCTTTTGCTGTTCCTCCTACCCAAACTTGGTCCTTGGTCTCTAAACCTGGGGGATTATTGATCTCTCCATATCTTTTCCAGCTGAAATTTTAAAAAGCTATGTTTTATTGAGAATAAACATCCATAATTATTTAAAGCAGCGGATCTCAACCTTAGCCAAAGATTGCAGACAATTAGGAAGCTTCTCTACATGTTGCCTGAGTCCCGCCCTGGGGAGTCTCATTGGATGGGTCTGCGGTGGGTCTGGGAATTTTACAAGCTCCCCCAGGTGGTTGTAATGCTGGGACCCTCTCATCCACGCTTTCCTGAAGTACCTAGCATTGTACGTATTTGCTCTAACCAGCCCGCCTGGCGGACCCCCCGCCCCAGCTCACTGGTCTGCCTGGTGCTCTCAGGAGAGGCCGGGCTCTTGCGAACCCTTCCAATCTGGCACCGATCCTTTCTGAGACCGTTTCGGTACCAATCCATCCAGCCACACAGAGGTATTCCGCCCTTCAGTGCCATCCAGAAATAGTCATTTGGCCCACTTCCCTTTGTGTTTTTACGTAAAAGAAAAGTCAGGATTATACCCAGAACTTTATTATCAGTTTGTTGGTTGTTGGAGTCTGTGGTTTTCAACACCAACTGCACCTTAGAAACACCGAGAGAACTTTTAAGAAATACCAAGTACACCCAAGAAAATTAAACCAGAAACTCTTGGGGGTAGGGCCTGTCACTTTTTTTTTTTTTTTTTTTAACTCCCCAGCGATTCTGATGAGCTGCCAGGGCTATGGACCATGGTCTAGGAACCCGGTGAATTTATGCTAACTTCTTGCAACCCTTCCTCTGCCCACTAACTAGGCTGCTGCAAGTCAGTTTTCTCAGCCCTCCTCAGAGGAAGTAGGCTTATTGTCGGCCTTCTCTGCTGCCTTGTAGACCTCTGCTCCTTGGGTAGCAACCTCCCACAGGCCGGACTGAACTCTGTCCCCTCGTAGGTAGTAACTGCCTGTGAGGTGTCAGTCCCCGCTCCCCATGCCCAGGATACGAAATGTGCGCGTCTGTGTTCTTTTTATATCCAGTGTGGTGCGTTAGTCTGTGTGGTCATTCTACCGGCCAGTTAATGCATTACTTGTCCTAAACAACGTTTCCCTAAGACACGAGGCTATTTTAGACTCACGTACATTATAAAAGGATGACTGTACCATGGAAGGTTCCAGCACGCCAGCTGAGAAGAGCTATTTGAGGTCTAGGAGGCATTCTAGTGTTGCTCTGTCTCTCCAGGCCACTCACCTGCCTCCTCCCGCCTCCCTCCCACACGAGAGACCCCTCAGGAGAGGGAGCCAGGCGAGTGCCGCGGAGAAGCTCTCACACCGGCCTGTTCCTATGTTGTCAGCGGTGCTAATATAAAGAAGAAGGGGTTGGAGTGAAAGGATAAAATCAATTGCTACAGGTTGCCACTCTCTCTGTGCTTGGAATAATTGTGATAATTGCAAATAGACTAATAATGATTAAGTGCAGTTTTACTTTTGTTGTCAACAGAACCTTTCTACTGATTTCTCTTGTCACCCCACCAAAGGGCCAAGCTAACAAACCCGGTCAGACCCCTAACTTGGGAGGTGAGTGCGAAGGAAGGGGGTTCTCAAAGACATGCCATCTATATGACGTTTCTTTTAAAAACGTCGCAGAGGGAGTTGTTGTAATTAAGAATGATTTCTTTCTTGGTTGAAAGGATTCTTATACAAGCCATTCTCATCTAGGTATGGTTAGAGTTATGTCCATGCTTCTATTGGTTGCACTACTGAAACTTTTGTTGGTTTTGTAAAACAATGAGGCATATCTGAGAGTGGTTGTAAGTTAGCCTGAGTGTAGTTCGGGCAGAGTGAGCAGAAGTGCCAGCTCTGCATGGCTGCCGCCCCCCTCCCCTCTCTAACTCCCCATCCCCAGGGTGTGAGACCAACAACATCTCCACATATCCCACCGTGGCCCAGGACTTATCATAAACACTATCTGTGAGAGGCTTCGGGGATAATAGAGAAGTTAATTCACTTTTGAGGTAATGTCTGAGAGAGAGAGACAGAGAAACAGAGGGAAGGGGGAAACAGAAGTACAGAGACACTGAGGGGCGTGGTGACTCTGGGTTGTACGAAAGCCACAGCGATAGGTGGACATGCGCAGACAAGTCTTCCAATCCTGTGTGTCCGTGTCCCTATAGATCCAGAGGGAGAAGATTAGCCACCCGGCACAGGATACCCACATTCACAGTGAGTCAGAGAGATGCAGAGAGAGGCCAGGGAGGGAGAGGCCACAAAGGGAGACCCAGAAGATACAGAAAGAAACAGAGATGTATACAGAAACACAGACAGTGACAGAGACAGAGTGGAGAGAGATGGAGAGTGAGGCGCTCAGATATCGAGACAGAGCCTCCCTCCGCCACCCCAGTACATCCGGGCTCCAGTAAGCCGCTGTGGCTGAGACCTGTGGCAGCCTAGGACCTTGTACAAAGAAAGGGGTCTTTTCCAAGAGGAAAGGAAGTGGTCCAGCTTACAGAAAGACAAGGCTTGTAACCCAGCATTTGTAGGCAACAGAAAATTGCCTGTTCCTGGATTCCAGAGTGACTTAAAAGACTCCCATTTGCCAAGGGGACTCTACCCAAAGGGGCTTATTGTTCCAGAAAGAGTGAGTCCATAATGCAGCTGTTGTGAGGCTTTGGGGTCTTGCTGCTTGTACATTAAAGTTATGATTTTCTGTTCTTGACAAGGTCATACGTTCCAGGAATGGCAGAGCCCCAGGGAAAATGTACTTCACCCTGTCTTCTTGCCTCTGGGAGTATGAAGGAGCCTCCCAGGCTGTGCTGCTGATGGAAGAGTGCATGAAGCGTGGGAAGGACGGAGGGCCCCTCTGGCTAAGCTGTTCTGCGCTGCTGAACCCTTCTCCCCAACAACTGTCAACATACATATACACGCCATGCCAGGCATCCACAAAGGAACAGAAAGACAAAATGGGCTGGAGCAGGACTCTGGTCTTGCTGGAACCTCCAGCTCATGCTGTTGGGTCATGTTTATCCTCAGGAAGAGAGTCTGGTTCATGTTGGCAAAGGTGGCCTGGGATGTCACCTGGCTGGATTCTGCTGGTTGCTAAGGGAGGGGCCCTCGTGAATAGTCACCAACAGTTGGGCTCACTCTAAATAGGTCATTGCTGGTTCTTTGTACAAAAGGAATCCAACTGCCAGCATAGCCCACCTGTCCAAATTTAAATGGATTACACGGTTAGCCTGGCTTGGGCTGAGATGCAACTTGGCCGTGAGCCAAGTGAAAAACATAGAGCTTTTGAACCAGAAAGATGCTCATTGTCAGTTAAGAAGCCTGGAGCCTGGAGTGATGGGCCACAGCTAATCAAGGCTTGAGCCAGAGCTAGAAACCCAAGTCTATTGGCTTCCAGCTCTGAACTTGCTCCTTAAGACACAGAACCACTGAGAGACTCTGTCTGCTCCGATGATGTAAGGTTAACCCTCACCAACAATGTTTTTTTGAAACCAGTGATGAGGAAGGGAGACTATCATATTTCAAGTACAGAGCTGCTCATTTTCTTAACCTTGTAGGTAAACAAATTGGATGTTTAAACAAGGAGTCACCCTATAGGAAGGCAGTACAATAGGTAGAAGCCTTTTGTGGGGGGTGGGGGGGGTGGGTAAGTTCTTTTATAAAGCAAGCACCAGACTGTTGCATCAGAAGAAAATGAGTGGATAAAGGAAAAGGGGGCAGTGAATAGCCTCTAATTATCCTACCAAGAAGCCAGTGTTAATGATATTACATTGCAAAAGGGAAAGTGAGACACACTTTGTGAATGAGTGGGGTCTCTTTCTTTTTTACTGTAAAAAATTTTCTCTACGTAAGGAGGCTTGAAAAAGCAAAAAAAAAAAAAAAATACAATGAAGAAGTCAATCAGAAGGTAGAAAAAGAAACCAACCTGCAGAGTTAAGTCATCTTTCTAGTGGCATTGCTTATCTTGCGACAACAGTCACATTTTTCTCAAATGACGTCAGGAAGGGATTTTAATTTGACATTTCCCTAGTTATTTCTGTCGAGTCTCTTCCAGGGAAGGGAGTGAGGCAGGCACAGTCCCAGTTTTCATGACGCAGAGATCTCAGTACAAGGAAATGTGACTTATGCAGCGTCAATGTATTGAAGTGAGGATGGAATCTCGTGAAGCCAAATAGTTCTAGAATTAGAAATCTGGAAAAGCCTTAGAAAAGACTGTGTCCAATGGCCTCATTTCATAGATGGGAACTCTGGGCACGATCAAGGGAGAGAGATTGGTCTTTCATCTGTATTGTGTGTTAAGCATGAAACAGTCTCATCTAGGATGCTCTCCTCAGATGTAGACCGCTTCCTGGGATGGGATGGCAGTAAAGGCATTCTTCCTTGGGTGCTAACAGAGAAACTCCAGAAGTGTTTGGAAATCCCTTGAGGAAGCTGTACCTTTTCTCCTGCAGCCCACCATCCAGTCTGCCCCTTCCTGAAAGACATCAGTGAACCGCACGTTTAGGGTGACTGTGGAAGACCCCGAGTGGAGAGGCATCCAGTGTCCTACTCACACCTCACCAAGGAAGTGACTTGCTCAGGTGGCTCAAGGAGAAATTGGTGCTACCAGTGTCTAAGGCAGATTCGTGGTTAGACACTTAAGACATGATGATTCTTGGGAAAATTACTTAAATTCTTTACATTTTGTTCTTCTCACCCATACATTGAAAAAATAGAGTCTACCTCATAGGGTTGTTGTAGATTAAAGGAATACATGTAGGTAAAATACTTAGACTGGTATTTGGCCGTGGAAATGTTAGCTGTTTTTGTTAAAGTGCCTGTAAATTCACGTACGTACAGACACACGAGCAAACACACAGCCGTGGGCTTGGCCATGAGTTTGGAGACCGGCACCCTCGTGGAATTTAGTTCATTGACTTCTAAATAAAAGAATTAAGCATTTGATTCAGTCTGTTCAACATCAGGGGGTCAGCTAGCAAAATCCACCGAGCATATCACTGGACAGTTCTTTCATTCAGTGTTACCACGATTGTCATACAGAGTCCCCTGCCTGGGAAAGACTCGAGGGCTCTATTTGGGGCACACTGTCTGAGCTCTGCTCCACTTTTCACTTTTCTATGAAGTCTTCCCTGATGAGTCCATCCGGAAGGGCTGATGGACCCCACCTGATTCCTATAATATTTATAATCCGTGACACTCACTTTATATTTAGTATTTATTGTGTTTTATTGTTCGTTTACTTTCTGCCTTTTGGTGTACGTAGATTTTCTTTCTCAGATAAGACTAAACCTTTGGGGACCGGGTTACTCACTTGCTGTACTCACTGTGTCACTCCCTTTCGTACGCCCGAAGTGCAGAGCAAGGTGTGTTGCACGTAGAACGTGTTTAATAAAGGCCTTTGATTACACACCCACAGGTTTGATGATACCGGCTTTTCAATTCCCAAATGATCCGGCACTTACCTCACAACCTCAGTAGAAACGACCTAGTTCCACAAACGGGGCCTCCTTAATCTTCATTACTGTAAAAGATGGAACAAAATCGCCTTTCCCTTACTTTTCCTTAATGTCAACATTTCCCCTGGTGATATTGAAATGGAGGTTTGTGTTAGGTTTTGGGGCTGGGGGGGCGGTATGTACATAGGAGACACTAGGATGGGGATGTGTGGGTTTTGGTGGTGAGAGAGGAAATCCAACCCGGCTACTCTGTCGGCAGTCAGACCACATGAAGCTGCTTGCAAGTGGACACTGTGCCTTCTGTGTCTGAACTGCCCATGGTCATGGCCCGAGGCTCGGGAAGAACTCTTGGCCCAGTTATCAAAAAATAAAACAAAAATCTCTTTGGTGTAAGGTAGGGATTAGATCATGATTTACCGATTTCCTAGCCAGTGTTTCCCCAAGTTCCACACCAACACAGGCAAAACTGTGATAGCCCTTAAAACTCATCATCCACAGTGGCCCAACTCTGCATTTTCCCCCGTGTTCTAATTACACCAGTGCAGGAGATGCGGCCCGGTCTCATGTGATCGTCTGAGATACAGACGAGGAATTAAAGCACAAACAAGTGACTCATTTTAATGGATTTACTCCAGACAGGAGAAACCTGTAATTTCTCTTAGGCGTGCTTGATGGACCCATCGCGGAGTGAATCACAGACTTACACAAGCCTCGAAACCCAGGGCGGTTTTACAGTTCTCAGACTTCTCACAACAGGTGGCTGGTTTGCACTGGGGCCTCTTGGATTTCCCTTTCAAAAATGGAGAGGAGGGATCACAGGCACTGAAGGGGACCATGGGAGGCGCAAGGGCAGGCACCCGTGATGGTGGGGCACAGCGGCCGGAAACTCGGTGCCAACCCTCCCGCCCGGCTGCTAGCTTTCCTGGATGCGGTGAGTACACGTGCCAGGACCAAACCGTCCTCTGACTGAAGACCGGGTTGGTTTTGCGTGTATTCCGGAATGGGGAAAATGTGTGATTTATGGTGGTATTTTCTGGAATGCTTGATTCTGCAGGAAGCTTTCCTGACATTATTTAGAAATTGGCTAGCTCAAGGTTAAAGTATTTCCTAGATCTCTTTTACATTTGTTTTTCTTTAAAAAGTCATTTGTCAGGATCTAATTGCTCACTCTTGGAGTGAAAATACAAAGCACTTTGTCAGGGAATTAGACTCCGTTTTCTGATTGTCCCTTTGCTTGATAAAGGGAATAAGCAAACCAGCTTTCAATTCCCTTCCTTTAGGCTGAATGTAAAGTTGTATATATATTATCATAAAGCATTCGTGAGTAGTTTCTTCTTATAGTGGGGCTGACAGAGCTGTTTTTTATATCAACTTAAAAAGAAATATTTCCGGGGCGCCTGGGTGGCACAGCGATTAAGCGTCTGCCTTCGGCTCAGGGCGTGATCCCGGCGTTATGGGATCGAGCCCCACATCAGGCTCCTCCGCTGGGAGCCTGCTTCTTCCTCTCCCACTCCCCCTGCTTGTGTTCCCTCTCTCGCTGGCTGTGTCTCTCTCTCTGTCGAATAAATAAATAAAATCTTTAAAAAAAAAAAAAAGAAACATTTCCTCCCTGACTGCTAAAATCTTTTTGCAAAGTCATCTACCCTTGTTTTGAGTGGTCTACTGAACACCATTTAATCACCTATATTCCTCGTCCTCTGAGGACAATTGTAGCCTTTCAAATGTGTGTCGTAAGGTGCTATTTTGTGTGTGTGTCAGTACTCTGTGAGCTTTCTTCCTGGAGCTGAACAATTGCCCAGTTTCTCCATTACTTTAAGATCCTGTAAGTCTCAAGAGAGTTGTTGAGAGGCTAGATACCTTCCAGCTCTGACATCATGCGATTCTTCAAACACAACAGTATTTGAACCAGACTGCCATTCTCAGCAAAGAAACTGAGCAACAGAGAGATTGGCTGGAAGCCATCTAAAATAGCCCAGGATAAGATGCTTCTGATTCTAATAGATCTTTTCTATCTTTCTTTCCCCCAAGGCTCTTTATGAAACAGCTTCTCCATGGCAAGGGACAACTGGTAAGAGTGACTGAATCCATTCTGCTACTGAGGCCAAGAAACACGCAAACAACTTGTTTAGCTGTCTGACTCTATAATCAGAGCCCTAATTACACCAGCGGAGTAGACGGAATGTACGGTTATGAAATTCAGCAGAGGGGAACAAAACACACACACCCTAACATGTGGGGCAGCAGACTCTAAGTTCCTCACCCTCAGTTAACCTTTCTGAACTGGTCCTTCCCATCAAAGGGATTGGCCAATGAGTGTGAGGTGAGTTGCTGCCTAGAAGGTGAGCCAACAAGTGGAATGGGACCTCCCTCTCCCGTTGGGGTGAAGTTCATGGAGGGGAACACTTTGGGGAAGTGTCCACTTTGTCTGCACACATCCCTAACCGGCTCTCCTTGGTTGTTCTGTGTAGAGGGGTTTGAGAGATCACGGCTTCCAATGCATTCCTTCCTGACTGATTGTGGTTATCGTTCCTAGGCTGTACCTTTTTAAATTTGCTTTGAGAGTCCTGATGCTAGCACTCGCACAGCATGTCTGGGCAGGCGGGGAGTGCCTCGGTTCCATGACTCATACCCTACAACTCCATTCTAGCGCAGATCAGAAACAAGCTCCAGGACCCAGGCAGACTAATTGTATTTCTTTTTTTTTTTTTTTTAAAGATTTTATTTATTTATTCGACAGAGATAGAGACAGCCAGCGAGAGAGGGAACACAAGCAGAGGGAGTGGGAGAGGAAGAAGCAGGCTCATAGCAGAGGAGCCCGATGTGGGGCTCGAACCCATAACGCCGGGATCACGCCCTGAGCCGAAGGCAGACGCCCAACCGCTGTGCCACCCAGGCGCCCCGTATTTCTTAATTCCAACTCATTCAGAAACCCAGCTCTTAGTTCAAGGGAGGTGGGACAAATAGGAGATGGTGTTTCAGAACAGCTGGGGTCTTCTAGGTCTGTCCAAGAAAGTGTCTTGTGAGCTCTGACCTTGGAGACAGGGCAAAAAGGATGCTTACGCTGCCATGCCTGGGGCAGACATCACTCATCTGGCGTGGCGTTGTCTCTTGCCGAACCTAGATAGGACCTCACAATCCTTTTGCACAGAGGCTCCAAGTAGTATATCAAAGGGGTAGGCTGGTAGCATGTCTACTTAAATCACCCGGTTCCAAAAGGATCTAGAGTAGCACATACGCTCACCTTCCCCTCTAAGATAGAGAAGTTGCCTTGTGATTTTAAAACAGAAACTTCAGAAGTTGGTATCATTCTCTGTGGGGCCATTCGCTTATTCAGCACATGCTGACCGGGTAACTATTATGCCTGTTACACTCTGCTGGGGACTGAGAAATATCCCTTCCTGTTCACCTCCTAATGACAACCCCTTGGGTATGGTGGCAGAAAAACAAGAGGCAGGGCGCGTTTCTTTGTAAATGTCAGGTAACTGTTTACCTCATCACCACAGAAGCCTCAGGCATAAGTCTTCTGCGTCTTGTTTTCTCTTTCTGTTTTTAATTATCCATTTCTGAATCTGCTTTCCCCTTCCTGGGATCATCCCAGACATCTGAGTGTCATCCCATCTCTGCCTGCCTTTCCTCACCTCTCCACCCAGAGATCACGTGTCAGGATAATTCTGACTCTTCTCAGTGTTAAAGTGGGCCTATCCATTGCCTCCTTCTTTCAGGATTCACTAAGCCAGGTCTGCTACTCTCCGAGGCCCTCCTTTGGGTCCCTGTGAGTGACCTCCTGTGAGGGTATTAGCATGGGTGCTGGGACGTGGTAGGTGCCCAACAAATGCACGTGTAGTCTGAGTCTGGATACATTAATGTGTTCCAAGATGGCGTGTGGTCCTTGAACAGTAGCCTTGAATTCCCCCAGGCACTTTGGATGATAAGGTAAATTTGGTATGACCAGAGTGAAGCAGTCTTTTTACCACAAGGATTCCCAGAAACTCTGCTCTGCGTCCATATATATGTGAGGAGCTGGGGGTGGTGATGCTGGGACACACGGTTTCTCCGACTGATCTGACCACGGAACCCCTGGGTCTTTTATGAGACCAGAGTTTCACAGAAACCCACTTCAGGACACAATATCTTGGCCAACTGCAATCGTCGCCAAACTGTATTGTTTGCCGTACTAAATAAAACAGGCAGATTTCCTGCAATCAAAAAACATTTAAGTCATTGTATACAAATGTGCTCAGGGTCAAGTTTTCCTTCCATTCTTTTAAAATTCAACTTTGGTGCCTGCTACAAACTTGGCAAACAAGTGGCGTGTAATATGTGTCAACCCCAGGCATAAATACACATTGTTGCACCACAATTTGGTCAGGATTACCGCGTACTGTTTTTATGTTCCCCCACCAGGTACTAGGATCTTGATTTAAATGGCCAGGGACAGTTCTTTCCAACAAAGCGTTTTTCTGCCACCATACCCAAGGGGTTTAGAGAAGGAGCAATTTTATGAAAACATGCAATTTTGCTGTTAAACTGACCACACTGCAAAGACAGAAGTCAGTGAAAGGTATGAAGGCAATCTAAGCATACTGGACATAGAATAACTCTGGATTCTCCATGGGGGAAGGACCTCTTGACTCCAGCACTCTTCTCTCAGCACTAGTAGACCCCGGGCCAGGCAGGTTGTCCTTGATTACGTTCACATCTGAAAGCTGCCTCTTTCAGTACTGTCAGTGTTTTTGCCAATGTTCTTTTGGACAATCCACTCTTGTAACATTTATTTAAATTCTGTGTCCTTGTTCTTTTCTTCATTCTTTCAAGAGGTCACTTACTATATGCAGACACTATGCTGGGTATTGGAGAAATATTATATATTCACATATATATATACACACACACATCTATATAAATAATATTTCTATTTATATATACAGTAATTTTTTTTAGAGAGGAAGAGAGGGGGTGCAAAGGGAGAGGGAGAGAGAAAATCTTAAGCAGGCTCCACGCCCAGTGCAGAGCCCAAAGCGGGGCTCGATCTCACAACCCTGAGATCATGACCTGAGCTGAAATCAAGAGTCGGACGTTTAACCGACTGAGCCACCCAGGTGCCCAGAAGTACTTTATATCTGCAGAAAATTTTCAGTTCAACGTTATGCAAAACTCAAAGTTCGCTTTAATTACTAAGTCTTTATCAATGGTGAATTTAAGTATGTTTCTTCCATTCTGTTCCATAAAATATCAGCCTCTGATTGTGAATTATGCTGTATATGCTTCTTTTTATTTTTTAATTCCCCATTTCAGAGCTCCTAAGCACTGGCTTATTGTGTGCTCTGCAGAACGCTCTGGCTTTTGGCTTCAGCTGTCTCTATCGCGATAGGACAGTTTCCATTCTACTCTTTCTGGTGAGAAGAGAAACAACCATGTGGGGCTACCTTGAGCACACATGTCTCCATCTGACCCATCCCTACCAATCAGACTAGGCAACAATTAGAATGCCGTGCCTCCTCTTGGGTAACATTATTAAACAACCCCTCCTTCCCACTTGTAATTATTGAAGGACACTTACCATATAATTATCATACAAAATGGTAGATGGGTTACATACACCAGACTATAAAAACATGAATGATGAAATAGCAAATTAATTAACCAAAACTCTCCAAACGGCTAACTGTGCTCAGTTCAAAGTTTCTGTTTCTTGTGGTCATGCTTATGATTTCATATGACACATAAATGATCTGTTAGTACATTTTTTCTTAGAAAAAAATGAATGTGTCATTATTTCATAATGTTCCACAAAGAGCGTAATGATCTACAGAAAATGCCATGACTATTGGATCCTTTAGTCCCTGAACACTTTCAGGAGCTGTGGGCTTATAGGGGCCCTGGCACTGCTCAGGAAAATGGTTTTGGACTTCCTAAATCACATCACATCATTGTGCCAAATGCCTGACTTTCTTCCAGCAAGATTAACTTTAAGTAAAGTTCTTATATTGAAAACCGTGGACGGTAAAAGTCTTCCTTCTGAAGCCTTAGATAGCAGGCATTATTACTTACAAGTGGCCTCCTGTTGGCTCGTCTTCACCCATTTCACTGTGCATTTCAAACCATTGCTCTCTAGGTGGAAGAGAATCGCATTTACCCTCAGCATCAGTCCTATTATTTGGCTCTGGATGTAGGTATCTTTTTTCCCTGATGCACGTACCTTGGGAAGAAGATTTGGATAGAACTGTGAAAAATAGTAAAGAGAAGGACCAAAGGGACCACTTCAGTGGGAGAAGTGAATGATTTACGACTTGATGATGAAAATGAATCTTCCAGTCGATATTTCTACTTCTCAAATTGTAGGTTACAATCCATTAAAGGGTTGTGGATTCAATTTAATGGGTGGCAACCAATTTCTGAAAGAATGTCAGAGTGAAATGCAGGATAAAAATCATAGACAGAGCAGAGTGTCTTGCTCATAGGCGGGAAAGATAAGCAATACGTAAAAGTTTTTGAAATATAAAAATTATGTATTTTTCCACTTTTATGTATGGATACCTATACACATACATATATATGTCTGTACCCAATGAGTCATGATGTAAGATCTGTTTTATTATTGTGTCAGGATAAAAAAATTTTGAAAGCCACAGGTGTATATGTGAAACGCACAGTTACATCTGAGACAACTTACACTGGGTCTTCTAGTATTTTCTTTTGTGAAGACAGTTAAAAATCTATCCTAAATAATATTAATATTGCAAATTGCTTAGTGTCCACCAATTTGCCACGTACACGAGAACTTCTTTCCATCCACTCATGTAAGCTCTTGAATCCCACACACATATCCCAGCAACTGTGCAAATCCATTACCACACTTTGCTTGTCATGCTGCCATGTTTCCTTTCCCTTGCTCAGACTTGCTCTACAAGATGATAGTATAAGCCAAAATACTTCCCCCCTGTTCATTGGTTAGGAATGCAAAGAATTTGAAGCTCAAAGACAATTTGGAAGCCTTCCTGTAAGTGCCTGTGGCTCATCCTTTCACGTGAAGGCTCACCGGAGTCATGACAGTCCATCTTAGTCTTGACTCCACCCAGGGAGGGTCTGATCCTTGATCAGTGGGTTTTCTTTGCTTCCTGGCCACAGATTGTCTGGTGATCCTAGACGGATCAGACTTAGCTCATCTCCATGACAGCATAAAGGAATTTGTTTGCTGAGGCTCAGTTTCTGCTCAACCTTATTCACTAGCTACAGTACGTAGATGATCTCTCTTCTGTTGGTTTGGCTTGTCTGCATTCCCCACTGGACATCCTTTATGGAAATGACAGCACCCTTTATTTCCCTACCCCCAGCATCTGGCACAGTTCCTGGCAAATAGGAGGCACTTGATAAAGGGTGGTTCGTAGTATGAATAATCATCCCACATTTTATGAAATGGATGAGAAAGAAAATAGGCTCAGCAAGGTCAAGTACTTCATCCATAGCATAAATATGATTAACAACCTAGTACACGCTGACTCTGAAGTCCGTGGATGCATCTGTACCAGGAAAATCATTCTAAGGAACTTTGTTTGAGATAATTGGTCTTAGTTTCCACTATCCTATCAGAAAAGGATGGTGTGCTCATCATGACGATGTTGATGAATTTCCACTGTTGCAAAGATGCTTTCTTGGAGATTGGTCTTTGAAAGGAGGAACTATCAAGAAAAAGCCTTTATCAAAAGAAAAATTGTAACCATGTGTGGTGACAGATGTTAACTAGACTTACTGATCGTTTCATAAAAATACAAATATCGAATCATTATGTCGTACACTTGCAACTAATAAAATGTTGCATGTCAATTATATATTTAAAAAAGAAAAAGGCAAGAAACAGAGATATGGCCAAAGAACAGAGAGTTATCTTCTCACGCTTCTAGTTCTCTGTACAATAGTTAATCCATCTATGAGAGAGAGTCTCAGTGCTTGCTCCAGCAACAGACGACAGAGTATATTCGTTTCATTTTAAGTTATTGACTCCATTTGCCCAGAGAGACAGTACGCTGTAGAACAGCAGTTCTCAACTGGGAGCAATTTTCTCTCCCAGGGCACATGTGGCAATGTCTGGTGACGTTTTTGGCTGTCACCGCTGGGGAGGAGGCTGTTCCTGGCATCTAGTGCATTGAGGCTAGAGGTGCGACTGCACACCCTACAATTCCCAGGACAGCCCTCAACAACAAAGAGCCATCCAGCCCCAAAAGTCAATAGTACCAGTGCTGAGAGATCTCACTCTAGAGCTTGGCTTTCCAGCTGCACCATCTGGGTCGAACTCTTGGCTCCACCACTTTTTATGAGTGCCCTTGACTCATAGTTTCTCCACACTTTGTTCCTTGTCTTCTCCACTGATAAAATGAAGATGGTAATACTGTCTTATATCATCTGATTAAATGAGGTAATGCGAAGAAAGTGCTCAGAACTGTGATTGGCAAATACACGTTCTTGATACATGTGACTGTTAAAGAAAATAGTGGATTAAATAATCAGAAATGATTCCTTGGTGAACATAGATCTTTCTTGGTGCTTCCGTCACTTCCTGTCTATTGTTCGTAGACACGTTAACAGTTGAGAGAAAATCTTTCCCTTTTTTTTACACGTTAGCTGGCCCGAAAGTAGACGTTGGTGTCCTTTCTTGGAGCAGGATGTTTTGGTGTGGACATCTCAGAGTACCCAGCAGGGTCACCAAGTGGTTGGTTAGTTGGCTGAGGCTTGTGTTGTCTGGCCTCATCACCTCCAGCTGGATCCACTTTCATTCTGTATTGCAGGTGAAGATCCTAATGTGTGAAAATGAAGTCCCAGGCAACCACGATTTGCTGTTTAATGTTATTTCTGGCCATAGAATGTTCTCACTATAGATCCAAGGTCCACATAAAAGTAAGTTTGATCCATTCTTAGGTGGTCCCATGAGAAATTTGTCAGTCCTCCTAGATGGCTAAATTTATGATAAATAACATAGTCTTAAATACATTTTCAAATGACTACAGTTTTGCTCCGGCTGATAGTTTTGTTTTGTTTTTTTTTTTAAAGGGAACAAGAAAAGTTGAGAGGAGGCTGGGCCCTGCAACAGTATATTTGCAGGGTGCAACAGAGTGCAACAGTATAGTAGAAAAATCACGTTGCAAGCCGCAGAGAATGTAGACAGGCAGCTGCTGTGAGGGGGCAGTACTAGCCTGGCAGATAGCACTTCGGCTCGAGACCTTACTTTTATTTCTCATTAGTTGTACAAGTCATTTTGCTTCTTTGAGTCTTAATTTCCTTATCTATAAAATAAAGTGTTTCTTTTCTTTTAGATAATTTTTTACAGCCCTTTATAGCTATAAAAGAGTTTGTGATCCTATTATTGTCACCTAATGATTATTCCTAGTACCTGCTTATTTCTTCCTCTCTGGGGATCATGATACCTGGTAGATCATATTAGCTCCATTTCATAGCTACAGTTAATACAGATGGAGACCAGCTTAGCATTATAATTACTACATCTCTTTTCTCCCTGGGTACTTAAACTTTCCAAAATATGTACCCTATTCACTAACCGGACCCTCAGGGCCCAAGTGACCCCTGGCAAGGTTCTAGCCCTCCTCAGAGGAGAGTTTGTTCTCCCTCTGTGCTCACCTCTATGCTTCTGTCTGTAAATTCCCGCGATACCACACGTGGACCTGGTACAGTTTTCTTCTGAGTCCTGAACACATTTTCTCTTCACCTCCACATGGAGCCTCTACATTGAGATAAGAGAGGAGAGTCCCACAGTAAAGAGGACCTTTGGGAATTTATGTTTTACAGGATGGAGATAAACTTCAACACCTTGAAGGGAGGCTCAAGACTGGAAGGATACAAGGTATGTGTCTACAGAGCAGTCTTCTTCCATATGGAGACTGAGTAGAGGAAACGAAGGGCATGGATATTGCCGAGCACGTCCCCAGTCCACAAGCTCTCAAATGGAATAACAGTCTCTAACAAGTTCTCAATGTTTACCAGTATTGATAGACTTTCTTACAATTTTACCATTATCCATGGCAGAGTCAATGACCCACATTGGCAAATTATTCACATGCGTTTTAGAGTAGAAGACAGGTGTTCACTTTAAAACCCCAAAAGGAAATCTGTTTGAACTAATGAGCCAACAAGAGCAGAAGAGGGAACAGGGCAGAATTCATTCCTTCATGTGAAGAGATTTTCAGAATGCTTAAATGTACGTAACACTCTGGTGCTGGGAAGTCTACGGAAGTGATGTAAGATACGTATTGTGTTGGTGAGATGGGTTACTCAAAAACTCGGAGATAAACTATGGAGGTAATCATTACTAGTAAGATAGTGAAATCACGTGGTTCTTACCCAAAGAGTAGAGATCACTGGATTCTGCACAGACATGGCCAAATATATTTTTAGCAAAAAATACATGGCTACGTAGATGTGGAATTGAGAAAAGAGGGAGAGAGAAGGCTAGCCTTCATTGAGCGTTTATGGCAACACTGATCGAAGTGCTGGATGCTCCTTCATTCAGTGTTTGTAAAAAGATGATGGCATCACCTCCAAACTGGATAGATGAAGAAATTGAGAATCAGTAAGCTTAAATAACTTGCAAAACCAGGGACCGTGGGTAGGTGGTAAAGAAAAATGCAGACTTACTCGTTTCTTTTCTCCATGAATGGGGTCATCCGCAGAGCTGTCCAAACCATAACTACAGATGCCTCCCTTGACTCACAATTAGTCACCACGTCGTATTGATTTCAATACCTTACTAGCTCCCATTGGGATCTACGTCTTTTCATTCCATTACCGCTATCTTAAGGCAATTCTTCCTGGGAATACTTTAGCAGCTTCTTGGGCTCTCTGCCTCGAGTCAATCTACCCAATTTGTGGATCAAATTAGGCCTGCCACCAGGTTTTAGAAATAAAGTTTTATTGAAACATAGCTGTGCCCATTTATTTACGTATTGTCTTTGATTGCCTTCATACCACAAAGGCAGAGTTAAGTAGTTTTGACAAAGACCACTTGACCTCCAACGCTGAAAATATTTATACTCTGGCTTGAGTTGTTCTATTTAGCAAATAAAAATATGGAATGCCTCATTAAACCTAAATAACAGATAAACAATAAATGATAACGCACAGATCATACGAACACCAGAAACTTATTCATTGTTTAATTGTTAATTTTCAGTTGATCCCTGGTATTCATGGATTCTGTATTTGTTCTTTGAAACTTATTTGTAACCCCCAAATCACTGGTCACAGTGCTTTCTGGATCATTCACAGAAAAAAAAAAAATCGAGTTAGCTAAGGTGCAAGTTCCCAGCCAAGCAAGGTGGCTGTCAGCCTTCTTGTTCTAGCTGTCCTGCTATAAATAAGTAATGCTTTGTGTGGCATTCTTTGTGTGGCATTACTAATGCCATATTTTTTGCATATGGGCTTTTTGTTTGTGATTTTGCTGCTTAAGATGGCCCTGAGTGTAGTTCTAAGGTGCTGTCTGGCGTTCCTAAGGGGGCTATGATGGGCCTTAAGGAGAAAATTCACATGTTCGATAAGCTTTGCTCAGGTGCTGTTATGAGTTATGGTGCTGTTGGCCATGAGTTCAATGTTAATGGATCAACAACATAAATAAAGTGTCTTTAAATAGAAACACAAATAAAACAAGCTCATGTATTAATCAGCTGATAAAAATGAAGCTGGTAAGAACCTGCCTTGATTTCCCCTCATTCAGTGTTTGTGGAAGCAACTCCATAGACCATAACTACTGCAAATGGTGAGACTGAACTGTGTCTGAAAACAAAATTAATATTTAACTGGGCTTTCTGTAGTTTATCTGGCAGCTCTAGCTGGGCCTTTATAGAAAATCTTACTGCCTTCTGCTCTATGCTATTGCTAATTATCTTTCAAAAACCAATCCAATCGTGTTTTCTGGAACCCCCATATTTGCACAGAATTTGAAGTCCTTCGTGTCTTGACTCCTGCTTTTCTCCCATCCTCATCTGTTGCCCCGCTCCCCACAGATGCTCTAAACTCGCCTTTCTGTCTGACCTGCGAGCCCTCCTCTCCATGTGCTCTTCACTCTGCCTCGACTGCAGCTCCGCAGTCTGCCTGGCACGCCTTACTTGGGGCTGAGGACACTGCTCAATGTCACCTCCTCTGGGAAGCAAGCAATCCCCCAATCCCTAGAATGAGTGAACTGCCTCCATCAGAGCACAGCAATGCTAATTAGGCCCCTTCCTCTCTCTTTCCCTTTTCAGCGAAATGCCAAGGACCTTGTATCTCTGCTTCCAACTGCAGCCAGCCCTGTGCTCAGCACTTTCGTGGAGAAATAGGATTCACATGTCATCAGAACAAGTGGCAAAAATCAACTGAAACATGTACAAGCCTTTCTGTGGAAACACTCTTTAAGGTGACACATTTGCTACTATTGGCTTCCAGGGCTAACTTCCCAGGAGATGGTAGAGGCATTTTCCTGTGTTCTGTTCGGCACAACAATACATCTCAGATCTAGACTTGGGAAAAAGGCGGAGGGGGTGAAATTTGTCTCTTCTCCTTCCTTCCTTACCCAAACTCTCGGATACTCTCCCCCCTCCTCACTCTCTCTTTCTCCCTCTCAGTATCTTTTCTTAAAAATAGATCTGAAACTCATTCACATGATGGTAAATGCTTAGAGGTTAAAGTTTGAGCTCTAAAGATGGATTTGTGTGTACCTTCGCCTAATTAGTGAACCCTAAACTTCTTGAAATTACAATTTATCATTCTTTGTTTGACCTGCCAATCTCCAAATCCATCCCCCACGCACGCAAATTCCATGAGACTCCCCCTTCAAAAAATTAAAATAAGTAGACAGATTTTGTGTTCAGAATTTCTCCACATCTCTGGAGAAAACTCTTATCGCACTTGAGTTAAAACCACCGTCCTGAAAGCAATAGGTCAGTATCCTGATCTCAGTGGGAATTGGGGTGGAACTTTCTTGTCTGTGCGTGACTCCGTCTTACTCTCTCCATCTTTCTTGGCATTTAAACCGCCTTTTAGGACCACTTGCTTCTCTGTTTTCCTCACGTGGTGTATTTGTACCTTAGCTCCTTTATTCTGACATATGTTAAGTAATTAATCATTTTGAACAAAACAACATTTTTTTTTAAAACAGGACTTCAATACTGCAGCACGCCTTTCCCTTGCAGCAGCATCCATACCCGTGCACATTCTTGACTTTCGAGCTCCAGAGCCCGTGGAGAGTGTAGCCCAAGGAATCCGCAGGAACTGTCCCACTGATTATGCCTGCATACTTGATGTTGTGAAATCATCAGAAGCCACGTCTGGAAACATTGCATTCATAGTGGAGTTATTGCGAAATATTTCTACAGATTTGTCCGATAATGTTACCCAAGAGAAAATGAAGGTATTCTTTGATAATTTCATTTAAAAAACTGACAGGTTTCTTTCTTTCTTTCTTTTTTAAACAATTCTTGCATTTAAACAGTTTCAAATGTACTTTTCAGGTCCAAAGTATGACAGCCGCAGCAACCATAACAACCATGATAGGAATTTTATTTCAAATTTGCATATCAATTCACTCTAATTTATGTAAGTTTTCAAGAAGTTAGCACATTTTTAATACATAGTTTTGTACAGATTGACTATTTTCAAGAAAACATCCCAAAAGGATGGCTGTGAGCAAGACTGTCTACTCGAGTGTTGCCCAAATTTCATTCTGTAGAACACAATTACTTTGAGAAACGTTAATGGAGGTTTCGTTTCTAAAAGGGAGATCTGTACATAGCAGATGTAGGAATTCTGGGTGAAACAAAGTTAAGCAGGTTTCCTATGGCAGGACTTTTTAGAGCTTTTCATGCGTTAAGGAAGTTTGGCCCTCTTTCTAAGGGGGGATTAGAATATGGTATGCAGTATTTCTCAGATTTAGGTTTTTATAGAATCCACCCCCAATTCCCTCCATTAAACAATCATTAATATCTCATGAGAATCTTGGGTTATATACGCTGTAGTTTGGAAATGCTGCCCCAGGCACATAATAAAGCAGGTAAACTTTACCTGTGATTTTTAAATTATTTTAATGATTGTTTTACTTTACTTCCCTCTCTGAAGACCTCTTAGCATGAGATTCTAATAAACAGTGAATTTGAAGAGAAGTACGTCAACTAAGATCTGATCATTTGATCTTTAGAAATTTCAGGTTTTAGAAATTGACTTTCTACAATAATGTGTAAATCCGTAGCATAATTTCCATGTTTTCTCCATTGCAGAGTTATAGTGAAGTGGCCAACCACATCCTTGACACAGCAGCTATTTCAAATTGGGCTTTCATTCCAGACAAAAATACCAGCTCGGATTTGTTGCAGTCCGTGAATCTGTTCGCAAGGCAACTCCACGTCCACAATGACTCTGAGAACCTTGTGGATGAACTCTTCATTCAGGCAAAAGGGCTTCGCATCAGCCATAATACCCCAGAGAAGAAGTTCAGTTTCTCCGCGAGCATCAACGGTACGACAGAGGGTCTCTTAGGAATGATAGAAATTCCCAGGCAAGAGCTGCCACCAAATGCATCCCAAGCCATCAGCATAGCTTTTCCCACCTTGGGGGCCATACTGAAGGAAGTCCACTTGCAAAATATGAGTCTTCCTAGACCTGTAAATGGTCTCGTCCTTTCGGTGATTTTACCAGAAGGATTGAAGCAAGTCTTATTCACCTTTGAGAAGATCAACAAATCCCGGAATGCCAGGGCCCAGTGTGTTGGCTGGCACTCCAGGAAGAGGAGGTGGGATGAGAATGCCTGTGAAACCACGCTGGAGATCACGAACAAAGTGAAATGCTTGTGTAACTACACCAACATGGTGATGTCCTTTTCCATTCTAATGTCCCCCAGATCTATAGACAACAAAGTCCTGGACTACATCACCTGCGTTGGGCTCAGCATCTCCATCTTTAGCTTGATTCTTTGCCTGATCATTGAAGCCGCGGTGTGGTCCCGGGTGGTCGTGACGGAGATATCATACATGCGTCACGTGTGTATCGTGAACATAGCCGTGTCGCTCCTGATGGCTAACGTGTGGTTCATCATAAACTCTAACTTCCACAAAAAGGCCCAGGACTCCAGCTGGTGTGTTGCACTGACATTTTTCAGCCACTTTTTCTACCTCTCTCTGTTTTTCTGGATGTTCTTCAAAGCACTGCTCATCATCTATGGAATATTGGTGGTTTTCCGTAGGATGATGAAATCCCGCATGATGGCCATTGGCTTTGCCATTGGCTATGGGTGCCCATTGGTCATTGCTGGCACCACGGTTGCTGTCACAGTGCCAGAGAAAGGCTACATGAGACCTGATGCCTGTTGGCTTAACTGGGACAATACCAAAGCCCTTTTAGCATTTGCCATCCCAGCCTTAGTCATCGTGGCTGTGAATCTTGTGGTGGTTTTGGTTGTTGCTGTCAACACTCAGAGGCCCTCTATTGGCAGTTCCAAGTCTCAGGATCTGGCCATAATTATGAGGATCAGCAAAAACGTTGCCATCCTGACCCCATTGCTGGGATTGACTTGGGGTTTTGGAGTAGCTACACTTGTAGAAGGCACTTCCTTGATATTCCATATAATCTTTGCCCTGCTCAATGCTTTCCAGGTAAGTACCAAGAGAGAAACTTCTTTTCTTAGCTACTATTATTAATTAATATTTTATTTATGAGATATTATTTTTATTTTATAATTTGTTATTCTGGCTATACGACCAAAAAATGGCTATGATCGAAAAATACAGAATACGAAATGTTCCTTTCATTTCTTTCCATGTCCTAGAGCCAGTCAACTGTGGCATCTCTCACCCTATTGATCGTCAAGTTGGATTTAGCTGATCAGGCTGACTGGGTGGGAATCTCCTTTCTTCTGTCCTCAACTGACCCACCTGTATCCCTCCTAAAGTTTCAGTGTCAGAAGAAGTTGACCGTGACTTATAGAGGACCAGTCTTTGGTCAAAGATGTGTGAGTCTACGCTCACATGGTATGCCTCAAAACAAAGCAGTTTTTATCCTTTCTCTAGCAGTTGGGAACTCAGGGAAGTAGTCATTTTCCATAGTATGACGAAACAGGACTTGGCAATCTCTTTGAGTGTTAACCAGTTAGGAGTTCTCACGGCTCTTCCGTGTGAAATAAATGTAGGCTGTTCTTCGTTGAAATGGATCTTGCTGCATGTTGCCTGACCCTAGAAGTGTCACTTTTCTCTGGGCCTCACCCTTCTCCTTAGTAAGCTAAAGATACGAATCTAAAATCATCTCTTCTTTTCTTTTCTTTTCTTTTCTTTTCTTTTCTTTTCTTTTCTTTTCTTTTCTTGCTCAACCATACTTGGTTGGGCAAAATTATCCCTCTATTAGTTGCTTTACTCTATGTTGGCTCCCGAGCTTGTACTTTTGGGAAGCTGTCAGACTGCTTTCCATACCTATGAGTAATAGCAAGTTTGGCAAGTTCATATCCTTAATTGTGCTTTTAATCAGGGGTTGGAGAACTCCAGCCTGCTGCCTGTTTTTGTAAATAGTTTTACTGGATTAAAGCCATACTCATTCGTTTTGCATTTTGCCTATGGCTGTTTTTGAGCTACGAGGGCAAAGTTGAGTGGTTGTAACAGAAACTGTAGAACCCGCAAAGCTAAAACTATTTATTATCTGGTTCTTCACAGAAAAAATTTTCCAACCTCTGCTTTAAACATATAAATATAACTGCTTAGTAAAGCAGCAACGTATTCCTATTAACGTGTCACTATTACTCTGTTTAAAAACGTGGTACAAAATATAAAGCCGACGTTTAAGAAATGCCAGCTCAGATCCATTATATAGCTTACTCATACTTCTTTAATAACTATGGAGAACATTTATTTCACTCTTTGCCTGGCATGGCTTTAAAGGGAAACATTTGACTTACGGTTGTTGTTGTTTTTGTTTTTTTGTTTTCAAAAGCTCCTGGACTGGCATAAATCTCCCCAACTCTTGAAGTTACTTTGGTGACTAATGACCTCATTCTTCTTTTTTTTTTTTGCAACTTAATTAAACCCCAGAAAATTTTATTCTATTTCTTTTCCGAATCACTTCTTTTTCTCTTTTCTTGATAGACAGAAAAATATTGAAACACTTTCAGTTAAATACACTCCCACTTTTCTCACCAAGCTTTCCCTGTGACTCACATTTAAAAATTTTCATCTTCTGATTAGCGTTTCTCTGCCAAGGAACTATCCTTGGAAACCCAGCCTTCCTTCCACTCCATGGCAGGATTCAGAATTTTCTTAAACTTCAACTTCCAACCATTTAAAAAGATTGGCTATCGATTATTGTGACTTTATAGGTAACCAAATAATTTAAACTTGAAGAGACCCTGGTCTTTGAGATCTCTGCAGTTTTCTCTCTTTTATGCATAAACTTATTCCACCAGCTCAGAGACCCTGCTATTTCATGACTTTTAACCCCAACTGAAAGTAAACTATCATCCAGGTTTCACTTCTCAAGACATCTTCCATGATTGTCACTTTGTCCTGCAGGATTCCATGTCATGTTATGTCATGTTACTGTTACGATGAATAAGAACAGCTACTTAATATTTGGAAAGAAAGCAAACATGTAATAAGGTGGCAAACACCATTCTACATTTGCAGCCATTCAATTAATAGCAATAACTGTCAGGCACAGACATGAAGGTGACCCTCTTTCTTTGAGGTACGATCACAGAAAATACTCGCCACTGTGTTTTCTCTGAATCAGTAGAAGCTGAAGTTTCTAATATCCAATAACTGTCCTTGGAGATATCTAGAAGAGTGGTATTACAGTATCAGTTGGTGGTATTACAGTACCAGTTGGGATGTGGTCTGCCAAACCATCCCTGATGCTTCTGTTGACTTTTGCCATAGGGGTTTTTCATCTTGCTGTTTGGAACCATTATGGACCACAAGGTAATTTGAATTTGTTTCACTCATTGCAAAAATTTTCACGTGACTCAGGGTAGCAGGGAGATGAAGCAGCTTTGATCAGAAAGCCTGGTCCATGGGGGTGAGTTTATGGGGGTGTTTCAGGCATCAGTTGAGAGGAGGAAAGTAGAGAACTCTACTCCCTCATTTTGTGCACTTAAGTCAACAGAAGACTGTGTGTGAGTGTATCTAAAAGAATGAAAACCATAATCAGAATTTTAATTTTAATCCTAAATCTAATTATAATAACCAGAATTTTAATTTTAATCCTAAATGTAAACATAAGTACACCTCAACTTTTATCCAAGTCTTATTATTGGCTAAGCACTATGCTAGGCCATCTGATGCTGCTTCTGCCAGGGTCAGTGGTCTCGAAGTTTCAGGACACGGGTCTGGGTTTGGGGGATGTTGTCATTTCTTCACTGTCATTGTTTCTTCAGATAAGAGATGCTTTGAGGTTGAGGATGTCTTCACTGAAGGGGAGATCAAGGGCAGCAGAGGTAAGCCCTCCTTTCAGTCTCCTTACTGAAGGGTCTCTGTTCTCAGCAGGGTCATGCAGAGACAAATATTATAGCTTAGTATTCTGGGTTTGTTAGCAAAGAGAACTATTAGGGCATGCATTCATTCGTTCATTTCTTCACTCGACAAATTTGGAGTATCCCACTAAAGCTTAAGGTCAGTAGAATATACCTCTCAAGAGAATTTTCCACCTTGGATGCATTTCAACTTGACATCTGGACCATTGAGATGGGACACCATGAAACCAGGATCATAGATTCATAAAACACCAGAGCTGGGAAATGAGAGATGAGTTAGAAATGAGATTCTAGTCCAACCTAGTCATTTCAAAGGTATGGAAAGCAAGGCCCAGAGTACTTACACGATTTGCCTGAAGCCACCCAGATAATCATGAGAATTTGCATTCTCCTTGCTCGGGACTCTTTTCAGTAAACCCTATTCTTGGATTGAAGTATATGTATACTTATTGATCTTGAAGATGACTTTGACCAAGCTATCTGTCTTTCAGGTACCAACTGAAATTGCCATCATTGCCATATTAATTAGAAAGAAGTCATTCACTCAACCAACAGTTTGTACTTTCTTAAAAATAAACAAGCAAAACATGTTCTGAACACATTGAAAGTCAGCATTTACGGTTAGCTAGTATTGGGTGTGACTTTTGGTACCCCGGTTCATCAATTCTAAGATAGGCATTTTCTTTACCTTTTAACATTTCTGCAATTGGAATGTATCTTACAATCAGTGCCATGTCATGATTTAATTGGCCAGTTTTTTTCTTTCTTTTTCTTAGTGGAACATAAAAATAATGATGCAGCTAACAACATTAGGGTCAATGAAATATAATTCTGTGCACCTGTGTCATTTCAGGTGCTTCTTTCTATGTTTCCATTTTTACGTGTTTATCTCTAGGTGGCTGTACACATAAATATAAACACATTTTTTGTCAATGCCATTACTTACTGACATTACTGTTACTCATTTTTCCCATTTAGAATGCATCTTTAAGCCCAACCAATGGATCTAAGTTAATGAATCGTTGAAGATGAGATGTGAGTATTAAAAACTGAAGGAGAATCTTTGCTTTCAAGTTGTGATGAACTCCTTAATGCCCCTTGTGAGCACACTATTGCCTATGGTGTGATGGAGGAGTGAGGTGGGAAGGGAACAGGTGGATATATTGTGCAGATATGAGAAACTTCTTTATTGCCCAGCACATAAATGAAAATAGGCACATCTTTAAAACCTATGTCATCTCAGTGTATATGTCCAAATCTTTTAAAAAAGTTTTTATTTAAATTCCAGTTAGTTAACCTACAGTGTAGTATTAGTTTCAGATGTACAGTATAGTGATTCAGCACTTCCATACAACACCCGGTGCTCATCACAGGTGCCCTCCTTCATCCCCATCAACTATTTCACCTATCTCCCTGCCCACCTCCCTCTGGTCACCATCAGTTTGTTCTCTATAGTTAAAGGTCTGTTCCTTGGTCTGCCTCCCTCTCTCTTTTATCCCCCTTTGCTCATTTATTTTGTTTCTTAAAGTCCATATATGAGTGACATCATATGGTATTTGTCTTTCTTTGACTGACTTATTCACTTCGCATAATACTCTCTAGCTCCATCCATGTCATTGCAAATGGCAAATGGCAAGATTTCATTCTTTTTTATGGCTGAGTAATATTTATATATATATGTACAGTATATGTACATATATTCATATATACATATATATTCATATATATATATTCATATCTATATTTATATATCTGTATCTATCTCACTTCTTTTTTAGCCATTCATTAGTCAGTGGACACTTGAGCTGTTTCTATAATTTGGCTACCGTAGATAATGCTGCTATCAACATTGGGGTGTATACATCCCTTCGAGTTAGTATTTTTGTATTCTTACATGCCCAAATCAAGCATCCTTCTCCTTCCTCAGTGAGAGGATGATGTCATCACATCTGCACTGATAGAGGATACACCCTTGCTGTCTATTGCACTTACACACCCTAATTCCATCTTGTCAGTGAGTGGTGACACTTACAATAGCCTCATTGTTGAGAAGGAAGACTTAATTGATTGAAACCACAAAGCAACAACCCTGTCTCTTGTCATGAAGTTGGAGCCCAGAATCATCGCTAAGGGGGTGTGGGTAGAATTGCAGCGAGTTAGCTGCCTAACAGCCAACCTCTGAGACATATTTCTGCACAGATGAAATTAGGGGAACACAAATATTAGGCATCTGTGACGAGGAGATTGTTAGTAACAAAGTGGCAGCCAGGAGCCTGAGAGGTAGTAGTGAGATGTGGGCAGGGGTGATCCATTTTGGTGTGGTTTTGTCTTGGAGAGTTTTCATGGCCTTTGCACAGGGAAATAGATGAGTCTCAGATTTGTTTAAACACCATCTGGCAGCAGACATACCGTCTTTTACATTCATTCTCTTTCTGAGTCAGGGCCGAAGAGTGAACAATGGGGCCAAGCAGAAATGGAAGAATCTCAAGGAATCAAAGACATTCGGAGTTGGTAGAACTCTTAAGGGACCTGCTGTGTTACAGCACGTTGTGCTGCTGTGGGCCATTTGTTCATGGTCCCGGGGCGAGGGAGGGAAGGAAAGAGGGCTTTGTCATACCCGCTGCCTGGCATGTGTGGGGTGCTGGGAAAACACCAGCATAGTATCCTTATCAATCATCCTCACATTTGCGTTTTTATATTAGAACTTTAAAAGGGGGGAGAAAGTATATCGCAGTCCTTTAAAAAGGTTACCTCTCCCACCTCTGCCCATTTCCTGGTCCATAGAGCTCCTCCATAGTGGAACATCACTGTACTATTTCGTCAGGAGTCACTCATCAAGAGGTAATTCAGATGACCTGTGCAAGCTGACCTTTCCATTATAAGGTCGCAATTTGCCCTGGTTTAGGAAGTTCGTTAGACTGTTTCAGGTGGAGGAGACTCTGCGTCCTGGGGATACTAAGTCTAGCAATTCTAGAGAAGAGAGGCACGGTTAAAGTCTAATCTCCAGCTTCTTGGGCATACCTGGTTGGCTGTAGTGAAAATTGGAGAACACCCGTAGAACCCAGAATCTGGACTGCACTCCTTCCTGGAATTGGGGAGGTGCACAAAGCTTCGACGGGTACTTGGGGAAAGTGTGGGAGGGAGGTGGGGGTATACTAACAACCCCCCAAAGAAATGCTCACCACGTGATTCTTCAATCTCTATTTTTGAACCTGTGACGTGGGGCACGCACTGAGGACTGCATTTTTTCAGCATATCCTTCATAGGTGGTCTTGTGCCTATTGAATTTTCTCAGTAATTGGAGCTGTGCTTTTTACATCTGGGCGCACATTTAACCAGAAGGATCAGGAACAGCAGCTGACAGAGGGGCGGACCATGCTAGGGGTGCAACAAGTTAGACATCAGGCGTAGGAAATTCACTCTAAGTGAATCGAGACCTACCAGCACCTGGGAGGTCCTTCAGCAGAGGAAGGGAGGAGCTCCAGCCATGGGTCAAGGTCAGAATTACAGCTCAGCAACACCGGGTGTTTGGTAAGTGCAAGGTAGGTGCAGCCCGAGGCAGGGCAAAACCATAAGGAAAAGGCAGTATTTCAGACCTGAAATCAGAGTACAAAACTGAAGGCTGATGGGGTCTGAGGAGATAGGCAGAATTCCATTGGTGAGACAGGGGGTGGGAGTTCAGAATTGGCTTTGTGTTCAGAGACTTGAGACCCTGAGCATGGGTGGAAAAGCTCTTCATATCCCAGTGACCTCAGGTTTGATTGCTCTTAGAAACACGGTTAGGAAACGTTTGTCAGGAGGTCTTGAGATCACGGAAGGACTGCAGAGGTGTGAAAACCCAGCGGTTTGCTTCAGATATAGATTCTAATTGGGGGAATCCCATTCTGGAGGCAGAGGAGGGAGGGAGAGAGGACAGGCTTGTTATGAAGCCACAGCTGCACAGCGCCCTCTGCTGTTCATATGAAGGGCGGGCCTTACCTCTGACGCAAACAGAGCCTGTTTTCCCCAGGGTTATTCCAGCGTGACAGGGAAGTCTCTTCAGTTCCTGTAAAATCCCTTCCACATATTTGTTTATGCCTGAATTCACCTCAAAGGATGCAGAACTCTTCATTCCAGTGAGACATGAGACTGACTGAGCAAATGCCCCGAGAGAAGCAACACAGTTTTCTATGTAAAGTTCTAAGTTCAGAGTCATTCCAGAGACCAAGCTTAGGTAGCCGAAGAGGGAGAGAGGGCTCTGAGCACCGGGTTTAGGGCTGAGGAGGCAGCATGGAGAAGGTAGAGGGCACAGAAAAAAGAAGCTGGGAGAATAGTCTTCCTACTGTGCGACTTTGAGGAGATTGTTCAAGGCCTCTGTGCCTTTGTTTCCTCATCTGTGAAATGGGGCTAATAATAGTACATACCTCCCAGGACGGTTTCAGGATTCAGTGAGCTAACATATTCGGAACTCGTAGAATAGCGCCTGGTTCAAATTAAGTTACCAGTAAATGCCAGCTCTTCTTCCTGTTAACGTGTGTTCTAACCATTTTGCCTAGGCTGTTGCATTCCTCATGGACGTTCCGTGTCCTGGACTGAGAGTGAAGCCCTGGGAGAGGGAGGCTGGAATGAGGGACAGCCGAGCTTCCTTGGAAGACTTTCTCTTCTGGCCAGGAGTGACATCTAAGCTGTCGGGGTGAAAACGCTTGCTGAGGGAAAAGTGAGAATGACGTTTGGTGACTGCGCTTGAAGGAACTAGAACCACTGACTCTTTGACCCATGACTTGCAGGAGCCTGGTTCTTGGTCAGCCTTGGCAAGATCAAGACAGCAAGCCATCTTCTGAGCTCCTAGACAAGCCTGGAGCTGTTGGGGCTCTACTGGACGAGGTCTGCTTTCATGCCCAAGGCCGGCTCTGTGGCTCCATCAGCCCAGCTGTTGTCACTGTGCATGGATCCTGCTTGCTCTGGGGGACAGGAGTTAGATCCGGGGTCAGGGGTAGGGGCGGGCATGGGGGTGGAGGGTGGGTGGCAGCAGAAATACTGAATCTACTTTGGAGACAGTTAAGTCATGGTAGGTTTCCTAAAAATAGGGAACAGAAGAAAAATAAGAGGACTTTTCAATGTGTTTCTGATTTTAGTCTAATTTAGACCTTGAGTAAAATACTTTAGCTCCTAAGACTTTAGGTTCTTCATTTGTGAAACTTAAAAATATTCCTGTAGGTATTATTATTATTATTATTATTATTATTATTATGTGTGTGTGTGAGTGTTTAAACCCCCACACATAAAAAAATTTAGAAATAAAAATAAGAACATTTTCATAACTTGCTCATGTGTGAGTTCATTCAAGGTGGGTGGCCCCATTGGTACCACACCATTCTTGGGTACAACCCTTTTATCAATTTGCCTCAACCCATTGACCAGACACACAGGAGGCCCAGGAATATAATCCTACCATGTCCGTATAAGGTGAGGACCTCGAAATATTTGGCAAACAACACTACCGTCCTTCAGGCATGCTCAGTGAAATTTCTATTGCCAGCTTTGTTTTAAATAACCAGCCAGTTGGTAGGGCTAAAGATGGCCATGTGTGGGGGGGGGGGGGAAGGGGTGCACAATTTGATCAAAGCAGAAGTTATAAAGGCCAGTCACCCCTTTTTCACAGCACACACTCACGAGCACCTCTTTGCAAGCCTGCTTTCAGAACCCTTAGTGTTGGTAGTTTAGAAACAAGACAAGGATTGGTTTCAAATCAAACAGTAATTATTTTAGTGATGAAAAGTTTGAGTCAAGTGGACATTGTACCCCTTTCATAAAATTAAAATAAATTATTCATAGTGAGGGACATGAATCTAACTTCTATATTTGTAAAAATTTCCTGAGCATTAATTTATGGACCCACATTTCCTTTTTGACTCCAGCCGTCATGAAACCAAGTTTTACTTCTCTCAACCCCCTGAGACTGAGAAATTCCAGAGGATCGTGTAATTCCAAGCCAAATAATTGCCTTTAGTTTGGTAGATTTACTTGGTATTGTATCAAGGTCAAATTAATAATTTCTTATGATAATAGCATTTAGTCTCCTTTCTTTTCCCTATTTTCCAAGCTCTCCATCTTTTTAGGGCATATTAGGGAAACTATCATGCTGAGTAGTCAGATTTGCAATAAGAGAACACATGCATTTTAAAAAACCATCACACTATTTATGCAAACTGGTAATAAAACCCACAGAACTTACGGGAAAAATGGCATCAGGGATATAATATGCCAGCATCCAGGCATGAATCTTAGGCAGAAATATCTTAGCCTTGAGCAGCTCAGCTTAAAGACAGATTTTCTCCTAGGAATTTTTCCCTTCTGGTAATTTTCGTCTCTAAACACAACTCAGGAACTCAAAGGTTGTACTCCCATTGAGAAATCTATCTTTTCTACTGTTTTTTGTTCATTTGTTTGTTTCAGAGAGGGAGAGAAGGGGTGGGGAAGGGACAGAGGGAGAGCAGAGCCCAATGTTGGGCTCAATCACACAACCCTGAAACCATGATCTGAGCCAAAATCAAGAGTCGGATGCTTAACCCACTGAGCTACCCAGGCACCTAGAGAAAGCCACTTTTCAACGGCATTATGTGGCCCCATGATATCTTTATCATCTCTTCCCAACTTCCCAAATCCCATTCTTTCCCTTTAGAGGTGTGGCTGGAGGTTTGCATGACAAACTGAAGGGATGGCTTTACTTGGTGTCTCAGTTCCCATCCCAGCTCTTCAAAAGGTAGCAATCTGCTCAGCGAGTGGGGACTTGGTTTCCAGAGAGATGCAGGATCTCTGGGACGCAGTCATGGAGGGTCACCACTGAAGGAGGCGACATGGGAGACACTTGAGAAAAGTTCGTTCCCCTTCCCCATCCCTCTCTCTGTCTGGGGATGGGAGTGTGAGGGCACTACCTTTCCTCGGCGGGTATTCTTGGCTCTGTGTAGCGGGCGGGGGGCAGGGGTGTGGACTGGAGAAGTGGAATCGAGGACTTACATACTAGGGCTTTCACTGGGCTCAGGAGCAAGAGCTGGAGGGGGGCTTCAAACGTCCTTCTAGGGGGTTGGCCTGGTCACAGGATAGGAATGGGGACAGGGTTTGAGAGTGAGTGATTGGCCTCAGGAACGACGTTTAAAACCGGATCTGGAGTCTGGTGCAAGAGAGCGAAGGACTCTGTATGGGATAATAACAATTTTCTGAGTAATGGAGAAGAAAAATTCCGTTCTCGAACAACTTAGTCACTTAATTCCACAATTGAAAGCAAGCTTTGTGGAAGATGAGTGGTAAGGGCTCTCCCGTGCTAAAACTAATGAGTGTACAGAGGGTTCCTTGGGGACAGATGGCTGGACACTCCTATTACAGTTAAGAAGACAAACCCCTGAGATGGGTAACATGAGCATGCACAGAGCCATTGACACCCTGGCCTCAGTTTCTCTATCTACAAAATGGTAGTGAAAGCATGAGCCTTTCCCACATGCTGTTATGAGCCAGTTGTGTCCCTTAAAAATTCTTTTGTTGAAGTCCTAACCCCCAGTTCCCCAGGATGTGACTATACTTGGAGACAAAGACTTTTTAGACGTGATTATGTTAAAATGAGGTCATAAAGGTGGGCCCAAACCAGCATGACTGGTGTCCCTATAAGAAGAAAACCTCAGGACACCAATAAGTACAAAGGTAAGACCATGTGGGGATGCAGAGAGAAGGCGGCCACTGCAAGTCAAGGACAGAGGACTCAAAAGAAACTGGCCTAGCAACACCTTGATCTCAGACTTCTAGTCCCCAGAGTAGTGAGAAAATAAAGTTCTGTTGTTTAAGCCGCCTAGTCTGTGATATTCTGTTACGACACTCCTAGCAAACTAATACTCATGGCCAGAGATTAAAAAAAAGAAGAAAAGACAATTCTTTTAGAGCAGTTTTAAGTTCACAGCAAAATTGGGAGGAAGGTACAGAGATTTCCCGTATTCATCCTGGTCCCCACACATGCACAGCCTCTTCCATCACCAACACCCCCAGCCGGAGCAGTACATTTGTGACAATTGATGAGCCTACATTGACACATCATAATCACCCCCAGTTCATAGTTGACATTAAAGTTCACCTTGGCGTTGTACATTCTGTGGTCAACAAATGGTCAACGAGATGCATCCATCATGATAGGGTCATCAGAGTATGAAATTGTGACATAACTATGTGCCAACAATAGGGCAAGTCTTATTTCAGACAAATCTAACGCCGATATTTATCAAAGCCTGCCATCTGCAAAGTGCATCAGAGCACGTAGCAGAGTGGGTCTAGACAAAGATGTGATGCCATTCTGCAAGAAGTTGGCTGTGAAAATGGGCCACCTGTTTATATTCTTGAAGGCAGCATTTGTCGCGGTTGCCATGATGCCCTGCTGAGACTCTCCCTTCAGGACAGAGCCCCTTGCTGCTCCAGCCGCCCGGAGTGTTGCTGGCGGATGGCTCACAGCCCAGCTCCTCTCTCACGTTGCCCCGCAAGGACTGAAGGAAGCTGCGTCTTCCAAGGTCATGCTGGAGTCAGCTTGCATCTAAGGACTGAGTGATGCTGGATGTAAAGGGCCAGCCCCCTTGCCTAAATTTAGAACTTTTCTGAGGACCACCCACCTCCGGACTTCCTGTGGGGTCGGTGTCGGCAGCCTCTGTTGACCCTACAGCACGGTTTGATCCTCCCTCTGCCCTCTCTGTCCCTCATGGGTGTGCTCGTGAATACTCCCCAGTAAACTTCATGCAAGCAAACCTCCGTCCCAGAGTTGATTCTCCAGAGCCTGTGGCCAATGACACCATGCGTCCTATTGTTACTGATGCACTAAGGCTGTTCTTTGCGCAGAGCGAGCTGAAGCAATTGACAGTCTGAACGTTCTGCAAGGTAGACCGGGAGTGTTGGTGAAGATTTTCTCACAGTTAGTGATATGTTGTGTCCTATAGAAGTAGGTCTCACTTTTTTTTTTTTTTTTTTTTTTACTAAGCCACATTGTGGCAAAGTAATCTGGGATCCAAATATTTCATGTTCCTCAGCTCTTATTAGAGACCTGCCAATCAACAACCTTGCAGGCTGCTTAGAGGGCCCTGTAAAGAGGAAGTGCGGCTCCTGACCTTGAGCGCGGCCACCCAGCACGAATACATTTTGAGATGTGATTGTTTACCGCACCTCCCCTCCACCGCCCAGGACTGAGGCCACTTTGAAGGCAGTCCAGTGCTCTCCTTGATTTTTAGAGTGATTATATAGTAAAGACAAATAAGGAAAAACTCCGGCTCTAGCCCCTGCTATGAACTCTGAGAGCACCTGAGTGCTACGAGGCATGGGGTCTAAGAACAGTCAACCTTTCTGTTATCCGGTGTCCTCACCTGTCACTGGGGCGATGAGGAAAGAAGGTTGGCTGTGACCCTGGATCTCCAGTACCTTGACCTCAGAGGCTCTCAGAGAAGAGCCGCAGGGGGCATGCTCGGCTATTTGTTGCTCACGAGCACTTCTGCGTGCAGTCATATTCTCCCAGGGAAGCCAGGACTGCTGAACCGAGCAGGACCATGTCCCTGGGAGCCTCAAGGACGCCTTTTGTCTTTCTGGCCCCAGGCCACATGTCCTTGGTTTCCTTCCTCTCTAATCTTGACTCTCACAGTCTAAAATGAACTCAAAGACTAGGGCCTCAAATATAAGCAAATATTTGTCTTTAAACCTTCGAGCAGTGGTCTTAGCTCTAGGCTCTGGGTTTCCTACTACCGCCAGGACTGTGGTCAGTGGGGCCACCTCTGAGGTCAGTGGGGTCACCTCGGACCCAAGCTCTCTGTAGAGCATCTGTGCCGGGCCTCCCAGCCTCAGTCACTACGATACGGAAGACTTGTACTTACCAGCTCAACTCTGCCCACTTCTGAGCTACGTCCAACCGTTCCAGAAAGCACGCTCAGAGCATCATACACACCGGAGCTTAGGGCATGGGATTCGCAGCCATCAGTCTGGGTTAGGTGTGCCAAGGATGAGTCCTGAATCCTGAGTCCTGGGTGTCTTTAGCCCATTCTATGCCCTTTATCTCCTATATTGGTGGGGTCAGTTTTACTGGACATCTGTTGTGCTGTGACTGTTCCCTGTTCTGTAGTTCACCTTACAGGACCAGAGCCCTGACATGCCCCCCTGGACAGTTTCATCCTTGGAGACTGTCCCACGTCCTGGCTGGAGCTCTGCTTCAGTGGTCACCTGCTTGGGATCGATTGTCATTGTCAAGTGTGTTTGGCTGCTGCTCCCTGTAGTATCTTAGACTCCGTAGACAGTGCTCATGGCCCAGGTCAAGCGCCAGTTACCCAGCCCCTGTGAACTCTGTCTGGGACTCCGGTGGCTGCTCACGCCCTGCGGGTCCCGCCCAGCTTTGCCCCTTCTCATCCTCATTAGCTTTTTCTACTGGGGTCTCAGAATACTTCAAGAAAGAGCTTCTTCTTCCTTCTATTCCCTCTCTGTCCCACCTCGCAATCTGCTATAGCTGTCTAGCCCTGTCCCCGAACGGAGCTCAGTAGAAAAGTTCTTAAAAATAACAAGTTCTCCCCAATAGCATTTTTTAAACAGAAAAAAAACCCCTATTATTTCATGATTTTAAAAAATACTTATTATTTATATATTTGACAGAGAGTGAGAGAGAGCACAAGCAGGGAGAGCTGCAGGCAGAGGGAGAGGGAAAAGCAGACTCCCCACGGAACAGGGAGCCCGGTGCAGGGCTTGATCCCAGGACCCTGGACCATGACCTGAGCTGAAGGCAAATGCTTAACTGACTGAGCCACCCAGGCGCCCTTTATGTTTTAATCAGTGTGTATAGCAAGGGTCTCCAATACATGATGGGCCTACTTGGACTCCAGTGTTTTCTCCTAGCTGAGGTCACCCAGTCTTAAAATTTAGGATCAGACTTGCCTTAGGCTTTAGACTGATTTTGTTCTTACTCAAGACAAAAGAAGCCTTGTTTGGGTGGAACTACCTGATTTAATAGTAATTAAACATGCCTTTTTTTTTTTTTTAACCATGCACCCCCATTATAGCACCTGGAAGCTTCCACCTTCCTCCTGGGACCCACTTTCCATAGTGTACCAGCCCTAATAATAAACCTATGCCTTGTGTTGATAGACTTCTCTGAGTTGAGGTCCGTATAAGCTTGGGTCTTCACCTTGTCCTGTACCTTCTCTTTTCCTCTAGATCCTCCCTGACCAGATCCAGATGTCTGTTTCCAGATGTTCTTTACCACACTCTGCCCACTTACTTATAAACCCCTCTTGCCTTCCCCAGGAGCGCCTTCTTGCCCAATATTTACTCCAACTGCCATAGATTTCCTATTTTACTTTTTCCAAAGACATTTATTAATTGAACACATAGCATCTACACTGCGCTTATAATTGTGAACAAAACCCAGTCCCTGTCTCCAAGGAGCTTATAGCGTTCTGAAAGAAAGAGACAATTAAAAAGGCAATATTAGTAGCTGACAACTCTGCAAAAGATATTATCTAAATTAGTCCATTTTATTCTTGGAATCCTATGAGGGGGATATTGTCTTCATTTTATAGACGTGGAAAGTGAGGCTCAGCTAGGTTAAGTAGCTTGGCCTGGATCATGCAGACAGGAAGGGGCAGAATTAGGTTTAGAATCCAGGTCAGCCTGACTTTGCTGTATTAGTTAGTAATCCTCATCGTGTGTGATGAAAAGTCTAAGCACAGTTTGTCAGTTCACAGGGAAACAAACCTACTGACTGTGGCTGGAGTTACATTGACCCGGCAGAGAATTAATAGCTTGGCAATTTTGTGTCTTCTAATTCATTAACATAGTTTATTCTTCCCATGTTAGTCTTTTGGTCCATGGGTCTTTAAATTCTCTACATGTTTTATAGTATTCTATATAGGTGTCTGCATTTTTTCTTTGTTTCATTTATTTTTAGGTACTTGGTGTTTTTTGCATATTTTTGGTATTTTTAATTTTTGAAACTTATTTTAATTTCTTTCTTTTTTAAAAAATTTAAATTCAATTAATTAACATATAGTGTATTATTAGTTTCAGAGATAGAGTTTGATGATTTATCAGTCTTATATAATACCCACGGCTGGTATTTAAAAAAATTAATTTCTAATTGTTGTTATTATATAGAAAGAAAAGAGTTGATGTTTGTATATTGCTTTTATATCTGGAAACCTTGCTGAATTTACATATATTCTAATAGCTTATCTTTAGATTTTTTCCTGTGTATACAATCTAGTTACATGCAAATAAGGACAGTCCCCCCCTTCTCTAGTACTTACGCCTTTTCTTTTTCTTGCCTTATTGTTTTTATATCATTTCATTATCTGAATAAATGAAGCATAATTAGGGTGTTAGAGGATACACTGTTCTCTGGCTGATTTCATAAGTTTCTGTTGTCTTTACCATATTGAAACTGAATCTTGCTCAGTTGTGGCCCTAGGTAGCCTACACTCTGATGTCAGGCAGAGTTGGGAGCGGGCGGCACCTGTTATTGCTAAGAGTTGGGTCTATGTAGCTGTATATGAGAGCTTCTCTCTATGACTCATTTATTAGTAAGGGTTTCATTCTATTCTGCATAGGTCACAGAAGACTTGTTAGCACCCTTTGTGTTTATTTTTTATTTCTTGATGCACAGACCACAGCTCAGAAGCCTGCGAGGGAAGAAGGGAAGGAGGGAGGGAGGGAGAGAGAAAGACCGCATTTGTTAAAAAGTTTTCCCAAGCCTTATTCTGTTTTGTAGCCAGCACTGCCATTATGCCTTTAGTGTCCCCTCTACACTGCTATAAGGCCTATATAGTTCCCGTAGGGCTAGAGAATCAAGTATTGGTTAACTTTGGGTAAATCCAATGCTCACTTTATTCTTAGGTTGAAGAGGTCAGAATTACTGGGGTCTCACATAGTAGCACCCAGCCCCCTTTTCAGAGAGCCTCGCTATCCTTGACCTTAGTAAATACTCCCTTTGAGATTGTCTTTAACTGGGCATCAGTGCTGATGCCTTACTCCATATGACAATCCTGATTTCACCTTTTAGTTTTTTTCTTCTTATACTCAGATAAGTACTAATGGGGGCGATTGTGGAAATATAGAAGATTAAGACTCATGTAAGGCTAAATATGGATCGCCTGATTGGCTCAGTTGGTTAAGCAGGCAGTTCTTGATTTCAGCTCAGGTCATGGTCTCAGGGTCATGAGATCAAGCCCCTTGTTGGGCTCTGTGCTGGGCATGGAGCCTGCTTAAGATTCTCTCTCCCTCGGTCCCTCCCCCACTCCTCCTCCCTCCACCTCTGTCTTCCACACACTCACACTCCCTCTCTCTAAAAAAAAAAAAAAAAAAAAAAAGTTGAATACTTCAGATTTTTAGGTTGATGGGCATTAGACATGTATTCCCTAAAGTAACTTCTTGACTTCATAGCTGATATTTATTGACCAGTAGAAATATGGAAAAAATGCACTTAAACATCAGCATTTCTTTCTGTGAAGAAAAGGCTATAGAAAGAAAACTGGGGCTAGTCACTAAGGATCAAAATTCAAATTTCCTAACTAGTACAAAGTTTTCTCCAGCATATCATTTTCCACATAGCATGCCAATGTGATTGCATAATTTTGAACAAAAAGTTGAGATCTAGGACTTCTTGGCAATTCTATTTATCTACCTGTTTATTTATTACATATTTACGTCTAGTAGACATATAATTTCAACCCATGTACCCAAGTGTACCAGAAAGTTTTTTTTAAAAAAAATCACAATTTAATTTTCATTTTGAGACTTGCCTCATCTTAAACAAAAATGTTATTATATATTATACATAATTTGTATTTTTTATATTTCATATAAATTATATACATATATATATCTATTTAAGGTAAACTCTTCCCTCTAGGTAAATTTCAATCAGTTCAGGATATATTTCTCCTTATCCCATCCCCACTCTTATCCTCCTGAGATTGCACTTAAGTTCTAGAGACTTCCATTAGCTTCACCCATCATTGAAAAGAAGACCTTGAATCCTTGGGCATGCTCTATGGTATATTGGCTTCTACTGGGTGCCATCTGGTCCTTGGGCATAAGTCGTCCTCCATGCTGGCATCTGCTGAGACTCTGTGAATATATCTGGTCCTTGGCCATATGGCTTGTCCCACTTTCCTTTTCCTTTTCTCTTTCTCCTAACTTCCATGCCCTTTTCTCAGTTGTGTGCAGAAGATTTAGTTATTACCCCATAACTCTCTGAAGTCATGAGGCTGCCTTACTGCTCCCTTCTGACAGCCTCATAGCCCTGTTCACTCGCCAATCTCTGTCAGTATAGCAGGGAGAATGTGAGTGTTCAACTTCCAAAATTTCGGATAGGAGTGTGGACAAAGTGTTTTTTTTTTTCTTGGACCCCCAAACTTTTCATTTGATTTATTCTACAGTCTCTGCCAATCTAGTATTGAACCTCAGGGCTTACAAGAGCAGATGATCTTCCTGTTTCTCCGTGTCTTCTCTCTCACAGCCAGAAGAGTCTTAATTTTTTGTGGATAGAATAAACCCATTTTGAAATTGGAAAAAAATTTTTTTCAGGTACTATTTTAAATCTTTTTTCTTTCTTTCTTCCTTCCTTCCTTCCTTCCTCCCTCCCTCCCTCCCTCCCTCCCTCCTTTCTTTCTTTCTTTCTTTCTTTCTTTCTTTCTTTCTTTCTTTCTTTCTTTCTTTCTTCTTTTTCTTTCTTTCTTTTTAAGATTTTGTTTATTTATTTGACAGAGAGAGAGTATGAGCAGGGAGGAGAGGGAGACAGAGAAACAGGCTCCCACCTGATGCAGGGCTCGGTCCCAGGACCTTGGGATCCTGACCTGAGCCAAAGGCAGACTCATAACTGACTGAGTCACCCAGGCACCCTAAATCATTCTGTTTTATCCACAGACTAGGTTTTCCAAAGCTAAGAATTTGACGTTTGATTCCATGGCAGTGATTCATATCTGTAAGACCAAAGGGGATGAGGGAAAAAGTTGTGAACTTAAAGGAGTTGGTGTGTGTAAAAGACATTGGTTCATGTCTTGTACTTGTCTGAATATTCACCCAAGCATCCACTTGTCCATCTGTCTGTTCATCCATACATCTTTCCATTTAGGCGTCGATTCTCTGAATACTCCAGAAAAAAATGTTGAGCATGCTGTTTGACTTGAGCATGACAGGGCAAAATATTAAAAATCAAGATGCATTAGAAATTCCAGAGCATATAGTAGCTGTGGCAGGCAGAACAACAGCCCCAAAGAGATCTACGTTCTGTTCCTTGAGACCTGAGATTACGTTAGGTTACCTGGCAAGGGAGAATTAAGGTCGCAGATGACATTAAATGTGCTGATCAGGTGAGCTGAGATAAGATGATCTTGGATTATCCACGTGGGCCAATGGAATCGCAAGGGTTCCTATAAGTGGAAGGAGGAGGTCAGAATCAGAGATTTGAAGATACTTCAGTGCTGGCTTTGAAGGTGGAGAAAGGGCTGTAAGCCAAGGAATGTTTGCAGCCACTAAAGGCTGGAAAAGGCGAGGAAATGAATTCTCCCTTAGAGCCTCCAGAAGGAATGCAGCCCCACTGATACCTTGATTTTAAGGCATCGAGAACCATGTTTGACTTCTCACCTCAGAACTGTAAGATAAGGCGCTGTATTGTTTTAAGCCAATAAACTTGTCGTAATTTGTTACAGCAATAATAGGAAACTAATATAGTAGTTGTAACTCTCTAATCATAAATAATGACTATATAATGACTTTATATGACCAGCAAATGGATTTAAAACTTGGCAAACCAACAATGCAGACAATTGATTTTAATAAATTAAACACTTAGGTGCCACCTGGTGGCTGAAATCTTGCAGTGAATGACTTGAAATGCTATCAATTTACAGTATTTCCGTCCAGGCAGGGCATAGTCAGGTTTATGGTTTGTGGTCAAATGATTTAAAAAAGGTTGAAACAATTCATTTGGATTGCCAAATAATACAGCAGAAAAAAAAGGAGCTCAACTGTTAAACATTCAAAAATACAGTATTTTATTGCAAGGACATGTGACAGAAAACAGGTGGCCTGTGAGACCTGCCTAGGAAGGGTTAGCCAGTGATGGTGCCTGCAGACGGCACCTGGGGGGGAATTTTCCCTCACCCAAACCTTCCTCTATGAAATGACCTCGAGACTCTCCCGATGTTAGTTACTGGCAATTAACACTTTCTTAATCTCATACAGAGCATAGTGAAAATACAGCATTGTTTCAACCAGAAAGCAGCGCTACGCCTTTCCTATAGGGAAAATCTGGATCCGTCTTAGCATCCATGGCTTAGTTAAAAGTGCAAGGTACCTCATACCTGTTAGGATGGCTACTATTAAAAAAGAACCACATACACAGAAAAATTAATGCTAAGGGGAATGTGGAGAAGTTGGAACCCTGTGGACTGCTGGTAGGATTGTAAAATCATGCAATTGCTATGAGAAACAGTGTGGAATTTTCTCCAAAAATTAAAAATAAAACTACCGTATGATCTAGAGATCCTACTTCTGGGTGTGTAGCCTAAAGAACTGAAAGCCCCTATCAGGCGCGAGGGGGAAAGGAAAAAAGGAAATTATTATTTAATGGGCGTAGAGTTTTAGTTTTGCAAGATAAAAAAATTCTGGAGATCTGTTTCACAGCCATAGAAATACGTCTCACTCTACTGAACTGTACATTTAAAAATGGTTAAGATGATACATTTTATGATGTTTGTGTGTTTTTTGCTACAACAGAAATAATGCAGGGTAGTGGATACAGTAGAGGATAGAGGATGCCAAATCCACCCTCCCACGGGCCATCTAGGTCTTCGGCTGGGGAACATGAAGGTCCCTGTATGCTGGAAAGACATGGTGGCCATGGTGGCATTTGAGCAGGCTCTCTTATCTCAGAGAGTGGGTCCTATTCAGAGGGTCCCGAGAGCTGTCTTCCTCTTGCCATTTTTACAAGACTTAACTCCAAAAGCATAGCTTTAACCCTCTTATCCTCTAACCTGATTTTTTGCCAGTCCTTGAAAAAGTCCTATTTTCTCATCAGCCATGGGTCACTTCCTGCTGGTATAACTATACGGTCATGTTATGCTCAGATCTTTCCATCATAATTTTTCAAATTATTGATAACTTTTCGAATACCTCTGAGTCTAGAGGCTGAACTTGATCACATAACCTATTTTAAGGAAACCTTTCAGGATTTGAGCTAACTTAATTCTCTCAGGGTTTTCATCAGCCTATAACCTTCCTTATGTTAATTTTCCAGAAACCGGTAGCAAGTGGAGGTGAGGCGCATGTGCGTGAAGTGAGACAACACACCCAGTTCCACCCCCAGTCCTTTCCACCGTTGCCTGCTGTGTGAGCTTGGACACCTAAGTTAGTTTAGGAACTGCCCAAAATGGTCCTTCTGATTCTGAATACTCCTGACAGTCTAATTGTCAACAAAAACCCTGAGTGAGGTTATGAAACTGATCGGTGTTTGGTTTTATGTTTGTGTGTTTGAAGCTTTGTTTAAAGATTTTTTTTTCTTTTTTGTATCCCTAGGTCACAAAGTTGTTCTTTTCCATTCAGGTATTTATTTCCTCTACAGAAGTGGTACAGAACTGGGGGGTGATTTTGAATGTCTTGGGAGACATTCAGCAATGTTTTGGGGACATTTGGATTGCCATGAATTGGGTGGTTAGGGGTGCTGTTGGCACCTAGAGGCACAGGATGGCCCCCTAAAACTAAGAATTATCTGGCCCCAACAGTCAATAGTGTCAAGATTGAAAAATTCTGATCTATTAGCCACTTTTTTTAAAAAAAGATTATTTATTTATTTGAGAGAGAGAGAGAATGAGTGGAAGGGAGAGGCAGAGGGAGAGGAAGAAGCAGGCTCAATCCCAGGACCCTGAGATCATGATCTGAGCCGAAGGCAGACACTTAACCAGCTGAGTCACCCAGGCACCCCTATAGTCCACTCTTGAACAATATGATATTAGGTGGGAGGGCAGTTTTATTTGTTTTTGCCCAGAGCAATCCAGTTTTCCCAATACTTATTTTCAGATTTCCATGTATCCTTTTTTAAAAACACAATTAATGATACCTGCAGACACTTATTTAGAGCTTAATACATACACACATAGATACATGCATACTAAGATCTTGTTAGTGCTGGTGTAAATATGAATATCTTCGCCCTTCCCCCAAATCATACAGATCAAGAGGGAGGCCAAATGAAATCACCCATGCCCCACCTTTATAACATAATTAGAGACAGTAGTACAAACCTCCAGTTCATGTGCCACTAGGGAACTATTCATTCAAGACTAGCAAAGCTGCTTCCAGAGCCTGCATTAGAAGGGATGGTTAAGAGGGCTTTGCACAGAAGAGACCAGAGGGCAGTGGGTCTCAGTGGCAGAAGAGCACAGATCATGTCAACTAAGATTTGACCTCCAAGGAAGGGGGACCTAGCCTGAAGCCCAGTGACCAGAGGACTGGATACTGGGGAGTAAGTCAAAAGGAAAAGTCTGGAAGGTGAGCAGAGCAGCAATCTCAGGAAAACCCTTGTCTGGGGGAAACAGAGAAACATAGCAGAGAGATGAGTTTCTTGAGACCTAGAGGTGAAGGAGGAAAAGGAATCAATCTAACCAAAGTCTCTAATGAAACAAGAAAGCATCAGAGATTCAGAAGAAGATAGACAAAAAATACACGATTTATTAAAGAAATTGCACTTCACTGAAGCTACAGAAGAAGGCTCTGTTCAAGGCTAACTTCCTTTATATGTAAAGAATTTTTTTAGATTGAGGAGGAAAAAAAATAAAGATATGAGATAAAGATCTAAAAAGACTATTTACAGATAAAGAATCTTGGGGTCTCTAAACACACACACACACACACACACACACACACACACACACATTTGTTTATTAAAAATATATCCACAGGAAAGATAAAGACGAAAATAGAAAATATGGTTACTGATAAGTGGGGTGGGAGTGAGGAGTGGGTTGGACTTAACAGATGTGTATTAGGTTTCTGTAGCTGCTATACAACCTGCCACACATTGAATCATCGAGAACAACACACATTATTATGTCACAATGCTGGAGGTCAGGGTTCTTAAACGGGCTTCCCTGAGCCAAAATCAAGATGTCAGCAAGGCTGTGTTCCTTTCTGCAGGCTGTAGGGAAGAACACACTTCCTCACCTTTTCCAGTTTCCTAAGACTGCCCACATGCTAGACACCCTTTCCTCTTCAGAGTCAGAAAGCATGGATTGAGTCCTTGTCCCATGGAGTCACTTTAGCCTCCTCTCTTGGAGTCCGATCTCCCTCTGCTTCACACTTCTGTCTCTCTTTTTTTTACTTTTAAGAATGCTTCTGTTTACATTGGGTCTACCCAGACAGTGCAGGATAATCTCCCCACATCAAAATCCTTACTCACGTCTGTAAAGTCCCCTTTTCCATGGAAGTGTCATCTTCACAATTTCTAGAGATTAAGACACGGACATCTCTTTGTGTGTATGAAGAGCATGGGGGTAAGCCTTCTTTTGCCTCCCACAGCGTGGAAATGATATTATAATTTTTTAAACATTTAATACCACACATATTTTACTTATTAAAAAATTAACAAATCAAAATAGGAAAAAGAAAGCAAACATAAAAAGAATACATACCAGGTACATTTTATGGGATTCAATGCATCTAACCTTTAAAAAAATATATGAGGCAGTGCAATCATGTACAGAAAACTGAAAACCTTTGCTATTTAATAATTTTCCCAAATCGGTGGCAGAATTATGGTTCAAGCTCAAGTTGTTATGACTCTGGAATAGTTCCCAAGGTCATTCAGCTCTAACATTTAAGCCCCAAACAAAGATTCTTTCCATTACTTCACAGCTGCCCGTGGTCAGTTGCAAGGCTTACACAAGTGTTTTTTTCTCTTTGATTTGTTGCCTATACGAAGAATAATAGTAAAATCTCCTGTACTGCCAAATTGTTATGAAATGTCCTCTTCAAGTTCTTTTAGAAGCTTCTTGTACTTGGAAAATATTAATATAAGTAGCAAAAATAACACTTCTCGTAAGTGTGATCTGGTACCCAGGGATCGGGGCTGACTTTAGATAGCAGCAGATCTGGTAGCAAATAGAAAGCCAGAATCATTGACTATCGATGTTGATGGGTGGGCAGCAGTGATGGTAGGATTCTATGGATGTTCTTTTCTGGTTGCTTCAAGTTTTTCAGAGAAATAGGAAGAAAGGTTGTTGGGTGAGAGGGAGGATGGGGAAGAAGGTGTGGGAGTTTGGGAGGACAGAATGTGTGGCATTGTTGTTTTGGAAAGTAGGGTATCTTTTGACTGCTAGGCAGCATAAAGAAGCCACTTGCTTTTTATGGTCATGTATTTAAAGAGGTAGAGGGCCGAGAAGGCAGCAAGTTGGCTTTCATCGAATTTGCGGCTTACCAAGCACGTGGGAACACGTAAGAGAAGGAAAAGGGACCAGAGTGTTTAGGTCAACAACTGACCATGGAATTTCAGCCTCGAAGGGAGGGGAGTGAAACCATCAAGAAGATGAGGAACAGTAAAGAGATTTAAGAATCAGTGAATCGTAGTTCTCAGGGGAGTGGAAGGATAGTTGGCACGAAGCCATGAGATGTACATGCCTGAGGTTATGGTGTGTGTACAGCTCCATAAATGATGGGGATGCTGAGGTCTTAGTCTCTGCCATAGAAGTGGCCCAGGGAAAGGAAGTCTCTACTCACATGAGTATTGAAATGACTAAAGATTAGAACCAAAGTAGCATCAGAGTGAGTGACAGTGAACCAACCCTTGGGAAATGAGGAGGGAAGACATGGGGTCAGCAAATGACCTTGACAGTGAGATTCAGAATGGAAGGGAGAAGAATGGCCAGAAAGCAGCCATGGAGGTTGGGGGGTGAGTAAGAAAGACACTTCCTCCCTTCCAGGTCTGGGGGAAACAGTCAATACCAGAATTTTCTGCCGGGAGCCCAGTGTCCCCATGAGGAACAGGTTTCTGTTGGAAAAAAAGATGAGCAAACATCAGGAGAAGAAGGTGGCAATAGAGGGGATTTGTTCTCTGTGATTTGTCATGAGTCTAGGCAGTGCGGTGGGAATGCTTGGGGTCAGGGGGGAGGGTAAAGGGGTTGACGGAACTGGAGATATGTAGAGCCTTATGGAACTACAGTGTGGGAGGTGAGGGGTGACCTTGGAGTTTGGGGTTTTTGAGGTAATTCTCATAAACAGAGATAGAGTGATCAGTGTGGACCCAAGGGAGAGATTGGGGGTGAGACTTTGACTATAGAGGGTTGGAAACCGTGGGTCTCTGGAGCTGCCTTTTTATCCCTGATGATGAGGATAGGTAAGTAGAAGCGAGGCACGTTCTTAGACCAAGTATGTCAGTTGCCCCTTACTCCAACGGGTGTTGGGCTTCACCCCAAGGGTTTCTGTTCTGTCTGGCTCCTTACTGATAGCCTGGAAGATTCCTGGAGAAGCAGGTGTAATGTCAAGGGCACCTCTCTCTACACATAATAATAAGAGTTGAAGGCACCATCTTGTTTCCACAACAATGAAGTATGAAGTTTGAATAGCAACAGGCCAGGAAATGGAGTAAAGTTTCCTCAAAGGGAAGGCCGACCTAACTGATGGAATGAGGTTTATGTTACTGTTGTCGGAAGCATTCAGAGGTGCTGAGAACAAGAGAACCCTGAGTGTTCTCATCAACTGAGACTGAGTGTCCGCTGCATGCCCAGCACTGTTCAGGGTGCTGCAGGACATGGAACGAAGAGGTCCCACTGTCTGCCCTTGAAACCGACTCCATTAGAAAACAGTGAAAAATGGTGTATATAAAGTTAGTGCTGTCCCGAGAGACATAGGCTACCATGGATAGTGTTGAAATGTAACTTCTATTATTTACCTAGAGTTTGACTTTCATAAAGTATCAGCAAATCAAAAGCCAAAAACAAAACTAATACACAGAAGTTGATTTCTCTTTCCTTATCTTGTTTTCCTGCAGGCATTTCTGATTCTTGAATTTATCATTATTACACAGGGTCTACATACACTGTAGCCAGAAATGCCAATGTGCCATAATGGACGTTTCCCCTTGCGTTCTTAAGATTTATATATCGAGAACTGAATATCTGTATTTTTTATATTTCCATTTTTAGAGACAATCACAAATAGCTAAAAAGTGATAGATCAGGGATTTAAATTCATTGATTTTAATGCCCATCCGGTCTATTTTGTGTCTCCTGTGATTTTTTTTTTCCAGCTAGGTCTTGCCCTGTACCATCTCTCTTGATCCCAATTATACGCTGAGTCACTGTCAAAGATAGGGACTCATAGGAATGGGTCATCTGGAAACGTCTGTTCTATTTTAGAACAAATTAAAAGTTGCCTCAGTCGGCGGTGTCTAACCCCTTAACTTAGAAGAGAGAAAATATTAATAGGAATCAACTTTGCTTATTTAGCAGGTCGAGCTGGTCTGTGGTATCCATGGGGTTGCTTGAGGACAAGCCGATTACCGTGGAGATTTGTGGAAACAGGATCAATTGTTTTCAGTAACTGAGGAAGATTACCAGAAGTCAAGGGAGCTTTTAACAGGGGCTGTGCAGCGCGGAGCCCAGGCCTGTCAAGCACTTGGCAGGCGATTGAGAAAGTCTAATTGTGGCTGTTGATGAGTCATTTTACACAATTGTCACACCTCCGTTCTCCAAGTTCCATTTTAGGCACAGTATAACTTGCCCAGCCAGAAATTGCCTAATTTAAACCCTGACTCTTACCTGTGTGAGTCAAAATGACTCAGAAAGTGCAAATAAAATATTCCCAAGGAGTCAGTGATTGTTTCATGTTTCTCATAGCTTCTCTTCTTAGAACTGAGTCTATCTGTACAGAAAAAAAAAAAAATACAAGTACTGGAGAATTGAATTGGGGTGGGAAAGAGAAGAAAAGAAGTCTCCCAGGACCTAAATCAGAGCCCACATTTTTCTCTGACATGAGAATACAGGGTAGGCTATTTTAAATTTATGATCAAAGTTTTAATTATACAAAAAATAGAGCACTTATTCTTTAAAAGGAGAGAGAATCGCTACCTTTTAAATATAATTAGGACTTTGAAAAAAACCAAAAATGATGAGTCCATGGGTACACACACACACACCCACACACACACAATCATAGATACATACACACTTTAATCCTCTATGTTCAGCTCCTATCTGCTGCTCATCTCAGCCTGAACCATTTCCCACTGCCCAATGGCTGTTAGTAATTCCTGATGAAATGAGTAAAACTGACCTGCTATTCTTTGCCGAAACTAATTTTGATCCTTTTTTATTTATTTAATAACCACAGCCTAGATTCTAGAAAGAAGGCTCCAGAACTCACAAAACCACGGCATATTGGCCAATGAAGGTATGAACAAGTAGTACTGAGTAGTCAGTTCATAAGACATCGTTTATTCCAATATCCACAAAATATTGATACTTAAAACAGCCCCGAATCACCTAGAATGTAATAGCTAACATTCCTTATTTCTATATAGTCTTTCCAGTTTTGAAGATGCTTTAATACATATTATCTCATTTGACCCTCACAAAACCTTGTATGGTAGCCAGAGCATAAATTTTTATTTACAGTTTATAGGTAAGGAATCAGAAATACAAAACGCTCAAATGATGTGACCAATACCAAATGATCCTACAAATTATGTGTATTTACTCACAATCTAATGATGGGTAGAAAAATATAATACATGATCCAAATATTTCCACCATGAAAGTATTAAAATCTCTGAAATAGTAAGAATATAAATTGAATGGCTTCAATTATCCAGAAAAGGTACCTATGTGAATGACATCATTTCCCCTGACTAATTAGGTGTCACTATATTTTAAACATATTTTGATAAAAAAAATTTTGCAATTCATAATATGCAAATTGTTTCTCGATTCTTTTTATTTCATTTTATTTTATCTGTAAAGTTACGTTGTTTATTTGAGATCTTTCTTGTTTCTTCCCGTAAGCGTTTGTAACTATAAACTTCTCTTAGAATTGCTTTTGCTGCGTCCCACAAGTTTGAATGTGTTCTGTTTCCATTTTCATTTGTCTCAGAGTATTTTTTGTTTTCCCTTTTGACTTCCTCTTTGACCAAGGGGTTGTTCAGGAGCATGCTGTTTAAGTTCCACATGTTTGTGAAAATTCTTCTTGTAGTTGATTTCTTATTTCATACCACTGTGGTTGGAAAAGGTACGTTATATGATTTCGGTCTTTTTAAATTCATTGAGACTTGTTTTGTGGCCTAACATACGGTGTGTCCTGGAGAGTGTTTCACATGCATTTGAGAAGAATGTGTGTTTCCGCAGCTGGTGAACAGAATATTCTGTATATGTCTGTTAGGTTCATGTGGCCTAGCATGTGGTTTAAGTCCAATGTTTTCCTATCGATTTTCTATCTGGATGATCCATTCATTGTGGAAAGTGGGGCACCAAAGTCTGCTAATACTGTGTTGCTGTTTCTCCGGTCAGATCTTTTAATGAATTTTTGCTTTATATGTTTTGGTGCCCCAGTGTTGAGTGCATACATGTTTACAATTGTTAACTCTTGTTGAGGAATTGATCACTTATCATTATACAATGACCTCCTCTGTCTCCTGCTACAGTTTTTGGCTTAAAGTCTATTTCGTCTGGTAGAAGTATAGCTACCCCTGCTTTCTTGAGAGCTTGTTTGAAGGTTCTAGCAGGGGAGCGCAGCTACTCGTATACCCTTGACTGAAGAACGGTCCTCCTCTATCGGGGAAGGTCGTCCTCTTCGACTGAGCGCGCAGCTTCGGGAGGGACACACATGGAGCGGTGAGGGAGGAAGGGGACACCCGCCTAGCCAGCCAGATCAGCCGAATCAACCCTGGCGATCAATGGGGTGACAGATGTCGCAGCCAGATCGCCCTCACATCCTACCCCTGCTTTCTTTTGGTTTCCATTTGCAATAGAATTTTTTTTTCCCATTCCTTCACTTTGAGCTTATGTGTGTCTTTAAAACTGAAGCAAATCTCTTAGAGCACACACTTGGGTCTTTTTTTTTTTTTTAATCTTTTCAGTCACTGTAAGTCTTTTGATTGGAGAATTTAATCCATTGACGCCTAAAGAAATTATAGACATGTCAACTGCCATTTTGTTAGTTGTTTATAGTTCTTTTGTTCCTCTCTTGCTATTTTCTTCTGTGATTTGATGATCTGTAGTCATATGTTTAGATTCCTTTCTTTTTATCTTTTGAGAATTTCTTTATTCATTTATTTATTACTTATTTTTTATCTTTTGTGTACTTATAATAGGTTTTTGCTTTGTGTTTACCATGAAGACTACATAAAACACCTTATAGTTATAACGTCTATTTTAAACTGGTTAACAACTTGACTTCACATACAAAAGCTCTATATTTTTATACTCCCCATTCCATATTTTATATATATATTTTCCACATTTATATATGATATATAATATATAAATAATATATAATATATATACATATATGTAATATATATAATATATTACATATATGTGTAAAAAATATATATATATATATATTTTAGAGAGAGAGAGACAGACGGGGGGTGGAGGGGCAGAGGGAAAGGGAGAGAGAGAATTTAAGCAGGCTCCATGCCCAGGACAGAGCCTGATATGAGGCTTGATTTCATGAGATCATGACCTGAGCTGAAATCAAGAGTTGGACACTTAACCAGCTGAGCCACCCAGAGCTCCTTACGTTTTATTTTATTTTATTTATTTTTAGAAAATATTTTATTTATTTTAAGGAGAGACAGAGACAGAGAGAGAGAGTGGTAGGAGGAGCAGAGGAAGAGGGACAAGCAGACTCCAAACTGAAGAGCCTGAAGCAGGTTTCAATCTCATGACCCTGAGATCATGAACTGAACTGAAATCAAGAGTTGGACACTCAACTGACTGAGCCATTCAGGCATGCTGCCACTCACATTTTGTATTTTTGATGTCACAATCTACATCTATTTATACTGTGTTGCCATTAACAACTTATTGTAGTTATAGTTAATTTTAATACTTTTGTCTTTTAACTTTTTTTTTTGTCTTTTAACTTTTATGCTAAAGTTAGTTGTATAACCTACCACCTTTACAATATTGAAGTATTCTGAATATAACTATACAGTTACCTCTACCAGTTAGTTTTATATTTTCCTATGTTTTCATGTCATTAATAAGCATTCTTTTGTTTCAGCTTGAAGAAGTCCCTTTACATTTCTTGGAAGGCTGGTACAGTGGTGATGAACTCCTTCCGTTTTTGTTTTTCTGGAAAAGTCTTTATCTCTCCTTCAATTCTGAATGACAGCTTTGCCAGGTAGACTATTCTTGATTGGCAGATTTTTTTTTCTTTTAGCACTTTGAATATATCAGGTCGCTTTCTTCCGGCCTGCCATGTTTCTGCTGAAAAATCTGCTCATATTCTCATGAGGTTCCCCAGTACATAATAAGTTGTTTTCCTCTTGCTGCTTGTAAAATCGCTCTTTGTCTTTAACTTGGACAATTTAATTATAATGTGTCTTGTTATGAGTATCTTTAGGTTCATCTTATTTGGAACTCTTTGTGCTTCTTGGATCTGGACGTCTGTTTATTTCATCAGGTTAAGAGAGTTTCAGGTGTTAGGTATTTGAATCAGCTTTCTGCACCCTTTTCTTTCTCTTCTCTTTCTGTGATATGTGCATATATGGGTCCTCTTGACAGGACACTGTAAGTCCCTTAAGCTATCTTCATTCCTTTTCATTTCTTTTTCTTCTCCTCCTTTGATTGGATGAATTCCACTGCCCTGTTTTCAAGTTTGCTGAACCTTTCTTCCACTTCATCTAGTTTGCTCTTGAACCCTTCTGTTGGATTTTTCAGTTCAGTTATTGTATTGTTCAGTTCTATGATTTCTGTTTGGTGCTTTTTAATATTTTCTCTTTGTTGCAATTACCCCTTTGTTCATGCATTGTTCTCCTGACCTCAGCGAGCATCTTTATGAGCATTAGTTTGAGTTTTCTATCGGGAAAATTATTTATCTCTATTTCGTTAAGATTAGTTTCTGGAGATTTATCTTGATCTTTTGTTTGGAACATATTCTCCTGTTTCTTTATTTTCCTCCACTCTCTATGTTAGTTTCTGTGCTTTAGACAAAACAGCCACTTCTCTCAATTTCAACAGACTGGTCTCGTATAGGAGATGAACATTGTCAATCCGCCCTGACTGAGCTCCTGGTTGTCTCTCAAACTTTTTTGATTATCTAAGCCACATTCTTTGTTCATAGTGGCTCCCCATATTTGGGAGTATGTCAAGACCTGTCAGCATCCCAAAGGGAAGGATTGCAATCAGCACCGAGGTGCAGGCTGATTAGATGCCAGACCTCAAGCAGCAGTTGGGAAAGTATGTAGTTAAACCCCTTCCAGAAAGTAGGGAGGTGCATGTTTTTGTCTGCTCCTTCTCTGCTGGGGCCAGGTGTTACAGGGGTTCTCCTTCTCCTGTTTAAAAACTGCTTCTTTGTTTGCAAGAGCCCTATGGGACTCAAATGGAAGCCCCATTAAGTATTAGAGCCATGTAATTTGGGGATTGGTACCTCGGGCAGCAGTTGTAAAAGGTAGGGGTGCTTGATGTGTAAATAGGGTCCTTCTAGGGAGATACTAGCAACCTGGTTTTATTGTTGGAGTGAGCAGGAGGGAGCAGGTGGTGGAAGTGCCCTTTGGCTCCTCTGGGCTCTGGAGGGGATCCTAGCCAGCCCCTCAATGTGTGCTAATTAGAAGTTGGACCCTCAGGCAGCAGCTTGTAAAGTGTGCAATCAAACCCCATTCAGGGAAAGATTGGGAGATTGGTGTTTTTGCCTGCTGCTTCCATGCTGAGCCCTAGGGGCATGCTTCTGCAAGTGCTTGCACGTGCTCTGAGTAAGAACTGCTTCTTTGTTTACTACAGTCCTATGGGACTCATGAATGCAAGCCCTGTTGGCTATCAGAAGCCAGGCAATCCAGAGGCACATTCATCAGATGACAGCTGCTGAGGGTGGGGTGTCAGGCATTGTACAACATTCTTTCAGATAGATATTGGTGACTAGATTTTATCATTGGAGTGAACCCCTTTGAATTCTTTCGGATTGGCTGTTTTTGTTATATGTCAGGGGGTCCCTTTCTCCTTAGTCATCTGTTTCCATATTGAATTATGGCATGGGTTAACAACATAGTGTTACACTTATTTTTACTAATTGTAAAGGTAATACATGTTTATTATAGAAAATGTGGAAAATCTACAAAGAAATATGTTTCAAAAATAAAAATTAGTCATCTAGAAGATATCCATTTTCTACATTTTATTGTATTTTCTATTGATTGTCGTTTTATTCTTATTCTGGTGTTTTCTTAAAGATTCTGTGAGGATGTGCTCTTCATACAAATTGTGTATCGTTATTATTTTTCTTACTATTCCATAATTATTTTTCTGTCATTAATATTTCTTTGAATATTATTTTATTTATTTATATTTTTAGAAGATTTTATTTATTTATTTATTTGAGAGAGAGAGAGAGAGAGGGAGAGGGAGAGTGTGCTGGGGGAGGGGCAGTGGGAGAGGGAATGTCAAGCAGACTCCCGGCTGAGCGGAATTAGTGTTAAAAGATATATTGCTATTGTAAAAAATTACCACAAAAGTATTACGTACAGTTTGCATGTCAGAAGTCCTAAAATCAAGGTGTTAGTATGGCTACATTCCTTCTAGATACTCTAGGGGAAAATTGTTTCCTTCCTTTTTTCTAGCACCTACAGCTTCCTGAATTCCTGGGCTGGCATGCCCTTCCTCCATCTTCCAAGCCTGGAATGCAGCATCTTCAAATCTTTCTCCCTTTGATCTGCATCTACCAGCACAGCTCCTTCTCTCTCTCAGATCCTCCTGTCTCCCTTTTCTAAGAAAACTTGTATCACATTGGTTCTACCTGGATAATCCAGGACACTTTTCCATCTCAAGATCCTTAACTTAGTGATGACATCTGCAAAGTCTCTTCTGCCCTGTAAGGTAACATATTCACGGGTTCTTGGGATTAGGACATGGGCATCTTTGGGAAGCTATAATTCAGTCTACCACAAAAGATAAAACATAATTTGACTTTCTATTCTAATATCCATTTTGCAGAACTGCTAGAGGATGTACCGATCTTCATGTCCTGCTAGCTCAGAAAAGTTTTCATCAGGATTTTTGCATGGTTGAAGAAATAAAGCAGAAGGGAATGTATTTATTGAGTCTTTAATAAGGAAACTGAGATTTAGTGAGATCATGAAACATCTCAAAAGTCAACTGGTTGGAAGGTACATCAGTCTGACTTCTTTGTTCATTACTGTTTTTGGTTGTTTATTTGTTTTGTTTATTATCTTCAATTAAGAAATTAATGATGTGTGCATCCAGTCATCATGTTGTACACCTTAAACTTACACAATGTTATATATCAATTATATCTCAATAGAGGTAAAAAAACCCTAAGGATATCAATGCCTAAAGGCATAACAAATTAGTGCTAATTCTACAATTTCATTACTGCTAGAAAAAGTAGCCTATTTTCATGTCAGTGATATTGGCACAGTCAAGAAACAATTGCAAGAGAGTGTCCAGGCACAGTGTTTGTCTGTAGCAGGGGTTCAGTGACACTGCTGGTGGCTGCCAGACTCAATATATCTTTTGGTCTATTTATTGTTAGAAATCATGTATTTTTCAAGATTTGTATACATTTAAACTTCTAGTAAGGATATGTGTTAGTTATAGGAAAGCAGATTTTAGAGGGCTTCATGTGTTAAGAACAAGAGAGTGTTTTAGGAACACTTTTCATTCCATTAGTTACTTCTGCGAAGGTTTAAGTCCATGTAAGTATGTAAGCTATAAAGCATCTTTTTAAAAAACTTCACAGGGGTCTTATAAGGACAACTGACCCACTCTTATTACTTTAAAGTATTAAAGACAAAAAATAATAGTTGGCCATGATGTTTGTAAGTACGTTTCAGAGAAAACACACGAAAAATTTCTTAAGATTTTGGATCAGATGAAGTTATTAAATTTTATATCTGACTCTGTGGGTCTATGATTTGTCATAACGATGTCTTTTTGCATTAAGTCGTTCTTGCTAATATTTATCTTGTCATTATAAATGATATGAGGATATATATTATACTTTGGAAAAAATCTAGCGAGTATTCAGTATATATGTATCTGAAACACCAAAAAGCAACTTCTGCTCTCCTTCCAAAGGACAGTTTTTTTTTTTTTTAAGATTTTATTTATTTGACAGATACAGCCAGCGAGAGAGGGAACACAAGCAGGGGGAGTGGGAGAGGAAGAAGCAGGCTCCTAGCGGAGGAGCCTGATGTGGGGCTCGATCCCATAACGCCGGGATCACACCCTGAGCCGAAGGCATACGCTTAATGACTGTGCCACCCAGGTGCCCCGAACGGACAGTTTTTTAGCCAGGTTACTAACTATCATCATGATCATCAAAGATTTAAGATTTCAATAAATAAGCATAGGTTGGGGCATCTTGTCAATTCACTTGATGCAGTTATCAATACTTTTGTCTGTTTGGCTTTCTTTAGATAACAGTCCATGTTGACTTGTTTGTATTTGTAGCAAGTTTTATGGAAATCCAAGAAAGTAGGGATGAGAGTACTGAACCTATGATAAAGTAGCCCAGGTATCTGTTGATTCAGGAGTGCAGGATTACTGTACTCATTGTAGACTCACAAATGCTGTTGAAGAGAAGCCTCAAAATCGTTTTTTTTTAGTCAATTTTGAGGGCATAAAGAAAGGCACAACACACTGCAGAAAGATATTCTTGCTTCTATACTCTGCCTGGGATCACTGAAAAAAGTCTGCAAGGTCTTGGGTGAGGAGCAGAGAGTAATGAATAGAACTGGATACATGCCACTAGCAGAGAGGAATTCTGGGTTGTCGCTTTGGATCTTTCTATCATGTCAGGCAGCACTGATCAGGTCATTTTAGAAATAGCAAGATTATTATTATTTATCACCTTCTTAATTGTACCATGCAAATTAAGAATATACAGAAAGTGTTCAGGACAGTCATATGACATTCCTGCATTCTTTCCTGGAATACCAATCTCCAGTAATTATCTTCTGATTCAAAGTCAACAGCAATGCTTCCTGCCTCTGCTTTGATTTTTTTAAATTATTTCACTGGAAATCTGGTTCTTTTTATCACGTAATGTGCTGAGGAGCATACCTCCATTCCATTCTCTGCCACCTCTTCTACATAAGTCTTCCAATTCAGCAAGTCTACCTGTGATGACTGCCTATTCAATGAGCTCCAGCCCAACTCTTGTTTCTTCATCTAATGCTTACACCCAAGAGGAGTGAAGAGGAAGGGCTGCATAGGGCCAGTAAGTCATAGTGCTAGCACCCTCCTAGTACAGAAGACCAGTGGCCAGGACAGCACTCTCCATGGCATCCTACCTTTAAACTAAGCATCCTATCTTTGTGAATAAAAATGGAATGAATGAATCTAAGAGGAGGCAACAGCATTATGGTGAAGATCACTGTATTTATAAAATTGTAATATAAGTTATAAGCGAAGAAGAGAGAAAATGAAGAATGGTTTATTGAGAAGCAGAACTAAGACGTTGTTACAGAAACTTGACAATAGAGAAAATAGGCAAACTTAATATTTATGTAACTGATTTATTGTGAATTTTTTCTTCACTAATTGGACATACTATTCCACAAAGGACTTGAGGTAGTCTAAAGAAGGTAATAAAATACACATATAAATTAAAAAATAAGGCTAGGAAAATAGAAAAATAAAAGAATAGAAAAATAAAAATAAAAAATAAGGCTAGAAAAATATTGATAATATAGCAGGAATAGATGGAGGGAAATTTAGAAAATAGAGTAATCTGTGTTCTTCACCATCCTGAAGTCACAGGGAGAGAAGAAAAGTGTTCTTTGGTTCTTGCTACAAAGACTCTTCCCATGCGTTAATGGGAGCCTGGTCTCTGGGGAAGTTTACTGTAATTCACTTTACTCTCCCTAGTAAGCCAATTTAATCTTTTCCCTTTAAATAAATATAGCTTTTTGATGGTTCCTTGCTTATTATCCTTTTTACTTATAATATTGAACTTTCTGATTACTGCAAGTGATATTTTTTTAGCGTCCAATTAAAAGTTTAGGCTACTAGTGACTTTGTAGAGCACAGCTCTTCTAAATCAGCCAACTGGTGGACAATATTCACACATTCTTGGTCTTTGCGAAACAAGTACTGAACGTGCAAATATAAAGGAAAGTGTCAGTTTCTATAATGGCTTGTTTCCTATCCTATTTCTGCCTGTATTGAACCCAAATGAACCTGTATGGTTCATTTTTTTCTAAAAGTAGCTTTTATTTTATGTTCTAAAAAAGAAATAAAAAAGAAAAAAAAAAAAAGAAAATCCCTTCAACTATTCCACCAATTGGCCCAGAAATTAAAGAAAATATATTTTTTCTATTTATGAACCATGATAGTTAACTTTGTAAATGCATTTATTGCTGAGCAAAGCCCATTATTATATTTTGGTGGTAGAAAGTTCTGGGTTTAGTAGATTAATATTGAATGATCATTTCAGAAGTCCTACCAATGTGAATTAGAAATTAAGTTGTATTTAAAAAATGCCTAATTGGAACATTCAAATTACAGCTGCTCATGATGCTATAGTGTCTTTAAGTTTTTGTGTGATTCAGGACTACCGTTAAGTAAGATCTCATTTTTCCAAGCTAATAAAAAGCACGTTTTTAAAAAATGTTTAAAATACAGTCTAACAATTTCACTAAAAATAATATCTAAAATAACCTTGAGGGTCCTTTTGTATAGTATGTTTTTAAAAAAATACATACAACTTACATATGTGTAGATATATATTATTTTGAGTTCTGTTATTATGCAAAATTTATTTCTCACATGTAACTTTGTATTATATTCATACTTTCCATTTTAATGATCACATAATATATGTCCGCTGGGCATATTTTTGCTTCCTTGAGTGTTATATTGGCATTGGGGATTTTTTTCTTTCTATCCTGCTTGCTAGCTTGCTTTTGTTTTTTTCTTTCTTTTTGGCATTTGGTATTTTTGTTTGTTTGTTTGTTTTCCCCCTCCACTATTATAAATGTACAGCAAATATACCATAAGCTTTAGAACATAATTTTGGCAATTCAAATTCTTTAAAAATTATTGAGACTAACTTTAGGACCCACTGTATGATCAATTTCAGTAAATTCTCCATGTGCACATGAAAATCTGTGTGTTCTGTATGTGAATGCAATGTTCTGTACATGTTAATTAGGTGAAGCTGATCATTCTTGTTCAAATATTCTATGTCAGCACAGTCCAATAGAATATAATGCTGTCTGTATATATAATTCTTATTTTAAACTTTCTCGTAAGCACATTACAAAGTAAAAGGATGGGTGAAATTAATTTCAATTACATATTTTACTTAACACAATATACCCCAAAACATCATTTCAATGTGTAATTGGTATAAAATTAATAAGACTATTTTTTATCTTTAACTTATCTTTCAGTATGTATTTGATATTTACAGCACATTTCAATGCAAGTGTCAAATTTTGACTCTTATTTAGGTTTCACAAAATTTACTGCTTAAAAATGGGTACAGACTCACATATCCAGGTTGTTCCACCCAAACTTAAAAATTTTCAAACCTCAGTTAAGTGCCAAAAATAATTCTCCTTTAATATTTACATTAATGTCAACAAAACTGGTTTATCTTTTTCAGAATATTTGATTTGACTTTTGAGGCAAAAGCATATAACTTTCAAAACTATACCTGTTCAAGTTTATTAAATTGACTAACTTTTGCGCCAACTCAATAATATTAATATCAATTTAAATGCATATTGCTAGTTGAAAAGCAATTTTAAATTTATTGACATCAAGAAAGCATCATTCAAATTTTCTTGTAGTGTTTGCAGCTGATTTATATAATAGTGTTGATTACAGTTAAAACTTCTATATGTTGATTCATGTTAGAAAAATGTGTAAAACTAAGTATTACTGACTTATGTACATTGTGATGTTAACAGAGATTATTGTACCTATTTAGCTAGATTTAATTAACTGTTTCTTTTCCTTGAAACCTGAAAATTTAGCTCATTCATATGCAGTGTGATATCAGTGAGGAAACATAAATCACACTCTTAAATTTTTGTCTTTGATTATTAGATATTTGAAAGGCAGCCTTTGTTTTAAGGAAATCTTGAATTGGAGTTAACAATACAATAAATATTTGTAAAATCTTCCACAATGAACATTGGCAAAGAACACAAGATAATTGAATTCACTGTCTTCTATTTCTTTCAGTAGGTCCACATATTGGTGATGAATCCAACCACTTGCATATATATACTGAACAATTTTAATAACTTCTATGCATGAGATCTTTCATAGAGACTGTTTCAGAATGGTGAGCACAAGTATCTTTAATATGTATCACATATTAAAATGAATTAATGAGAAAAGCATGAATTTCTTGTTTAAAATTCCAGTAAATATGTATTTTTGATCTAAAATTATTGGAGTAGTATCTTCTGTGTCAGAAACTAATTTTTAAATATTTAGTTGAAAATTTTCTTTTATAGCTGTAAAAGACTTAAGAACATCTATGCCATCAGTACAAAATTTCAGGCTGTGAATTTCCAACTTTTTTATAAGCTGGGAAGCCCTTGAGACAATATATGTCCAAAATATTAACTGAGCAGAGTCTGTTATTTATATAACTTCTCTAAAGCTAAAGAAAATATTTGCATTTTATGGTCTTGTATTTTATGGGCAATGGTGGCTTAATCAAAGATCTTTAACTTTGTGTAAAATATCTAATTTTGGGCTCTTCTTATAACTTTCTGGCTAAATTTCCATATTTAAAATGATAATTTTCTCATATCTCTATCTAAAAATGATTTTCTATTTTGTGCACAAATCAAGCTGCTTTATAGGTGGACAAGCCTAGCTCCTCTTAAAAATTGCTTAACACTTTTTATTGGACATTCAATTCTGATTTCAAATCGCTAGTTTTGCCAATTCTTTTTTGACTGTTGAAAGTGAACTTCTTATATAATGCTGAAAATATCTCTCAATATTTTCACCTTATCTTTAAACATTTTTTTAATCCAACAAACCGTTTTTTTGCTTTGTTCTGTCATAAAAAGTCAACATTGCCATTTGTTGTGAAATCCGTAACATCTGTTTTCTCAGTTTTTTTACAGTCACTGTATCAGTTATAACGCTGGTTTCTGCATCTATACTCATGTCTGGATCTGTAAGGTACCTTAATTTTATATTAAAAAATTGTTCCTACTAATTTTTTAAATTAAAATATAATTTAATTACATTGTAATTAATTAATTAATTATTAATGCAATCTACATAGTCTTTAATTCTTGCTGTCTCCACAAAATGTTCAAATAAGCACATTAAAATGTTACATTGGTATATAGAAACAAAGTTATTCCAACTTAATCAGTTTGTTGACACCAACTAGACTGATATCGTCATATATTATATATATATATTATTATACTGGAACTGGTGGTATAAGCACCTGACACATGTACTACAAATGGCAATAATATGCTACAACGGCTGAGCGTGAAATGCAGACTTACCAAAACACACTTGTGTTTAACAAAAAAATATTTAGTTGTAAAAGTTGAATTATTTAAAATGATAAATAAAATAAAAATTGAATTCTTCAGTTGTAGCCACAGGTGGTTCATGGTTAGTAAATTGGCCAGCACAGTTCTAAGTTGTTATATGTGTTTTTGCATTTGTTCTATCAGAAATAGAGGGTATGTTAAGATCATTCACTATGATTGGGAAACTTTATTTTTCCTTTTAATTCTGTCAGCTTTATATATTTGAAGCTATGTTAGTATCTAATTTGCTTTTTAATTTATCTATTGTATTTCTAGTTTCAGTTATATTTTTCAGATCTAGAACTTTTTTTATACCTCTTGTTGATTCTAGTTCTCTGGTTCTTTATCTTCTTATTAAATTTCGAACATGTAATCAGTTTTTGAAAGAAGGGATTCTGTTCATTAGTTACAATATCTGTATCCCTGTGTTTTTATCATCTGTCCTATGTCTTTTCTTTTCTCCGAATATATGTGCTTGGTGATTTTTTATTGTATATGAAATATTGTAGAGGTCCTGGATGATTATTTTCTTCCAGAGAAGAGGAGATCATCTTACTTCACTCAGGGCTTAAGTAGATTTTAAGTTTTATTTCAGTTGTTTAAAATACCTGATCAATTTCCACCTAACCTTAATTTCTAGGATGCAGTACTTCTGAAGGCTAGGATTGCTTATCTCTCCAAATAAGCACACATGTAAACTCCAGTTTTTATCTGCTCAGCACAACGAGATTGCTAATAATTGTGCTGAGATTTTTAGCCTCTTAGCAAGTACTCTTTGTTGACCATAGGCACCAAGTTCACTTCTCTGTGCTTCTCCTCTCTATTGGATTTTGGTCCTGATTGCATTGGTAGCCCTAACCTACAAATATGACTTTCCAACCACCAGAAATTCTGCTCAAATTTTCTTCTATTATCCAAGTTTTGTTCGGCTTTTGTCTCTTTGCCTGTATTACTTTATGAACAAGCAAATGCCTTGAAGCATTGAAGAAAGTTAGATTCACCTCTTTGATTTTCTCTGCCTCTAAAATCCTGGCTGACTGGGTAGTATTTTGATACTTGCATTCAGATTTTTTTGTGTGTGTATGTCTTACAAACTTCCCTTGTTATTCTCAGTGGGAAAATTGGTTTTCTCGAAGTGAAACTTTGATAGCTGGAAGCAAAAGTCTTTCTAATTCATAGAAACTAGCACTATCTATAGATTTTTTCCCCCTCTTGATTACATAAAGGATACATATTTATTGTGGCAACTATAGAAGACTCAGAAAATATGAAAATAAATCATTCATCTTCCAGATAATTACTTTTAATATTCATATATGCTATAGACTAAATGTTTGTGTCCACCCAAAATATATATGTTGATGCCTTAACCCCCAACATGATGGTATTTGAACAGAGACCTTTGGGAGGTAATTAAGTGGGGGAATTAGTGCTCTTATAAGGGAGACACCAGAGCAGGGCCCTGTTCTGGGGGAATTAGTGCTCTTATAAGGGAGACACCAGAGAGCTTGCTGTCTCTCTCCCTGTCATGTGATGACATGGTGTGAAGGCAGCTCCCTGCAAGCCAGGAAGGGAATTCTCACCAGAACCTGACCATGCTGACACACCCTGATCTGAGACTTCCAGCCCCACAGAACTGCGGGAGATAAATTTCTGTTGTTTAAGATACCCACCCAGTCTATAATATTTTGTTATGGAGTCTGAGCTGACCATATATACATATATGCAACCATTATCTCTACTATAGACATATCTTGGTTTTTGACTAAATGGAATCCCACATATGCTTTTTATAATCTGATTCATTTAAACTTAGCAGTGTATCAAATATTTTTTTGTTTCATCGAATATTATTCAACTATATATTTTACTAATTGCAGAGTATGAAATATGTCCAATTAGATTTTTTCTAACTTTTTCTTATTTAAGGTAATGCTATAATGAACATATGCATGCATAAAGTTTTTTATTTCTCATATTTCATCATGATAGGTTCTTCACTGTGCAATTTGCTTAAGTAAGTGAACAGTCATGTGTACATATGTATATGTATATATATACATATATATATAAACTTCTTATTCTAGAAAATGTTAAATATGTAGAAAAAAAGTAGAGACAATAGTATAATGAATCTCTGAGTTCCTATAATTCAATGTCATCATTTCTGCAAGTTTTAAAAATATGATTTGGTCCTTAACTTCAATAGTGAATAAACAATTGATTCCTACATGTTAGGGAACTTTAGGAAGTGTTAGGATTTTGTTTTTCCACTCGACATATTTGTGTTTTTAATTTCTTTTATTGTCAATGTACAGTAACCTCAAACTTCTAAAAGTCCAATATCTATATTCCTATCTATATTATATATCTATATATATCTATATATATATCTATATTCCTGATTGCCTTGAACATCTGTGGGGCTAAATTTACATTGCTCCTTTAGGAACTCTAGAAAGTCACAGCAGGACCTCGGGCATTTTATTTTACCTTGGGGACCCATGGGAGAAGAAGTGGGAGACATAGAATGGGGACTTTGGGCTCAAGGTCATGTTCCTAGAAACTAGAAGAGTTAAGAAGGGTACTTGTGGAAGAGTTGGATCAGATTCCTGGCTAGGTGAGTGAAGGGATATATTTTTTCTTTGGGAGATTGGCCAGGGTTCTTAGAAGAAGTCAGCTAGAAAATGTCATTGGAAACTTTCCAGACTTGGGTTCTATGGGACCTGAGAACTGTCCCTCAAGGAACCGATGTAAAGTTCAAAGCAAAGAGTTACATTTTGAGGGCACAAACCACTTAGAGTCCGATGCTTTAAAACTGGCTGAAAGAGCTGCATCACCTGAGGAAAATTTTTCTGCGTTGAGACAGTCAGGGGCTAAGAAATGAGGCAGTCATCAGTGCTGGAGACTGAAAGTGCTGGGGAGGAGTTGGAAATGGTCAATAGAGCAGATCAGTGATGGAACAGACACTGGAAGAAGTCAACAGAGAACTGGAGGTAAAGAGCACCCTGGTGGGGGGAGCAGTATGGCAGGTCAGGATGACATGTGCTCGTGATTTGAAGCCTGAGAGGGAGGTGGGGTGAGAAGAGTGGCTCAGGCCAGCTTCCTCTTGCTTCATAGTCTGGGCTCTGGATTTTCACCCCATGAACAATATAGCCTGAGAAAATCACATGGGTTTTTGCTGTTACTCATTTCATCCAAGTAACTTCAACCTATTTTCTTCCACCTGGAATAAACCCATTAATCCTCAACAAAGTGGGACCATCATGAAGGAGGTGGCTCTTGAAACGGACTTTGAACCTCATGTAAGAGTATAAGAGTATTGGTGGAAAGAGTTCTAGACCAAAGCACATGCACTAAAGCTTAGAGGCACAAAAGCAGGTTGGTAATTAGCAAGCAGTGAGATACCTGGTGACTGCCCCACAGGTTTTCAATAGGAGGGGAGAATCAGCTGGAAAGCACATTTGAAGCCATGGGGCAGAAGACAGCAATGGCCCCAGGAACTAGGGAATTAGCAGAATCATTTTGGGAAAAATAACTTTCTTCTGATTTCTCAGAGTAATAATCTAAAATCTCCATCCTCATTTTTTTTCTTTAAATATTTTCTTTGATTTAAAAATCAATAGGGGAGTTTAGAACATTTGGGAAAATAGAACAAGAATAGAAAAAAAAAATCACCTGTAATTTTACCACGTAGAATCAACCTTTTACATTTTCTTCTACAAATTTCATTTACCTATTTGTGACATATAAGCATTTATTAAGCTTTGAAAGTTTAATTTATGTGTAATATCACATCCTAAGCATTTCTTCATGCTATTATCTGGTTTTCATAAATACCAATTAACGGCCTTCAGTATTCCATGATGTTGGTATATTGTAGTTTAATCATTTGTCTCCTGCTAGATTCATGGGTTACTCCTTTTATTGGGAGGATAGTGAGCCTGCAACACAGTGATAAAAAAGATCTTTCCAGTTTAGCATAATAACTATAAAGGAAGAAAATTTAATAGGAATGTATGGGTCTTTTAATAGCTTATATTTTAGTTTCAAAAGAATAACAAGTATCGGTGAGATACCAGATGAACTGACATGAAAAGAACCCAGGAGCTTAATTTAATTGGACTCTCATTGAAATGATAGTTGTACCCTGTGCTTGTGATTTAAAATAAGAAATACATACTTGGTCTTCATCCCCATTTCTGGCACGGAGTTCCTAAAAACTTTGGAATATCCTAAGTGATGACAGCAAGTAAAAATGTCTTTTGTTATGTTAATTAGGACCCTACTTAGGGTTTGGGGCTGGTTGCCAGTGAAGCCAAACCTGTGATTAGAGGGTTGGAACTTCCAGTCCTACCCCTGCCCGCCCCAACCTCTCAAGAGAGGAGAGGGGGCCGAGAACGAGTAATGTTTGATCAACTGTGCCTGTGTCATGAAGCCTCCACAAACCCCCAAAAGGACAGAATTTGGAGAGCTTTCAACCAGGAAGCTTGGTGAACAGGTACAGATTCGGGGAGAGTAGAAAGCTCTGAGAGAGCTTGGAAACTGCCCTTTCGACACAACTGTACATGAGCTTCTCTTGCACTTGGCTGTTATATCCTTTTATAATAAAATGGTGATCTAGTAGGTAAAATGTTTCTCATAGTTTCATGAGCCACACTAGCCAATTAATCCAAGCGGAGGAGGGGCTACCATTTGTTGGAACTTCTAGTTTGTAGCGGGTTGGTCAGACATACAGATAATAACCTGGCTTTCAACTGAAATCTGTAGTTGAGGGGGGTAATGGGGAAGGAGCAGGCTTGTAGGAGTGACCCTTAACCTGTGAAATTTGATGCTGTTTCTGGTTAGATGGTGGCAGAATTGAGTTTGAATTGTAAGACACCTTGTTGGTGTCTGGAGAATTGCTTGGTGGTATCAGAATTTGTCTCAGAACCAAAAGAAACCAAATAGCTAATGTGATCTTAGGTTTTTAATGTAAACATAGTGCCACGATAAAGTAAGTAAAGGTCATCTAAGCTCTGACACATTTATTAAGGAAAAAAGAATTACTTGAGAATGCATGAGAACAAGGAAAGTCAGTACTTCCCAAAGCAACCACCTTGAGAAGTATATATATATAGTGATGAGCTTCAAATTTCAGCTTTTAAATGTAGATTGGTGATGAGAATGAGTAACATTACTTTCCAGGAATGCTTCCCCCATGACATCACGCTAACAGTTCTCCTGGCGTCCAGGGCATTAAATTAAGGAAGTTGTCGGACAACAAATGCTAATCTCCATTTTGTGCAGGAGATGAATCAGCAAAAGGCAATTAGAGTCAAATTCTTTAATAAAACCTAACTGCTTAGGTCCTTAAATTCTGACCATGAGTTTAATAGACATGCAATATGCAGATGTCAATGAGAAATTGGGTTGAATGGAAATGAGGACGCTGGGGTATTGCAGAGCATGAAATGTTAAATTATAATTGCTGTTCACTCAATATGCTTTTTTGGAATGCTTCCTAGGAGGTGGGCAAGGTGAAGGTGTGAAGCATGCAAAGGTGGTGAGCAGAACACAGTCTCTGTTTAAGAATTACACAGTGAAATGGGGTCAGCAAGGGCACAGGGCATTAACTGTGGTACGATGGGATGTGTGCTATAATAGTGATCAGTACCGGAACTAGGAGAACTGAAATGAGTGAGGAATTAGTGACTCTCTACTGAAGTGTGATGACAAGAATGGAATGATACCTACAGGTGACATTGAGCTGGTTGTGGAGGACAGAGGATGAATATTCCAGAAAGCAGTGGCAGCACATGAGAAGGTAGAGAGAGATCATCTCTTTGACAAGAGTCACATCCCAGCTAGACAACAAGCTATGAGGTTTCTGGGGCCTATTAAGGTTTGAAAGTAGATAAATATATTTCAGAGTTCTTTTTAATAAAGTGGTTATAATCAAAAATGTTTTCTTCCTTTAGTTAGCCAGAAAGTTATTCATAATTTTGTTGAGCAGTGTGTATTACAGGCCACATATCATTTATTCTTCACAACTCTGTAATGTAGGCATGACCTTGTTATCTCCATTTTGCTTCTGGGGCAACGAAGTCTAGAGAGTTCCTGTATCTTCTTAAGATCACTCGGCCAGACCCGGTATCTGAACCCATGTGTTTGTCTGTAAGAGCATTCTCTCAAATGTTATTTGTTGTTGTTGTTTTTTTTTTCTTTAAAGATTTTATTTATTTATTTGACAGAGAGAGAGACAGCCAGCAAGAGAAGGAACACAAGCAGGGGCAGTGGGAGAGGAAGAAGCAGACTCCCAGCAGAGGAGCCTGATGTGGGGCTCGATCCCAGGACTCTGGGATCACGCCCTGAGCTGAAGGCAGACGCTTAATGACTGAGCCACCCAGGCGCCCCTTGTTTTGTGACCATTCAGTTTTCTAGCTTTTCTCTATAGTGTGAGACTTCTTCTCAGTGTACAGACCCGTGCGGGTGGATGCACGTATAAAGTGGCTGTTTATTATTGCCTGGCCACATGGATCATAGTGTTCATTTTTTTTTTTTAAAGATTTTATTTATTTATTCGACAGAGATAGAGACAGCCAGCGAGAGAGGGAACACAAGCAGGGGAAGTGGGAGAGGAAGAAGCAGGCTCATAGTGGAAGAGCCTGATGTGGGACTCGATCCCATAACACCGGGATCACGCCCTGAGCCGAAGGCAGATGCTTAACCGCTGTGCCACCCAGGCGCCCCCATAGTGTTCATTTTGTAGACATCTTTTGGAATCACTAATCCTCATTCCTCTCCTGTATAAATGTTGACAGCAAACCTTTCTATGCACTGTTCCAAACACTGCCTGTATTAACTCATTTAATCACAAGTAACTTGCCCACAAGCAAGCAACTAGGAAGTGGTGAGAGGTTCTTGTGTGTGAACACTGGAACTAGGACTTCTGAAGCTATGCTCATAACCACTACAATATTTACCTATTTAGATCTTAGTTACTCTTCAAATTCCCGCCCTTGAGCTCATCTTGCCTGTTAAACTGTCTCAGACTGTGAAGGCTGAGTCCCCAAGTATCTAACTTATGCCACTGGAACTATGGCACTGGAGCTTTCCCACATTGTGTGGTTAGACATTTCACTGCACAGTCTAATTCTCCTGCTCTTACCAGACTAAAAGCCCTATAGAGGTAGGCATCTATGACTGACGTCATCATAAGCCACATCTCTCCCTTCAATATTTGTCATCTGGAAAATGCTTAATAAATATTTGTGTAGTTACTAAGATCATAATTATGGATATTAATATTGCATTATTGCATTGTGCTATAAAACATTGATGATCCCAGGTGCTCTCACCATGTGCACAGCCATTTATCTCAACCCTAAGCGTCTCTGTATTTTTATCTTCTGATAAATTCTTTATTTTGTTATATATATGTATATATATTTATAATTTTATATATATATATCTTTCCCTTGCTGGCTGGTGACCTGTAATCATGTCTTCTTTTGATTAACAAACTCAATTTTTTCAGAGCAATTTTAGGTTCATACCAAAATTGAGCAGGAAGTACAGAGTACTCGTATATCCCCTGCCTCCACACATGGACAACCTCCCTTAAGATCAACATCCCCAACAGAGAGGTACATTTGTTATACTTGCGAACTTACGTCAACACCTCATTATCATCTAAACTCCATAGTTTACATTAAGGTTCACTCTCGATGTTGTACATTCTATGGGTTTTGACAAATGTACAGTGACATGTGTCCATCACTTTAGCATTCTACAGAATAGTTTTATTGCTCTAACAATCTGCAGTGCTCTGCCTATTCATCCCTTCGTCCCCTTTATCCTTGACAACTACTGATCTTCTTCCTGTGCTTATAGCTCCACCTTTTCTAGAATGTCATATTGTTGGAATCATACTGTACGTATTTTTCACCTTCTGTTTTTAAATGTTAGCTCTATGACCAACGTGGGGCTTGAACTCATGACCCTGAGATCAAGGATTGCATGCTCAACCTACTGAGCCAGCCAGCCACTCTTATATTTTTCTTTTTTTTTAGATTGACTTATTTCACTTTGTAACATGCACTTAAATTTCCTCCATGTCTTTTCATAGCTTGATAGCCCTTTTCCTTTTAGTACTGTATAATAGTCCATTGTCTGGATATACCACAGTTTTTTTTACCTATTTACCTAGCGAGGGATATCTTGGATGCTTCCAAGTTTGGGCAGTTATGAATAAAGCTGTTATAAACATCTGTGAGCAGGTTTTTATGTGGGCATAAGTTTTAACTCACTTGAGTAAATACCAAAGAATGTAATTGCTGGATCATATAGTAAGAGTATATTCAGTTTTGTAAGAAACCACCAACTTGTCTTCCAAAGTGGCCTTTGCAATCACCTTTGTTTTTGGGATCTCTAGTTTTTTTCTGTACTTTTTTTTTTTTAATATTGTGGTAAAAAACACCTAACATGAAATTACCCTCTTAAAAATTTTTCAAGACTTATTTATTTGAGAGAGAGAGAGAGCGCACACTCATGCACAAGTGGGAGGGGCCAAGGAAGAGCGAGAGAGAATCCCAAGCAGACTCTGCACTGAGCATGGAGCCCCACGTGGGGCTGAGATCATGACCTGAGCTGAAATCAAGAGTTGGATGCTTAACCAACTGTGCCACCTAAGCACTCCTACCCTCTTAAATTTTTATAGAACAGTATCATTAATTATATGCACATTATTGTACAACAAATCTCTAGAACTTTTTTTATCTTGCACGACTGCAAATCTATACCCATTGAATAGCAGCGCATTTTCACCTCCCAGCAGTCCCTGGCCACCACCATTGTACTTTCTGCTTTTATGAGCGGACTACTTTAGATCCTCATGTAAGTGATCTGGCAGTATTTGGCCTTAACCACCGTATGACCCAGCAATCCGCTTCTGAATATTTATCCAAAAGAACTGAAAACAGGTTCTCAAAAAGATATTGGCACTTCATTGTTCATTGCAACACCATTCACAATAGCCACGAGTTGGGAACAACCTAACTGTCCACCAACAGATGAATGAATAAAGAGAATGTGGTATATACATACATTGGGATATTATTCAGTCTTAAAAAAGGAAGGAAATTGTGTCATATGCTACAACATAGATGAACTTTGAGGACATTATGCTACCTCTGTACTTTTAATCTCTTTCCAACATCCTGCAGTCAGGGGAGCCAGATAACTAAGCTTGTTAGAATTGTGTCTAAAGTAACAGGAAAAAGCAACACAGATCTGATCAAAGAGTTCTGTGACGCACACCTGCACATCAATATGTATAAATGTAGAGACTTTCCTTGGTCGTCCTTGTTTTATATTTTATGACCATGATATACATTGTTACATAATTATAGTCAATATAAAGAATATAACTAAAAAACAGGAATAAGCAAAAAATGTTTGCATTTCATTTTGTGTTAAAGATATGTAATAAACAGCAGTAATAATTTATATAAAATTTGTGAATAAAATCTATTGTTCTGAAATCATCATGTCAGGTCGATGACCCCCACTGTTATTAGCTGACTAGCTGTCATATTTATGTCCCTGATCGACATGAGAAAGGTTGGGAAAATTTTGTTTGGTGTTAAAATAAATTTTGAGGGTTGATAGGTTTTTAAAATTCCGTCATTATGTTATAGCATTTTTTTCGTTGCGTGGAAGTGTCACCTGAGGGATTCTCCAATTATGTCTGAATGGAAATTTCAGTTGCTACGAAAATAACTATGTCTTAAAATATCATTTACTTCACTTCGCTCACTTTTTTTCCTCTTTGAAAGTCTCTGTGAAGGGAAATCTTTCTGCACTTTGCTCCCTGTAAATCTCTAGAGAGCCAATTCCATGAGAACTATAAATTCCCTTCAAAACACACACCCACACAACTCTTTTTCAAGGTTTTTTTTTTTTTTTTTTTTTTTTAATCAGACAGGCTTCATGTTTCATTTAACCACAACATTCAGCATTTGCACACATTTCTGGGGATGTGTGCTAGAACTCGCAAGTGTGCCCAGTAATACTACAGCTTGGGTTTGGACGCCATCTTCCTCGCTGTTTCATTTGGGCAGGAAGCTGTGCAGAATCCAGATCGGTTGCTGATGTGCCAGTGACCTTACCTCATCTTCTCTGAGAGCTTTAAGAAACTCCTCTTTAGGGTTGTTGGACGGGACATGTGGACAGCCACACCCTACCTCCCTGTTAGGTCTTAAACGGATAAGCTGGGATAGTCCATGGAAGTTTATGTGGTTCAAGTAAGGGATAATAACATTTAATAACCTAAAATATGCTTGTGACGAGCAAAACTAGCTTGTTGATCTAGGATGGAAAATTCTGTGAAGTTAGCTTTTGGGACTGTTTCCTTCCTCATACTTATAAGGCAAATACCACTGTGAGGCAAATATAGTCTCTCTCCCTCCCACATAGAGGTGCACATACTTACACAAGCATAGAGTAGTGACTCGATAAACAGTAGGAATTATTGGGGCACCGGACTGGCTCAGCTGGTAGAGCATGTGACTCTCTATCTCGGGGTTGTAAGTTCAAGCCCCATGTCGGGCACTTAAGAATAAAATCTTGAAAAAAATCAGTAGGAATTATTATTATTACCATCATCACCATAATTTTTTTAACTATCATCTTAGTCATAGTCATCAGGTGAAAAAAAAATTTTAGTTTAGGTAGTTGTGATAAATTTCTCCATGAGGTGCTGTTTGATCTTTGTTTCTCTTACTCTTTTTTTTTTCTCTTTGTTTCTCTTGAGAAATTTGTTCTGTCCTCATTATTTTAGAACCTATGGACCCTGACTGATATTTCATAATGTATGCAGCTGATTTCATGTTTCGTTGTGTTTTATATTTTATCATGTTTTGAAAAATTACCTGGAGGACATTGGGTTCTGCCTGTGTCATGGATGGCATCTTATGTTATGACTTCGGGCATGTTGTGATGTGAAGGGTCCAATGCTCTTCCCATTTCTTACTCTCCTGATGTTACTGCTCACACACATTCATTTCTGAGGAATTGTTTGCTTTAGGAGAACTCTATCTCATTACCTCATTACCTCATGAGATGTGTGTTCATAAGAGTCACAAGGAGGGTTTTAAATATGCATAATAAGATCTCAATTAGAAACCCCAGTGGGGCCCAGGCACTTAAAGGAGCTTGCTAAGGGATTCTAAGGTTCAGTTAAAGTTTCAAATCACTGAGCTAAACCTGCATAATTATAGATTTCATCCTTCCACTGTTCAGTCATTCACTGAGGCAAATGCCATTGGATACCCAATTCCACAGACTGTTCTTTCTTTCAGGAAACATTTTAATGGTCATTGCTGGTTTTACTGATTTTTCTTTATTGTTTTTCTGTTTTCTCTTTCCTTGATTCTCATTTTTATTTTTATTACTTCCTTTCTTCTGTTTATATTTGCGCTTTTTCCATTCTAGTTTCTTAAGATGGAATCTTAAGTCATTGATTTGAGAAACTTCTTTATAAATATGTACTTTTGATGAATTCAACCCTTCATTATTATCAAATGACCTTTATTACTTGTAATTTTCTTTGCTCTGCAATTTACTTTTTCTAATATTTTTTAATAATTTTTATTTTGTTATGTTAGTCACCATACAGTACATCCCCAGTATTTGATGCAATGTTCCATGATTCATTATTTGCGTATAACACCCAGTGTACCATGCAATACGTGCCCTCCTTAATACCCACCACCGGCCTATCCCAATCCCCCTTCTCCCCTCCCCTCTAAAGCCCTCAGTTTGTTTCCCAGAGTCCACAGTCTCTCATGGTTCATTCCCCCTTCTGTTTACCCCCCCCTTCATTCTTCCCTTCCTTCTCCTACAGATCTTCCTGCTATTTCTTATGTTCCATAAATGAGTGAAACCATATGATGATTGTCTTTCTCTGCTTGACTTATTTCACTTAGCATAATCTCCTCCAGTCTCGTCCATGTTGCTGCAAATGTTACTTTTTCTAATATTAATATTGCCACAACAGCTTTCTTTTTATCACTGTTAGTGATGTAGTTTTTGAATGTAGGTGAGGTCAGGGCAACCGCCAAGAAAGAATTCTTGAGATGTCTTTGGGGCAAAATGGTGGTTTTATTAAAGCACAGAGATAGGACTTGTGGGCAGAAAGAGATGCTGCCTTGGGGTTGTGAGGGGTGGCTGATTATATACTTGGGAGTTGGGGGTAAGGAGAAAGGGAGGTTTTCAAAAGAACTTTCATATGCTAAAGAGGACCTACAAGATACTGGAGGCCTCTCCATTGTCAGGTTAAGGTGGTTTTTCCCTCTAATAAAGGGTTAACATTAAGACAGTTGGGAGCTCTGCCTGCCTCAAGTATTTGTCAATGGGCAGCAGGTTATAAGGTCATTAATTTTATCTACATTTCCTTCTGGAAGTTAGGTTATTGATAAGAATGCTTTTCCCTTGTAAATCACTAATACACTTGTAAACTGAGGGAGACTCATGTCTTGCAGGCCTGCAATCTTTGTACCCTTTGTTAACCGTTTGTTTTTCCTTCCCTTGGCTTTAGTGCAGCTATTAGTGCCCGAGGAATGTCACACATGGTCCACCTGGGAGTGTGTGTGGGGGTCGTGGCTGTGGGGTGTCAGCATGTGCTCTGTCCTCAGCTTTCCTTTTTCCCTTATCATTAACATGGTATATCTCTTTTTCTTTCTTTCTTTCTTTCTTTCTTTCTTTCTTTCTTTCTTTCTTTCTTTCTTTCTTCTTTCTTTCTTTTTCTCTTTCTTTCTTTCTTTCTTTCTCTTCTTCTTCTTCTTCTTCTTCTTCTTCTTCTTCTTCCTCCTCTTTCTTTCTTTCTTTCTTTCTTTCTTTCTTTCTTTCTTTCTTCTTCCTATTTATGTCTTTATATTTAAAGTGCATTTCATGTAGGCAAAATGTAGTTAACTCTTGCTTTCTTACCCAATCAGATAATATCTGACTGTTAATTTAGGGGTTTAGACCATTTACGTTGAATGTGGCTATTGAAGTTTGTATCGCTCACCTTGTTTCTTTTCTACCTGTGCCATCTGTGATGGCTAATTTTATGTGTCAACTTGACTGGGCCACAGAGTGCTGGATATTTGGTTCAACATTATTCTGGGTGTGTCTACAAGGATATTTCTGGATCAGATTAACTTTTGAATCTGTATACCCAGTAAAGCAGACTGCCCTTCTTAATGTAGATGGGCTCTGTCCAGTTAATGGAAGACCTGAAGAGATCACAAAGGTCCTTCTGCAGTAGAGGAAGACTGTGTCTTCAAGCTGGGACCTCAATCTTCTCTTGCCTTTGGACTTGGACTGAAACTTGTACCATCAGCTTTCCTTGTTCTTAGGTCTTAGGCTCACACTGGAACTATGCTATTTAGTCTCCTGCGTCCTCAGCTTGTCTACTGCAGGGCTTGGGACTTCTTAGCCTCCAGAATCACTTGAGTCAATTTCTTATAATAAATCTATCTCTCTAATACACACACACACACACACACACACACAAACACACATCCTATTGGTTGTTTCTCTGAAGAGCCCTGACTAACACACCATCTAACCTTTGTTCTTCTTTTCCTCTTCTATTTTTATGATACCATCTCAGTTCTGTTGTTGGTTTATTAGCTATAACTCCTTGTTTTTTTATTTTGGTGGTTGCTTTAAGAATTATTATATACATCTTTAACTGATCACACAGTCTACCTTCAAGTGATAGACACTTCACATATAGCATAAGAATTGTACGCTATTATACTTCTGTTTCTTCATTCCTGCTCTTTGTGATGTTTTCATTCACTTTACTTTTATATATAATATACATCCCACACTACATTTTTATTATTTTTGCTTAAACAATGAAATTTCTAAGAGATTTAAATAATAAGAAAAATATCTCCTATGCATATAATTGTATTTCTGTTCTTCTTCATTCCTTTGTGAAGACCCATGTCTCCGTTTGGCATCATTTTCCTTCCACCTTAAAGACGTCTTTGAACACTTCTTGTGTAGTGTGGGTTGGCGGCTGCTGAATTCTTATAGCTTTGTGTCTCAAAATGTCTTTATTTGCCTTTGCTTTTGAAATGCATTTTCTCTGGCTATAGAATTCTAGGTAAATCTCCACTCCTACCCCCTTGCCCATTACTACTTTTAACACTCTGTTCCACTGTTTTTTCTCTCCATTGTTTCTCGTGAGAAAATCTTTGTTCCTCTGTTATGTGATGTGCCCTTTTTCTCTGGCTGCTTCTAAAATTTTCTTACAATCACTGGTTTTAAGCAAATCAGTTATGATGTGACTTGATGTAGTATTTCTTTGTGTGTCTTATACTTGCAGTTTATTGAACTTGGATTTGTGGGTTTAAAGTTTTACTCAAATTTGGGAAAAAATGCAATATTTTTTTGAACATTTTTCTGCTAAAATGACTCTAATCACACATACATCAGACCATTTGAAAATGTCCTATAGCCCACTGATTCACTTTTAATTAATTAATTAATTAATTAATTTTTAAAGAGTGTATTTATTTGAGAGAGAGAGAGAGCACAAGGAGCAAGGAGGGGTACAGGGAGAGGAAGAAACAGACTCCCCACTGATCAAGGAGCCCAACAACAGGGCCTGATCCCCGGACACCGATGTGGGGCTCGATCCCAGGACCCCAGGATTAAGACCTGAGCTGAAGGCAGACACTTAACTGACTGAGCCACCCAGGTGCCCCTGATTCACTTTTAATTTTTTAGAATTTCTCTTTTCTCTATATGCTTCATTTTGAGTTTCTATTACTTTTTCTTCAAATTTGCCGGTCTTTTCTGATCTAGTTTGTCTAATGCACTGTCACTTCCAGCTAGAACATATATATATTTATCTTGGACATTGTAATTTTCATTTTTAGAAGTTTGATTTGGGGCACTTTTGTATTTTATATTTTCCATGCCTCTAGGTAACTTTCAAACATACATATGGAATACAGTCATAACAACTGTTTTAATGTCCTAGTCTGCTAAATTCTAATGTGTCTCAGATCTGGGTCAGTTTTGATTGGTTGATTTATCTACTCATCAGAGATGGCATGTTCCTGCTTTTTTTTTTTTTTTTTTTTTTTTTTTTTTTACCTCCCAACTCCTTCTTGATGCCCAAGTTTATATGTTAAATTTCAGTGATGCGGCATTAACTTGAAACCATCTGTTTTTCTGATCCATCAATACAGCTTTTTACTTATAAGCTCTTTATTAAGCCTCAGGCTCCAGATTTTTATAAAGGAAGATTTTCTTCTTTGTTCGTTTTTCCTTAATCTTCTTTGTTTGGGGAGTCTGGATTCTTCCTCCTTGGGTCACACATGGAAACTCTCTCGAGGCAGAAAGTGGCATCCCAAAGGACACATCATAAACTTGTCATTGGGCAGAGTGACATAGGAGTCTCATAGTCTCATAGGAGGTGAGAGAGAAATCCTCGAATATGTCGGCAATGTGAACCTTCCAGGCGGAGAAAGGGCCAAGGCCCTGAGGAGGAAATAAGGAGAATTGAAAAATAGCTAGCTATCATAAAACTTAAATGTTGTACTAATTTATTTATCAAGTAATTTGTTATAAGTAAATTTATCAAGTAATTTGTTATATCTAAAATAATTATTGCATCCAGTGAAATGATTTAGATAAATTCGAATTTGTTCTCAGCTAAGATGAAAGCAATCCTTCAAAACCATGACCCCAGAGACTGAGTATAGGCTAATATTCTGAAAATAAAATGTTGCTAGGTAAATTATTTGTTGTGGCTCAAGTGACAAGTTGGATTATTTCAGTTTAGTTGATGTGTAGTTTTTTGTTTTGTTTTGGTTTTTTTGCTTTCTGCATGGAAAACACATTCATTGAGATGGATTTTTACAATGATTGCTTTCCTTATCTAAATGGAGGAACAATTCTGCATCCTTCTAGATGCCCAAGTTTATATGTTAAATTTCAGGGATGCAGTATTCACTTGAAACCATCTATCTGAGTGTTATTGGTCATAAGTCAAAATGACAGACAAAGGAGATTAAGGGAAAATGAACAAAGAAGAAAATCTTCCTTTATCAAAACCCACAGCCCGAGGCTTAATAAAGAGCTTGTAAGTAAAAAGCTGTATTGAAGGATCAGAAAAACAGTACCATGACTAATCATCTGAAGAATTTAGAAGCAAGAGAGAAGAGATAAAAGTAAACCCAGATTCCTATACTCTTTCTCTCCTTTCAGAGGGGACGAGTCAACACCGTCAAGTCTCATTGTATCGGATCTCTGCAATGTCATCCTGGTTCCTTGCTTCTTGCTCTGCTTCTAACATGGAGCTCTTCTCTTTCCTTCCTTTTCGCCAATTGATTCATTCAACAAATATTTACTGAGTGCCTACTGAGTATTTTCTGATATCGTGCCTGGCCCTGAGAATTCTGTCAATGGCCAGAGAACATAGTCTCTGTTCTCATGAATTCTTCTGTCAAGCACAAGGCAGTTGCCAGTTTTACAAAGGAGAGGTTCAAGATTATTTGGGAATACATAATAGGGGATCACAGTTTTGTGGACTAGATGCTGGAAACTCTTGTCCTGGCGGTGGCACTGAGATACTTTGGGCCGAGCTCCTGAGGTGTGTGAGAAGTGCACTTCACCGTTTCTTATCTTGGGCGGATACCAGGGGTCCCAATAGTGGTTAGGTGCTAGATCTGATAAAGGGACCATTGTCCTGGGTTTGATGTTTTTACCTACTTCAGTATCCTTAGGAAGCATATCCTCTCATTTCCATTGGCCTATTTGCTTATTTCTAAAATAGGGATTTGCTGCCACAAGATTCTGGAGACATTTTAAATTCCTATTAATGCTTATTGGATAGGTGTTTATCCCAATTGTAGTTAAATTTTTTTTGTGTTGTAGGATACAAAAATACTGATTTGAAGGGATACATGGACCCCAATGTTTATAACAGCATTATCAACAATAGCCAAATTATGGAAAGAGCCCAAATGTTTATTGACAGATGGATGGATAATGAAGATACAGTACACACACACACACACACACACACACACACACACTGGAATACTACTCAGCCATCGAAAAGAATGAAATCTTGCCTTTGCAATGACATGGATGGAACGATTATGCTAAGCAAAATAAGTTAGTTGGAGGAAGACAAATGCCATATGATTTCACTCATTTGTGGAATTTAAGAAACAAAACAGATGAACATGGGGAATAAAAAACAAAGACAGGCAAAGCAAGAAACAGATTCTTAACTATAAAGATAAAAGGACTACTGGAGGGGAGGTGGGCAGGGAATGGGTTAAATAGGTGATGGGGATTAAGGAGGGCACTTGTGATAAGCCCTGGGTGTTGTATGGAAGTGATGAATCACTAAATTCTACACTTGGAACTAATATTACACTGTATGTTAACTAATGGCATTTGAATAGAAACTTGGAGAAAAAAATTTTTTGTGTAGTGAGCTTGAACACCCATTAAAATGGAAACTCTATGAAAGCAGGAACAAACTTTGTCTTTTTACTGTTGTATACTCAGCACCTAGTAGATTTCCTGACTTATAGTGGAGAAACTGATTTTCTTTTCTTTTAAATAGAGAATATTACCCTTTTCATCACCTGGACACTATTATATCACAAAGACTATGTCAACATCTTCCAAACCGTTGACATCTTCCTTCTTGAAACTCCAGTGTTTGGGCTTCTCCTTGGACACTTAACTCTGACTTTCTTTTTTTTTTTTTTTTTTTTAAAGATTTTATTTATTTGACAGAGATAGAGACAGCCAGCGAGAGAGGGAACACAAGCAGGGGGAGTGGGAGAGGAAGAAGCAGGCTCATAGCGGAGGAGCCTGATATGGGGCTCGATCCCATAACGCCGGGATCACGCCCTGAGCCAAAGGCAGACGCTTAACCGCTGTGCCACCCAGGCGCCCCTAACTCTGACTTTCTGATACAGTCTATCTATTCATAGAGATTGTAAGGGTAGCTAACCCTGGAACTTGGGTCCGCTGAATCTATAGTGAGAGATTTCATTTTTTTGCAAGCCTGAATTTACACACAAGGCACAGTTTGACATTAGTAGAGAATCTGAGGCAACTCAAGGAAGTCAGTGCTCCTTGTACTGTTCTGTACCCCCCCTCCCCCCACAGCCCACTTAAGCATCTTTTCATCATTCTCACTCCAGCATCATTCTTTGGAGAGACATAATGACTTTTAAGTTAGAAAAAAATCGTAACACACCTCCAAGAAAGACAAATTGTCCTCTGAATCCAGGCCTTTAAAAACTAGGTATTTTATTTCCGGGGAAAGAGTAAGTGGATGAGTGGGAGATGAATGGAGGCATGACTTAGGATGAGAATCTTTTCAAAGATGAAATCATATGGATAGCCAAGATACGGAAACAACTTAAGAGTCCATCAAGGGATGAACCGATAAAGAAGACGACGTATATATTCCATTCCATATATGTATATGGAGTTCAGCCATGAGAAAGGAAGAAATCCTTTTGTCACGATATGGATGGACCTTGAGGGCATTATGCTAAGTGAATAAGCCTGACAAAGACAAATACTGCTGGCATCCCTTATACGTGGAATCTAAAAAAAAAAAAATAATAATAATAAAGTCAAACTCAAAAACAGTAAAAAAGTGGTTGCCAGGGCTGGGTGTTGGGAGAAATAGGAAGAGGTTGGCAAAGCGTACAAACTTTCAGCCATAAGATGAATAAGGCCCGAGGACCTAATGTAAAACATGGTGACTAGAATTGATAACACTGTACTAGACAATTGAAATTTGCTAAGAGAATAGAATTTCAATGGTTTCCCCCAAAAATATAAACAAACAAACAAACAAATTAACAAACAAACTAAATAAGTGATGGAAGTATTAATTAACTCTGTGGAGGGGAATCTTTTCACTATGTATATGAAATTACCATGACGTCCACTTTAAGTTCTTAGAATTTCCTATGTCAGCTATATCGCAATAAAACCGAAATTAAAAAAAAAAACGAGATCGTATGATTGGAAAAGCACAATCGCAGGGTTGCTGGGGTAGGCTATTCAGAAGGGATTATATTGGAAAATCTGGGACTATTTCTCTTCCCGCCTGGTCTGAAATCATCTTATCTTTTAGAACGCTTGCCTTAAATGACTGTGTTTATTGACACGTTGCATTTATTTTTCTCTCACCTAAATAAAATTTCCCAGTTTTCCCCATGAAAACTTATTCGATGCACTGTTAGGTGTGGGTTAAAGGCTTCACTGACTTTGTCAACCAACATTTAACAAGATTCTCCTAGGAGCTGAGCAGGATAAACCTTGCGTGGGTGCTGACTTTCTCTGCATCCCAGTATTCCCGTTGACAGCCAAACCTGTCTCACAGCATTGCCGTGGTGTTGTATGGAGCAACGCGTGGGAAACGCTAAGCGCCGCGCGGGTCATGGGGAGCGAACCTGTTCAGCTCCAGACTTTCGAGATGCTTCATGCGAAAGCGCAAAAGCCTCATTTTCCATGCTGACACACCTTTTGGGGCTGCAATCCAGGTCAGGACAAAGTGTTAATTTTTAGGATTTAAAAAATGGTGTGTGAGCTTCTCTTTTTCTATTTTAGTGATCTTTCTCAAGCAATTATATTAGGTAATTGAACAGAGTATGTTTTGATTTAAAAAAAGACCTAAGAAGACAATAAAAGCTTTCGAATTTAATTCTTGATTATTTAAAGATTGATCTGAGATGTTCAAAACTGCAAAGAAAAAAAGCGAGGATACGGTGTTTTAAAGCACAGTCAGCAAACGGTGTTATTCTAGTTTCTGATCAATATAGGGGTCAAGTCGCTGCTGTTGGTTTTTTAATCACCAAAAAGTTAAGCTTCCAAAAATTGCATCTCTGCTCATAATTCAATAAGATGAGATTATTTTTTCCAAAGATATGATTGGTCCTTTCAGCAGAGGGGTGGAGAGAGCAGGAAAGTCTAGAAAATGAATACTTTTCACTTGATAATGTTTAAAAGCAGCTCAAGTGCACAGTAATAGGGGTTGCTTTGGGAAGAACCAATAAAAAGACATCGCAAGATCCGAGCAAACCCAGCCCGAGGAGCCCGGGGAAAAAAACTTCTTTCTGGCAGTTCTTTAAATTGGTGAGTTTTAACCAGGGGATGAAATAGCTAAGAAACAACAGATTCTAAGATTTACTGTACGGAAAATAGGACTTTGCATGGAAAGGTCAGTCGGAGGGAATTACGAGGATGGGCAAGGCAAGATTCAGGGGGCACACAGACAGTGGGTTCCCCTCCCCTCCCCTTTGTCTTTGTGGCCGTGAGAACTAGGAGCAAGTTAGAGTCCTTCCGTCTGAATCTTTATTCTGAATACCACTGTGTACATTGATGAAGTTAATTGGACTTTTTTTCTCCTGTTGAGTTTAGGCCGAAATCTATCAACTAAGGCTTATCAACTTTATGCTTCGAAGACATCTCAGAAACAGAATTTCAGATCAGGAATAAAGCAAGGCAGGCGCCGAGCAGTAGAACAATGAGAAACTGTAAAACTGCAGTTTCTGATCCGTCTGAACTACTCTGGGTTTCTTGCCAAAAACTGTGTGTCTTCTCGTCTATTTTTTCCTCCTGTTTTTTTTTTTTTTTAACCTTGTGTGGTGTGGTTGATTTCTTTTCGAGAAGGAATGAATAGATTCAATTGCTTAAAATTCTGCATGTGCTTCGTGTTGGCCATTATAATTACCGAGGGCAACTTCATTACTATAAATCATAGCTCACGTGATCTGTAGAGATGAATGAGCTCAGGGCTGGAGCATTTGAATTTGAGAAGAAAAAAGGGAATTTCTGACCCTTTCTTAAATGTTATTTTATTTTGTCCAAGTGTCTTTTTACACTAAAATTTGAGAGCTGGAGGGGGAAATACAATGTCCCCAGTGAGGATGCAGACAAAGTGTTCCTAATTCAAGCAGGATGGGCAGGTCTGGTGTTCTGTAACGATGCTGACAGGAATCCCGAGGCTCCAATTTCGTTTCTGGGGTTGACAATTTCCCATAGGCTCGAGGCCAGGTGCCACCTGGATTATCTGCAGACTTTGGGGCTGTTGGATTGCTTCCTCAGGAAGGGCTCTTGGGTGTATTGGGTCCCGGGGAAAAGGAGGAGAAGAATGGGCCCCAGGCCAGAGCCGGGCAATGTCATCTGGAACGTGAGTTAGAGGGACCTCTTGTTCTGTGAATGGAAATTATCGAGGGCTGGTAATTCAAATAGTAATTATTATATGCAATTTGGGCCTCATCCCTTTTACCAGGGGGAAGTGAGTGAGTTGGAAAGAATGTGTGGGTCAATTAATGTAATACTTATTCCTCAGAAATTGAGGAGAGGAGAGATGGTTGAAATAGGAGTTCCATGACAGTGGATACTTCAAAGAATTAACGGGAACAATTTGAGATAATATTAAAGCAGGACTTCCCATGGCTCACAATTCTCCTATTACCTGAGACTTGTCAATTTGCTTCAAGCTGAACCTGCTTAGGAATAAATTGACCTGGTGGTTATTATTCTGAACAGACAACTCTGCCCATTTTTACATGACTTAGAAGTTATTGAGTTGAATTGATTGCTCTCTTGCTGGCTTGGTTCTGTGGAGGAAAATATTCTTCTTTCCTTCCTTTTTGCCTCCCTCCCTCCCTCCCTCCCTCCCCATGTTTCCTGCCATATTTCTAGTGAAGGGGTTGAAAAAAAATTCGAACTATTTAATTTTCTTCTCTAGCAGCATATTTAACCACGGCGGAAAAGCCTGCAGAGTGTATGTGCATTTTTGTGTGACAGCCAGCCTTTGCTGATCAAAAGTTTTCTTTGTGGTTGTGAACAGTTCCCCTGTAGAGAAGGCAGGGATCTCATTAGCACCAACTAATAGACAAAGGTTCCCTCTCCGGCGACCTGGATTGGGGGTTTCTGAGCCCCCACATTATTTATCTTATTTCTTGATTGCTACTTTGCCTGTCGAACTGCGGCAGCTTTCCTTTTAACATATAAAGAAAAAATACAATACTCTTATATATGTTCAAGAATCCAAATCTTTGGATGGTAGATTTGATCGACAACCTCTTAGTATGGGTATTGTTACCGCTCGACGCACAGTAAGCACCTGTAGCTGTTGACCCAGAAAAAAGAAATCATTACGAAGAGCATGGCTTGTGCTTATTGAGTTTACAGAACACTCAGTGAGCAAGAAGAGACACAATGACTGGGGAGAAAATCCCCAGGGTGTCACCTGGGGCTCTGACCTGTGACCGACATAGTATCCAGCACAGGGCTGGCCCACGATCAGGAGCATGGATTTAAGCCACTGCTCATGGGGTGGGATTTCAGAGCTCTGAGCAGAGTCCTTTGCAGAAAAATCTCCTATCTCAGATCCCGTGAGGTGCCCCGTTGACAGCAAATCCCCAGGGGAAGCAACCTGTGGACTCCGTAGGGGCCTGCCACATAATCTGTGGTCATTAAATATTTATACAAATGAACATGTGGATGAATGTAGAATTTTCATTAATGCTATAAATAATCTGTAACAAATCTCTTATTAAAAATATGGACAATAAATATGAAAGTAAAAGCAATGGTGCAAAATTAGAAAATGGATATATCATCAAGTCCCCCCCCCCAAAAGTAAACACTATTTATAATAAAGATTGAATCCCTTGGCATATATTTTTCTAAATATTTCTGTCTATACTTTCCTTTCTCTTAAAAAAGTTTCATAGCTGTTCCATAATTAGTTATTTGTTTCCAAATATATTGTGAACATCCTACCATGTCAACAAAATGTATCAACTCCATTTTTTTAACAGAAGAATTTGACAGGAGAGGAAAGGGGCGATGGCAGGAGACACCTGTGCTCAACTGGGAGGCAGAGTGTGAGGTTGAGGAGGAGAGAGTAGAATAAAGGAGCCAAGGAAAACTCCACTTCTCGGTCTGTAATAATCTCCTTCCTGCATAATGATGGACACATGCTGGCTGGCCCCTGGGCTTAAGGAGCAAAGATGTTTGGTTCTGTGTTGTTGGCCCCTCACCACAAAGATGAGTGGCACAACTTTCTGGAGTTGATGTCAAAATGAATCTAACCACACGTGCTCTCTCTTTTGGACTTATTGGGGGTAATCCTTGAAGACAGTAGTAAGAATGGGCAAACACCCACTTGACAAAGACCTAAAGAGGCCATCCATAAGACTTCTAAATTTTTAAAAACCTGTGTTGCCTTGCTTATGTTTTATCCAGCTTAACACTAAGAAAATTTACCCCTAAAATTTGAATATTTCAATTCCTGTTGCTCATCTTTCTTTGACATCCTTTCCCTAGCTCCTGGTTGCTCCTTTGTTAACTTTTTGGACATTTCATGACCCTCATGCTCTTTCAAAGGTACCCGTGTATTACACAGTTTCCAGCTCCTTCCTCTGTGCCATTGTCGATAAAGGCTACATCGCACCTAATTTCAGCTCCGTTGGCTGCTGTTAGGTATCAAGTGATTAATTTCATAAACTCTCTCATGGTAAAGTTTTCACGGGAGCTGATAGACTAAAGTCTTTTATGCTCAGATAATACAGACCTCGCAACATATTTTGGGGTGATAATCCCTTAAGGCAAAAAATGGCAAAAGTCTCAGAGGCCAGAGGAGGCCAAAAGCAGGTGGGGAAGCTCGTTTTACGCAGAGCGCTCTCAAACATTTTGCGTAAGTGGCCATCCACATGCCCAAGCCTTTTGCTAACTCCTGCCCGACACCAGTGACAACTTAGTAGATCCAAGGGAAAATTTAATGCCTGACATTTTTTGAAGATAATTCTAAGACTGAATAAAGTGAACAGAATTGTACTGCCCTCCTTGATACCCGTTTATTGTGTGTATTTCCTCTTCAGAGGTGTTTCTTTGTCATTTTCTTTTCCATAGCTGCTAAATAGCTGTTTTGTACTTGTGTTCAGTTTAGCATGAGGATTTGGGTCTGGCTATGCCTCAAGTTACCTTTCCGTTTTTATCGTGGAATCATAAAGGATTTATTTTCAGGTTAATTTCAGTAACACAAAATATTTAAAATTTTTATGAGTGATGAGGAGTGGGGATGTTTTCAGATTTTTCTGTAATAAGCTATCATGAGAACAGTCTTAATAGTACAATTCATGGTCAAAAGGACCATTAATTAGCAAATGTGAGGGCAGTAGAGTATATTTTATTGCTTAAAGGCTTATGCTGATGTGAATAATGTGGATAATCGCATGTAATTTACTCCAAGAGGTTACTTTATATCTTTGCAGAGAATCATAAATTCAGTGGCGATCTTGAGAGGTCATTTATTTTTTTTTCCTCCACCATTAGACAGGATGCTTCTCTTGCAACCTTCTTGCACCTTCCCTGATATATTAGACTCTTCAAATAAGTGCTTCCAGTGTTATGCAATATTTCCATAGCAGCCAAAAGCTTCTGTATTTCAACTGAAAGCTAACTTTCCCCGCGTGCTATATACTTTCAGAATGTCCAGTCACAAATATGTTATTTTAATTCTTGATTCGTTAATGCAGCTTACTAAAGCAGCATTTCTCTGGGTATGCTGTCTCTCCAAGCACTAGTCCCATGAGATACTGTGACAGAAAAGAAAGTTTCCATAGTTACAGAATTCGGTAGGCTCTGAATACTACTGGACTCTCTTGGAAGTGATCTTTCTGTAGCTACCGTGGTCTCCGGAAGTTGTCCCTAGACTGAGTGTCTAAAGGACAACTAGAACACAACCAACAGCTAACATATACAAAAAAAGCAAAAATAAGTGTGCAGATGATTTAGATGTACAGCTGGTTGAGAAGCACTGGTTTGACTGCAGGGTGCTAACCCAGGGACCAGGAGCTGCGGTGGTGAGGGTTCTGAGCCCGTGGGCAGATGGAATGGGAAGCCTTATGCCACAGGCAGTCTTCCAATGCAGGACGTAAAACAGGAGAGCACATAACCTAACAGCCTTATGGTATTTACACAGTGAAGTAACTCAGGCCCATTCAATACTGGAAAAGGAATTCCCTAAGACAGTTCTCTGGACAAGTAGAATCATGACTATAGGCTGCACTCATTGTTCTAAGGAGTATGCTTAGGGTTGTTCTGCGGAAACCCTTGTGATGGTCCCATTGCTGCATCCTGCTTTCATCCTACTCCAGTGATGAAACAACACCCCTACCCCCAGGGTAATGAGGACGAACCCATTGCCAGTGATGTTCTGTTTCTATGCCATGGTACCTCCACCTTTTCCCTTTAGGACTAAGAGTTATTTTACACGTGGGGGGGGGGGTAAATAATAAGAAGAATTAAGTAATTTAAGCATGGTGAAGTACCTCTCAGGGAAACTTCGAGGAGTGAAGAGAAGAGAGGCTCTTTCCTCAAGTAGGTATTGAAGGAGCCAGATTCACCTTCTGAAGGATGTGGACTGTGGACAGGGACCTGAAGGTCCAGTGGAATTTGAATAAGACTAGGAAGAAAGAGAACAGATGCTACATGTAGGGGGAACCCCGTGTGCAAAGTGTGGAGCTGCAAATAAGCTTGCTGTGTATGAGGAAGAGTCCCCAGATAACCCATAAGTTTAGGATTTTCTACTTTCGAGTTGTTGCACTCTGCCTCAGGAAACTGCCTATGTTGTACTTTTGAAAAGAATTTGAAACACCTACCCTCCAATGTTTTATTGCCAAACTTGAATAATACAAAGTTTGATCAGTGGATTGAGAAAAGAATAAGCCCACACATGATATGTCAAAAGCAGCTTCTCTTGCCCTCCGGAACAAGACGTCATCTCACCAAGCCAAGGTGGATCTCACTTCTCACCGTCATGGACTCTATTCCCGTGAAGCAGACGGCTCTCTTTCCTTACGTGCTTTATGCTCAGTATTGCCTCTGATCCTTGCTTATGTCATCCCCCACGGAAAACACCCTCCGTGGTTCTCACTGCCATTAAAACTCCCACCTAGCTAATTTCTCTGATCATATAATTATCTCCTTGCTTTAAAAAATTATTGTCTAAACCCAAATACGTCAGCATCCTATTGTTTTATATTCTTGTATTATTATTTTCTGATCATTAATTGTGTCGTTTTTCTCTGTCCAAAAATGATAACTATACTCCTTAAGTCTAGGTAAGTCTATGATACATATCTTTTATCCTACCTCACCCTGGGTTAATAGCAGATGTTCAATAATTTCTTCAATTGTTACCCAAGCATATTTTTATTTGGCATAGGGCCCCAGAGGAAATTTATCATTCAACAGTTGTATACTCATGGATGGGCAAGTTTGGAAAAGTAAGTGTCCCAGCATGTAATAAGCAAACAGTACTCCCCATTTGCAATGTGCTTTCATATCCAATGTCGTATTGCTTCTACAAGAAGCATGAGTGGTGGGTAAGAATGCTATAACTCACTTTATAGATGAAATGACAGGGTCCAGAGAGTTGAAATAATCTGCTCCAGATCAGAGGGTGGGTGTCACAGCAGGACTCAAACCCTCATCTTATGATTTTGAATCTACAGTGGTGGACAGGACTAGTTAGGCCGTGGGAATGGGGAATCTGTGGTGAGGAGAGAATAAACCAGAAAGAGGCGCAATCAAAAGGGAATTAGGAATTCTAAAGTTAAATTTGCACTTGGGGCAAGACTTGAGATGGCAGGGATGGGGGTGTGGGGAGGAGAAGGGAGGTTGGGAGCCAGAGATTTCTCCTTCCGGCAGCTCCACTTCTTATAGCTCCCAGGAAGAAGGATTTTGAATGAACAGTAACCAGGTGACTGTCCTGAAACTCTGTATGGAAGGTGACAGTAACCTCAGCCACTGGGCACCAGGAGGGTCCTGGGTGGGTTGAGAAGTCCTATTTAGACTGTAAGTTGGAAGTTAGGAAGAGGTTAAATCTGTGTCTTTTGGAGAGGCTGAATGGCTTCCTTCCACATTGGCCCCTCAGTCTGTTTTATGGGGCATAGGACTCTAAATTCCACCTGGAGGCTGATAGGCTCTGTCCCAAATGGCTTCCTAGAGGGCTGAACAGTGACATCTATTGGTTCCATTTGAAATAACAAGTTCAAAAGCAGCAGAAACATCCATGGTTAGTGTATCTCTCCCTTGCAAAACAAGCAGTAACAATCATTCCAGGGGAAGTGTGACATCAGCAGCTTGCTTTATCTCAGGAACAACACACCAGTCAACTTTCAGTATGGGGGATAAGGTGTGACATTTTTTTCTTCTTTTTTTAATAGGGCCCATCAAAGACTTCTGTAAGGCTTTTAAAATCCAAATTCAATAGAAACACTACAAAGGCCTGTGTGCTTTGGGAGTTCCTCATTGCTCAAGATTTCATGCTGGAGCAGGGCTGAGCGAATTTAGGGAATGGATTTGAAGGGGTGGTGGTGGGAAATAATGAAACTGCTTTCTGTTCTAGGAAACTTGCAACCCAAATCTTCCTGTGCATGAGCCTTGTGAGTTCCAGCCCAGATTGAATTCGTTGCTAAAAATTTCCATATATTCTTTAAAATCTCTTAGTTCTTAACTTCACTCAGTGAAGATTCTATGTTCCTTTGTATTCAATGCCCTAGTAGCTAATGACTCTATTTCTTCTTTTGGAAAACCTCTAACCACTCACTGAACAGATAACCAATAGAGGTGCTCTTCTGGGCAATTTGGATAATTAAAAATATATCATACTCTGGCAGATTAGAAAACATTTTATATATATATATATATATATATATATATATATATTTTAAAGATTTTATTTATTTATTTGAAAGAGATAGAGACAGCCAGCGAGAGAGGGAACACAAGCAGGGGGAGTGGGAGAGGAAGAAGCAGGCTCACAGCGGAGGAGCCTGACGTGGGGCTCGATCCCATAACGCCGGGATCACGCCCTGAGCCGAAGGCAGACGCTTAACCGCTGTGCCACCCAGGCGCCCCAACATTTTATATAAAATTATAATATATTTTAAATATTGATGGAATGTTTTCCCTCTCTCCCCCTTTACATATAGATGTATAGATATAGAGATCTATATAGCCATATAGGTATAATGTAAACTCCTTATAAATATCTTCTCGTAGCTCAGCCCTTCATAAAACTTGCTAAGTAACAGTAAAATGGAGTTTGGCCTTCCATGTCTTATTCGCCCAAGGCAGGGTGGTGAAGCGACACAAGAGAGCATGATAAAGAAACGACGGAATGTAGGCTTGGATACTCTATCTGCATACTGAATAGTTGGATACGGACGTGTTTGGGTCGTTGAAGAAAAGTGTTATAATACTCACCAGTTCTTAATTAAGGAATCAAGCATGACCCCGGAAACTCGCGTTTTCATTTTAAAAGGTGGGGGGCATGGTTACGAGCTGGTTCAAGCTGGCGTATTCGGGTCTGTTGCCATCTCTACTGATTTGCTTTCCAGACTCCTGGTCGCTGGAGCACAGCATGGCGCTAAACCACACTGCCCCGCCCCAGGAAGAGCACCTGCCACACTACCTGCGAGAAGGGGACCCCTTTGCTTCCAAACTTTCCTGGGAAGCGGATCTAGTGGCTGGCTTTTACTTAACAATAATTGGTGAGCTTCCTTAATTTTTCTGTGCAAAGGCTGCATTTAGAAAATTCACAGGCTAGTATGTTGATTTTGCACAAGGATTCACATACTTATATACCTATTTTGACAAGAGGTGAAGAGCGGGAGGAAGGTAGAAGGTGGGGTGGCATAGCGGGTTTCAGTGGATGTTTCATAGCAATGACTCGGGTTATCTTTATTATTATTGATGGCTATTCCCTCGATAATCAAAGACGTTTTACAGCGAAATCATTTATCCTGAGACTATTTGGATTGCTTCAGGAGTAGGTTTGCCTTCTGAATAACAAAATTAATGATAATGATATCTTATTTAAATAGAGTGCTTTTACTTTAAGAAAAATGCTTTTCATAGAATGGTAAGATGATAGGCCCAGAATGGACTTTAGAAGTGACCTAGTTCAGCCTCCTCTGGTCACAGCTGGGGAAACCGTCCCCAGGCTGTGGTCACAACGGACACACTAAGTTTACTGCATCGACAGTAGAGATGCTCTGTGATGACATCACGGTGTGACTTTGGTGAGAGTTGAAAAAATGTATTGGCAATAAAATGGGAGTCAGCCCAGGGTCAAAAAGTCTTGTGCATCATCCAGAACATGGTGCACATGCGTCCAGACTACGCTACCCAATGCCATAGCCACGTGTGGCTGCTAAGCGCTTGAACGGCGACTCGTCCAGAAGATGTGGGGCAGTGTGAATATACTCGAGACACTGAAGACTTAGCACTAGTGAAAATAATGTGAAACGGTTCATGACTAACTGAAACAATTTGACTACATGTCAAATCCATAACGTTTTGCCTATATTAGGTTAGATATATTATTAAAATGAATTTAGTGATATTTTTACTTTGTTTAATGTGGCTACCAGAAAAAAATTGAAATACATAGGCTCACATTTCTGGTATTTACATTGTATTTCTATTGGACAGCATTAGTCTAGGTGCTCAGAATTCGATCACAAAACTTCTTAAATTTAAAGCTGTTGTTTTAAATTTGGGTAACCAGTGCACAGGTGGGTTACGTCTTTAGGTGTTTCTGCCTTTAATCTTTTCAGATTTGGGTCAAGCTTTCTCTCTCTCCCTCTCTTCCTCTCTTTCTTTCTCCTTTTCTCTCTCCTTCCTTCCCTCTTTCTCATCTATTTATTACGGGCTAAGAATTTCATTTAACCTCCTGAAATTAGCAAACTCATTAGAAAAGTCTGGAGACACCTCTATGGTCAGTGCTTGAGGCAAAAGGAATCGATGAGATTGAATCAGAAATTCCACTGCAAAGGGATTCCCTGGGTCCTTGGCTTTATTATTAGCAATTATCACACCGATTTAAATTCTATTTCTTATAAATGGACCCTCGTGTCCTTTCAAACACAAGTGTATATTGAGTGCTCATTCTCTGCCACTGTTTAAGTTTCTGGGAATACAGCAGCGAACAAAATGGGCAAATTCTGTTTCTGCACAGGGACTACCTGGTAGTAAAACCCACATTGCATTTTCATTTAACATAAGTACTTTCAATGATCAGAAAAGGTGGAAAAACTGACATCTTATAAATTGAATTTGTCTCAATCAATTGCAAGAATTGAGTTAAAAAGTAGCACTCCAGATAAACAAAAGAGGGAGAGGAATCACAGTCCATTTCCCGCCCTGGTATAGAAGATCTCAGGAAGAGAGGCAACAAGCTGGATGCGTGGGGGAGTCAGGAAAATTTCTCCCTTGTTGTATGTGGGGGTGGAAGGGAAATCCACAGTTAGATTCAAATGGGCATGCTGAGGTGAAGCTAGGAAGACAGGTCCGAAAAGAGTCCCCAAACAAAGGGAACATCAGGTGACTCAGGGAGCTGGGCATGGAGCCAAAGACATCTGTTTCAGGATGTCTTCATTCAGGATAAGGCCAGGGTCATTTGGAGGGATTTGGATTCATCTAGACCCAGTCTTGGACTTGGTGCTATGTCTGGTTTTTACCCCGCCTAGGATAGGTATGGGGATATGTCCAGATATTTTTTTAAGGGACCAGAGTGGAATGACATTCTTGGTGAGTTTTGTTAAATACTGGAAGTCTTAGGGGAAACTGGAAGTTGAAAAGATAAATCTGAGTTTGGAATAGAGGAGAAATAAATTTAGAGACCCATTTCCACCCTTCGACTCCTTTACTATAGATTACTTGGTTTATTAACAGTCTATATATGAGATTTCATCGTTTTGTATTCCTAGAAAGATTCAGGATTTTGATAATCAAAAAATGTCCCCCCACCACCCCCACTCCTGCCTTTAGCCTTTAGCTTCTTAATTTTGTTTTCCTTTAACTATCATCAAAAATATTTGCATTCTCTTGATAATCCCCTACAGATAAGATTGCCAATGGGAATCATCTACATGCACCTCATTGAGAGTTGACTATTTTTTGGATAATGCTTTGGGCACTGGGTAAAGCCTTATGAAACACTAGTAAAGATAATTTAAGAAAGGAAAAGCAAGCAAATCAAATTCTCAAAAGAGAAGTAGAAAGACAAAGGGTGTTTGAAGGAGCTTTGTGTATCAATTACATATGTATGCTTATTGTTTTTAATCTTCCTGGATACAAAGTAGAAGGCATTTGTTTAAAATTCTTCAAGCCATGTTTTCACATTAATTTCCCAGTGTGCCTTGCCTAGCTGGTTTCCTTGAATGAGACACAGGTTTCATTTTAGTTGGCTTGCTCTAGAACTCCGTAATCTCTTCTATTTTTTCCTCTTCTGTCTTAAGAAAGCTAAAGAGGTTTTAACAGACCATTAGGCAGCACTGACTCCAGGGATTCATAATTTCCTAGGAGCACAATGCAGTTCGTTCCTGGTGGTTTCATACCATCAGCTGAAACACACATTTCTTTCCTTGCCCCCAAAATGAATTGTGGTGGAGAAGTAGAAATTAAAATAGAAAAATCTGGGTTTCTCCTGTTAATACTCTCCTTATTCCTTACTACTAAAGGCAGCTGTACCAGATTCTCATTTATACACAGCTACACTATGAAGCAAGAATTCCTGAGGAAATCTACTCTACATGTTAAGCTATGGAAGTAGGTGTATTCTTTTCTTAAATAAAGTCAGTAGGGATTGGGTCTTTTTGGATTTAAACTGGGTTTGTAAGAACTTTTGAACAGTATCATTGTCATGCCAAAGCCAATTAGTCATTAATAAAAGGATATTAAAAAAGTGGGCACACATTTATACCATTATTGGCAGGTTGGTGGGCTGAGGGTCACTTTCTCTCCCTTTGGTGGGAGGGGTGAGCCCATATTATCCACTGTCACCTACTTCCCTTAAAATACCTAGTCCAGTAGTTGCTGCAGACACCCAGCGTCCGTGTGTCCTCAGGAGGCAAAAAGTCCTGGGATGTGTCTCCAGGAGCTGACCCTTTCCTTGCAGGGGGTTATGCCAGCCCACGCTGGCCTCTGCCTGTCCTGAAGCTGGTGCTCCTTCAACAGTCCACAGTGAGAGTGAAAGCACCTTGTCTGGTTGGGGTCACTTCAGCTTCAGAATTTACCAAGAGCCCAGGGGTTAACCCTACTTCTTAGAGGGAGGGTGTTCTATAGAGCCGATACTCGGTAAAAATGGCGGAGGAAATACTCCATCCTGGGGGCCAGTACAAGAACTGACCATGGGGATTCCCACCCCCTCCTGAGCTTCACTGGGAAGTTAGCAGTTCCTTTTTCTGGGTAAGTTCAGTCTTATAATCCCTGACTCCTATCCCTTTGGAGGCAACCCATCCCTCGCCTGTCACTCGCAACTCATGCTTTTTACTTCATCTTCTTAATTTAGATTTTTATTTAGAGTCCTCTCACTACCCTCTAAACCTATGGTGTCCATTTTTGAAATTGAGAAGTGTTTCATATCTGAGTGAACTCCAAATCCTAGTGCTGACGATGGGAATTTATATTTTTCTTTGTAGGGATTCTGTCCACATTTGGAAATGGGTATGTCCTTTATATGTCTTCTAGACGAAAGAAGAAGCTGAGACCTGCGGAAATAATGACTATCAATTTAGCAATCTGTGATCTGGGCATTTCAGGTAACACAACCGTTTCTTCTTTGGGGGTTTGAGCTGTGCCCCATTCTAAAGACCTCACTGGCTCAGAGATCACCCCTCCCCCACCTCCTTTCGCTCCTCCCTTCACCAATCATCTTTACAGAGGTTGTGGTAAGTCAACGGAGTGTCTTCAGGCCAAGGAGCTCATCCATTTAACATTTGTTGAGTCCTTTCTGTGTGCTGAGCATGTTAGATGCTAAGGAGACAATTCTGAATGAGCTTGATACCTTCTAATGCTACACGGCAAATTGTACTGGCTTAATGATTGAGAAGACAGAAACTTACAGAACACTATCTTGAGCTCCTCTACAACCCTGCCACCCTTACGGGGACTCTGTTAAAATAAATATCAGGGGGCTAGTTCTTGAAGCTTAAATCATGGGCGATGGGCAAAGACAGTCTGAGAGGTGAGTATAGGAAGACAGGAGAGCTGACCTGCTGGTCCATTGAAGTGCGGCTTCGGGACCGATTGCAAACGTAGGAAGCCTCTAGGTCAGTCGTTCTCAGACTTGGATGCACAAAAAAGCCACTAAGGGGAACTTAACAAAACAAAACAACAACAGAAAAGCAAAAAACTTCACGGCTGGGTTTTATACCCAGAAATTTTTATCGCATCGGTTGAGAATGTAACCTGGGCATCAGGATATTTAAAGTTGGTATTATCAGGTAAGTTAGTGCGGAAACCACTGGTTTATTTCTTGCTTCTTTGGCTTCTCTGATAACCCAGCCAAGGAAGAATTGGAATAAAATTTCTCTTTAACTGTAATTCATTTTTATAAATATAAATGATTTTGGATAAGTAGCCTCCCTCTGCGTTCATCTAGGGTTGACTGGATGCACTCAAACATGCTTTTGGATCCCAAATTCTGCTGTGTGGAGTATGGTCTTAAGTTTCTAGGATTGGGAAAACGGAGTGTGAACAGCACACAGCAACTCCTCTTTCCACTGGAAACTTTTTAGCAGTTTTCTGTCTAAAATGGCCCTTTTAAAATGTTTTCTGATATTTGTTTCTTCTCCAAAAACAAGGCTCGATAATAAGCCTCTACCTATTGAGTCACTATTTATCACCAGCAGATATGTTGCCCTTGAGAGTCTGCGTGGTCTTCGTTACTTGGGAAGGCTTTACTCAGTATGGACAGGCTTAAATATCATGAGCTCTTATCGGAAATGCACATGCATATGAAGAGAAGCAGATTGTGTCCCCTGGGATGAAAATAGCTGAAAGGAACCCCAGGCAATTTGCTAGGGTTGCAAGATGGCTGCAATTTTAGTAATGGCCACACGATGGCGGTGTCGCAACATGAATGATAACTTTCCGGGTCACCTCTCCTGGCTGAGCCCAGACGGCTCTCTCCCCGATTCTGAACATAAAATGCTCCAATGAAACCTGCCATTTCATCCACATCCTTCACCAGCGAATAATCCCAGGTTCATGTTTAAGGCTGGATTAGACTAAGCCTGAATAAAAACGTCCTGAATTGGTCAGATACATTGAACATGCTTTCCACCAAGCAAATCTGCTCTCGAATTGCACAAACCACCTCATTACTCTGCCTATGTCTTCGGAGTAATTCAGCAAAAAAGCCTTTTCTTCCACGTGATAGCTTTTCTGATGGACCCAGATCATTTTTCAACTTTGAGATCTCTATTGCATTTCCCATTCCAATAAACCTTAAAATATTTTTTTTTCTTGGTCAAATATCTTCCATTATAAGCACCTTGAAGTGCATAGTAGAGACCAGGTGTATTTCATCTATGTAACACTATTTGTGGTTTATATACCTGTGGCTTGCAATTGTGTATAAATATTAGAATCAGCTGGGGAGCTAAAAAATATATATTGAAATATATTCATGCCTGAGCTTGCTCCAGACAAATCAGACTTTCTGGAGGTTAGAGTCCTGGAAATTGATATTTAAAGTAAAATAAAAGCAGAACAAAACAAAACAACATTCCCAGTGATTTTAGTGTGCAGCCGGGTTCAGAACTATTCTATTAAGTGAAGAAGAGAGAGGCATTCTAGATGAAGTTCCAAAGGTTTACCAAAGGCTCCACTCCAGAAGGAAGCTTAAAATAGTCCCAGGCACGACAGACACTAATTTCACTCCATCCGAGTCCCTTTCACTTGTCTCTTGCTGCTTTTAGCACCCACCCAGCTGACACTTAGCTCAAGCTTTGAGTTCGTGTCTCCTCTGTCCAGAATATTCCCCCTCTAGACATTTGCTTGCTATCTCTACCAGTGATTTAGACATCTCCCTAAATGTCACATTCTCAAAGAGGTCATCCCTGATCCCCTTATATAAAACAACAATTTCCATGTCCTTCTGCTTCATTTTCCCCCCTCAGCACTAATGACTATCATTCCATCGTATCAGATCTTATATTACAAATTGTGTATTTCTCTTATCTGCCCTCCCTACTATGAAATACATTTGTCAGGCTCGACCTCCACCACTTTGTCCTCTGTCACCTCGCTCTGTGATTGTTACATAAGAGGCACTGAATAATTATTTGCTGAATAAGAAACAGTTCTTTTACACTCAGTTTCCTCACTGACAATCGGGCTAGACCACTGGCATTAGGAAGCCCTAATTGGGGGGGGGGGTGCACAGTGCAGCAAGATGGAGTGTGAAACTAGCTACCTAGACAACTAGACAAACTAGAGGAGATGTGTGTCAGACTTACAGAAGCCACTTAAGAAATATGTGTTAACTGAGTACACTAACAGGAACTTGGGCGTACTTCTGTCTACCGAAGAAGGGACACACCTGGGAGGGATGGGGCAGGGCTGGCACTTGTGAGTATCAGTTACTCAGTTTTCCTAAAACGATAAGTTTAGGGAAACTTATGATAGGTAGATCGATCGATCGATCGATCACATGGAGGTCGTGGAGAGCTTCCTCAGCACCTTCTCTTCTGGGAGGGTGAAGATTGAATATAATAGCTGAATACGAAGGGTGCAGGGTATGAATTAAAGTAGAAGAATGCTTTCTAGAAAGTAAAAAACACAAACCACTAACAGAGCCTGAGGAAGAGTCTACTTTTTATTGTTTATTATTATTTTTTGCAATTTAATATTTTTACATTTAAATTCAGTTCATTAACATATAATGTATTATTGGTTGCAGAGGTAGAGGTCCGTGATTCATCAGTCTTCTATAACCCCCAGTGCTCATCACATCACGTGCCCACCTTAATGCCCATGACCCCGTTACCCCATCCCCTACCCCTCACTTCCTTTTCCCTCCAGCAGCCCTCAATTTGTTTCTTATGATTAAGGGTCTCTTATGATTTGTCTCCCTCTCTGATTTCATCTTGTTTTATTGTTTTGAGGAGCAGTTTAAATCCCAGAAGTCTGGGTCTGGTTGTGAACAGATTGAACCTAACATTAACTAAAATAGCTATCTCTTGTCTGAATAGAATATAACTCCACAGTGAGTTGAGGCAGGTGGGTACTTTTAACTGGAGGGAATTTCCCTTGACAAATTGCTTGGCGCTCTAGTTGTAGGCAAACCGTTCACGATCATCTCTTGCTTCTGTCACCGCTGGGTGTTTGGCTGGATTGGCTGCCGCTGGTATGGATGGGCTGGATTTTTCTTTGGCTGTGGAAGTCTCATCACCATGACTGCTGTCAGCCTGGATCGATATCTGAAAATCTGCTATTTATCGTATGGTAAGTACGAAGGCTTCTCATTCCCTGATAGTCAAAACTAGTGGATTGTCAGACTGTGAATATTGCACCGATAGGTGATGAACAAAGATTACTAATAACCTAAGAGACCAGGAGTATCTTTATTTAGAGCCTATTTTGTTCTAACGTGAGTTTAACGATTTGAGGCTGTGTCAATGTAGGTTTCTCTTAATACTACTTCTATAGGAATGTCTGCTGTTTGGCTACAATGTTTTGGCAAGCATCATTTCCTTGTATAATCTGTGTAAGCTTCTACCATGTTTTGCCATGCAAACAAAGACATAAAATGCATTGAGAGGATGGTAGGTCCGAGATGTTTTAGCTGGTTGCCCACACGGTAAGTGTAATTATAAGAAAGATGTTTCTGATCCTTTTTTTTTTTAAAGATTTTATTTATTTATTCGACAGAGATAGAGACAGCCAGCGAGAGAGGGAACACAAGCAGGGGGAGTGGGAGAGGAAGAAGCAGGCTCATAGCGGAGGAGCCCGATGTGGGGCTCGATCCCACAACGCCGGGATCACGCCCTGAGCCGAAGGCAGACGCTTAACCGCTGTGCCGCCCAGGCGCCCCTCTGATCCTTCTTTAGGACTCAGGTTCCCTGTGATTTCAGAGATGAGGAATTCCAACAAGTTCAGCTCCAAGTTAGAGAGCCGCGCAGCCGTGCCGGCAGGAAAGGGCACACGCAGAAATATCACTCCACACTCTTTTTTGTGGTATTGTAGGTACAAAGATGAGTGACTATAAGCATTGATGAGGGGAGAGCCAGCTACAGTAAAGTTTTCAGAGTCTCAAGATTTTTTTTTTTTTAAATAACGAGACCATGCAACATGTTAGAAATAAGTTTTTATTACTTTTGCTTCTTGGGGTTCTGGAAACTTACTGAATCCCGAAGAGAAGCATTTGGACCCTCATGTTTAATACTGAGAACCAGGTGCAACTGGGGAATAGTATTGGCTCCCTCTGGAAAAAGCTGCTCTGTTTGTTAATCTGTCAATCAGAACAGTTGTGACCATGGAGACGGAGGATGGCCTGGAAACTGAAGTGGAAAGGATCAAGTCAACCTGATACTCTCAATGTGGTAGAACTTTCCTTTATATTTTAAAGCATTTTTTTTTAAAAAAAAGATTCCATTTATTTGAGAGAGAGCGAGCATGAGCTGAGAGGGAGCTGCAGAGGGAGAGGGAGAAGCAGGAGCCCGATGCAGGGCTCGATCCCAGAACCCCGGGATCATGACCTGAGCTGAAGGCAGATGCTCAACCGACTGAGCCACCCAGGCATCCTTTTTCCTTTATATTTTAAAAGTTTATAGTCCCAGACTCCAAGGAAACCATGCAGGGGAGGGTAAGGTCATGGACCATTATCTTCACAAATTAGCACTCATTTTTTTTTTTATTTGCATCTCTTTTTCTAAACAGCTTAACACTTCCAATAGAAATAACTTAAACCAGAATTTCCAGTAATTTAAAAATATTTAATTATGTATATTCTGGATGATTTCAGAGTCCCATACTTTCTATAAACTATTTTTGGTCATATCCAGTAGATTGTAAATATACTTCTAGACTTTATAGATGAGAAGGCAGAATTTCAACTTCCTGGGGATATTTGAGATACCTCGATGTCTCTGCTTTTTAAATATTTTTCAATTTAGGCTTGGTGTCCATGAAAGAGGTGATACTGCCCACCTCCAGAGTCATTGCAGGGCATCGCTCCATGTGGGAAACGCATATATTTTTCCAGCTTCTCTTAGGATTGAGCCCCAATGGATGGTTTCGCCATTTGATTTGACTCATGATTAAACCCTCTACACAGTGTCTTAAAATGTTGGAATTAGAAGACCACTTGGGAACATGGAGACCTTTTTCCCATTAATGTGATAAACTGTTTTAAGGCATCCCTGACAGACAGCCACTTGGCCTCTTCTCGAATAATTCCAGTGACCAGTGACGGGGAGCTTACTACTGCACAAGGCAGCCCATTCTCTGATTGGTCTGCTCTCATTGTTACAATGTTATTCCTTATATTGAGACAAAACTGCCTCCCAGTAACCTCCACCCATTGGTCCTAGTTCTGACTTCTGGAGCAACACAGAACCAATCTACTAATCTACTCCCTCCTGTACTTGACAGCCTTTCACCATACTCGAATGTAAGTATACAACACCTCGCAAAGTAACCCTAACCATAAATGCTTATACGTATGCATATGCACATGTCCCTAAATATATGTGATTATCCGTGCCAATGTTTTATCCATTATAATGGATAATCAGGAGCTGACATATATTGTGGCTACATGATTGTTACCTCTCTCTCGTTGGGCTTTAGAAATCTGAATTTTATGATACAAAATGCCACGTATTTGGAAAAAAAAGAGACGATAGAGTATAGATACAATCTTTTATATATCTTGTTAGTGCTGAGACAAACACAGGAGTAAAAATTGGTGTTAATGTAGTCCTTTGTAGTTCGCATATCAGGCCTTGCATTATTTCATTGAACCCTTATCAAAACCTGTAAGCGATGTATTCTTATTTCCTCCATTTTACTGATAAGAACATGGGCATCTAGAAAGGGCACATGAAGAGGGTCAAACACTAGAAACAAGAAGAATTAGGCCCTACTGACTTCCCGGACGGCATATGGCTCTGAGCAGAAGCAGGCCTTGGGTCCGTGTTGAAGAGATCATTTGGCCTTTGTTGACTGTGTTCTGGTATTTTTTCTCTGCTACTCCAAAATCAAGGCAGTAAGGATTCGCTTCTGGGGCCCTTTCTCTTTGAGGTGATAAGTGGGGTGTGGAGGTAATTTCACGAGTAGGCTGCAGCCCTAGATCAAGCTGCCCTGTCTTTGGTGGTTATGGTGAACTTTGGAAAGTGATCACTAGTGCTCCAGAGCTTTCCTTAGATGACTACACCAGTTCTTCTTGGAATTCTCTTGTGGTCGATGGAAACTAGTTCTGAAAAACGTAGAGCTCGTTTTTTGTTTTCCTGAAAGTATTTTCACAGAATTACTTTTACAGAACACGATGCAACCTGCCTAGATTCTCTACTTCTCTTGCTATGGCCGCGCGAGCGTGACTGCTGTGTTGGTCACGTTGGAAGATTCAAAACCTGCTGCTTGAAGCAGGGTCAGCCACTTTAACGTCTCAGCACGCAGTCATGGTCGTGGCCCACCGACCCCCACCGACAAGTGCTTAGGAAGGTGAATGAGATGAGAGACATGAAAGCTTTTAGGGAGAAGTGTATTTAAAGGCACAAACAACGTGTGATCAGTTCTTACCTTCCCCAAAGGGGTCTACCTTGGGTACACCATTAATACATGCTTTTGGGGGCTTTGTCCTTCTATTCTACCAACTGGCCCCACGTTGGATAGGATCTCAAAGGTCATTCTGGATGCTTTCTTAAGATCTTTTCTTCACTGTCTTTGGCATCCTCTCATCTCTCTACTGTCCCCTTTCCTCAGCTTTTGTCACTTACCCCTCCCAAGGCGCCTGCGTGCCTATGGAAACCTTCCCTGGGAAAGCACTTCTGATTTTATTCGCTTGGAAAAAGGCCCACGCTCTGGAACTTTTCTCCCTTCACTCCACTCTCCCTCAGAGTTCAATTATCTGACCACTTCTCCCAGAATCCAATGGAATAACTCTTTGGATGTGGAATTTGACATATCGAGGGGAGGTACTTGGGTGTAGGGCAGAATACATCCTGGTAATGCTTTTCTTCTACCTCCAGGGGTTTGGCTGAAAAGAAAGCACGCCTACATCTGCCTGGCATTCATCTGGGCCTATGCTTCCTTCTGGACCACCATGCCTTTGGTCGGTCTGGGGGACTACGCGCCTGAGCCCTTCGGAACCTCGTGCACGCTGGACTGGTGGCTGGCCCAGGCCTCCGTGGGCGGCCAGATTTTCATCCTGAACATCCTCTTCTTCTGTCTCTTGCTCCCAACGGCTGTGATTGTGTTCTCCTATGTGAAGATCATTGCCAAGGTGAAGTCCTCCTCTAAAGAAGTAGCTCATTTTGACAGTCGGATCCACAGCAGCCATGTGCTTGAGATGAAACTGACCAAGGTAACTACAGCAATAATTTACAGAGGGGTTTTCTAATCAGTGAAAACTTCATAGGGCAAAGAGGATGGGGAATGTGGGGGACTGGGAGAACTGAGATTCTCTATTCTTTATGTACTTCTGAACTTCGCTAGTATTTATCTAAACCTTTGTAGTATTTCTTTTCCTTGTTTCTGTCTCGCTCTCTCATTTACACACACACACACACTTCTGATATCTACTAAATTTGTGTGGTGGATGTACTGGGAGCTTATGCTCTCGACTGAATGAGATATTCTTGGTTCTCAAAAATTATTTAAGTCATCATAATAATAACTTTTATGCATCATAAAATGCCTCACAGTATCTGTACTGTTTTGTATGGACTTTGGTGGGTGTGATTAGGGACCTTTTGCCATCTCACGTTATTTACAGAGTAAGAGCTTACCACATCTACTATCCTATGGGAAACTTAATACAAGAGCACTTGCTGCAGGGTCGAGTCCCTTGGGAAATGCCAGTTTCAGAGTTGAGATCTCCTTAGATACTGTAATGTGAGGAAAGGAACACACGATTTGAGAATAGACTAGGGTTCTCATCCCATCACCAACACTTGCCAGGTTTGTGGTCTGGAGCTAGATACTAAACTTCTTTGAGTCTCTGTCTTCTCACTTGTGCAACAAGAATAGTCACATCTATCTTATTGGATTGTGGTGGAGATTCAATGAGATAAAAGCATGTTATTCTGTCATTTGGTGCACAGAAGGTGTTAAAGAAACTGCAATTCCTTCATTCTCTTGTAACTTTTAGGTATTCGGGGACAGTATAAGGCGGTGGTCTTCCCACTTTTGTCCTGTCTTACCCTTATATTGAAAAAAGTATTTTCCAGCACATACCTCAATATAAATGACATGCAGCTAATACCATCAAACTGTATATTAACATTAGCACGCCCTCACTTCTATTTTACTTTTAAAGATAAAAAAAAAATGTAGATTGGAGTTCTTCTGGTATCCCAATCAATCATCTTCACATGTCCTCAGAGCCAACTTTGGAGACCACTTGTCTCAGGACCTATAGTAACAGTTCCCTCCAGACCTGAGAGCACTTCTAGTAAGTCAGGGCCTTCATTCTAGTAATATTCCTCTCCTCACATTGCAGACGTTTTGAGATGGTACAAGGATCTCTTGGCTGTACAGTGTGAGCTACAGATTCTTGATGGTTCCAGTTAACCTTTACTTCTTAAACTCTACATGCTGAGTAAAAGAAAGCTCCACAATTTTCATTGCTCTAAATCTATACTCATAATCTAATAATAGAGCAGTTATACCTGGACAAAAACACAGGATCCGAAATCACAATCTGCTTTTTATCTTATCGCTGGCTGTAAAATAGAAAAAAATATTTCCATAAAATCCAAGGTCATGAACTAAGTTCATTTCCAGCTCTCCCTTTAGCTCTTATCTGTGACTTTAAAAAGATATGCTATGAATATTTAAAAAAAATATTCATTTAGATTTAAATGAATCTAAATGAATGAATGAATCCAAGTTAAATTTGGATTACGTTTAGCCCAAACCCTACTCAGAACCAAGTACTGTTCTAGGAACAGGGTGAGTGCAACAATAATAAAAATTTTCCTTCTCAATGCTTTATGGAAGTATGTCCAGGGAAACGACGCGATATCCATCACACTGGTAGGAGGATTTGAGCTTACCTTGTAGTCCTGCAGTTTGGCATGCCAAAAAGCTGCTGAGATGTCATATGCCTTCCTGTCTCTTCTTGCCACCCTCCAATGGTGTTGACCTCAACACATTTCGTGGTCTTGATGAGCAAGGTCTTGATGATCCTTTCCCGTGAGGTCCTTCTCCAGTTTCTCTGAGTCTGTTATTCATCATCTGCTTTCCTGTTAGTTGAATTGCTAAGTCAACCCACAGTTGCTTTTATAAATACCCTAACATCTGGTTCTTTGTGTATTCTGGATGATTTGTTTAGTGAGTGATTCTGAAGCTCGTTACGCATATGAGGTGAAACTTGGCAGACACCATTTAATTTAGTGTGTGGTTATCAGTCTCCTTGACCTGGACTGGACTGTATAGATCAAATAGCCAGACTCACCCAGCCCAGATTAACCGAAGAGATATTAAATGAAAAGTGTAGGCATCTATATGTATGATTTTATTTTATACATATCTTCTTCTGACATATACTAAATGACATTATATGTAATACCTATCTGGCCTAATATATGTTATATTATACAATATGTCTATACCTCATTCGTATATATAAAACATATTAAAATAACCCGAATACAAAATGCTTCTAATTATTAACACTTATGCAAAAAACATAGATCAAAATTCAATGCACATTGATAAACACAACTCTCTATTTTGGCATCTTCTCTGCTAAATTTAAAATGTTTTCAATTACCATTTAATTTTGATGTTGATTTTTTTTTTCTACTGAGTAAAAATAAGCAAAAACAACCTCACACTGGACCTTTTCTTGGTCTTAGGAAGCTTTTTCTCCATTCAACTACCTCTCAGGATTGGTGGTTTGCTTATTCCCTTGGTACTTCTGATCTTTCAGAAGAGCCTGGTCTAAAAGCTTATTACTTACAGACCACCTCCTTGGATTCTGGTGTCAAAATCATTTACTTTTCTGGGTACTCTCATGATGTCCAGCTGGGTCATTATCTGGGCCTGCATTTTGCCAGTCTGGTTTATCCACCTGAAAAGTGACATCCCACCTACAAATATCTCTTTGCTTTGTAATGTCCCTTGAATTAATTTTTTAAGAATGATGGCTTCGTTAGACTTTTGTACCAGGCTGAAACTTCACAGATTGCCAACAGAAGTGTTCAAAAAAAAGCCCAAGAAATAAAAGCAAATACGCAAACAAAAACTCTCTTTATATTTCTATGACTCAGTATCATCTCATTTTCATGCCTGCATTTGACTTTGTAAAACAAACTTAATATTAAACAACCAGGATCAATTCAGTTGAATTGGGGGTCTTCCTCTTCCTCCCAGGGCTAGGTATAAATTCTAGGGAGGCTTTTATAATTCCATGGTGTCACTGGGTGGGGGCTCCTGGTTGTGATTATTGTCATTTATTGCCCCTGGTATTGCTGACATATTTAAATTTCTTTCTGGTCTCAGTCATCGGTTGTCATGGGTCACTTTGCGTCCTTTTTGTTCCAACCAGAAGCCCTCTTCAAGTTCATCAGCAATTCCAGTTACTTCTCTGTCCTTTGACTGGAACTCATCATGTGCATGTTGAGAGCTTGGCTGGGACCCTGGGAAGCAAAGCACAACTTTTTGGCTCTGAGATCCCCAAATGCATTAAGGGGCTCTTACTCCCCCAACACCATCCCTGGCCCCTTGTGCTCAGCTCTGTGGAATAGCATCAGGACAGTTTCTCAAGGTCAGTTACGAGCTCCTCTGATGTCCTCCCTCACCTTTGAGCTGTAGACCCTTTCCCACTCTTAGGTGGGAAACCTGTAATCATGTGCATTCCTCTAAAACTGTTCCTAGTTAGTGAGATTAATGCCTCTGGTCCTTCAAGTTCCTGACTGTGGGTACTCAAAGTCATTTTTTTGCATACTCAAACCCCCTTTCTCTCAAGTATTTTCTCTCCTATAAGTTTCAAATTTCTATTTTAAAACTCGCAAGCTGAGAAATGAATGTTTTACTTCTTTGGGTATTTCTGCTTGAAAAAATCTTCACACAATGCAGTGAACACTCTTGTTTCTGCTTTAATGAGGGGGGCGGTGGAGTCACAGGAAGAAAATACCAGAAGCATAGACTAATTTTTCCAAATATTATTATGCTGTATGGATTAGTACTTAATACTTACTCATTCAGCACAAATAGATTATCTATGAGTTCCAGGTGTATAAGTAGTGTCTAGATCCTTTGGGCATCTGGATTTCTCTTAATTTCCTTTATTTCTACCAGAAAGCCTTCCTGATTGCCCCTGGCTAGTTTAAGTCCCCCTGCAATAGGCCATCAGAGCAGTTGATACATTCAATTTATTGAGCCACACTTTTGTCTTTCTTCTTCGCAAGTAGTAGGTAGGTGAACTCAAGTGTTACACATCCTGTTTGCTTCTGAGCCTCACTGCCTGGTGCCTACTAGATGCTTAATCAAGATTGCTGTAATGGATACATAATTGAATAGATTAAGTTAATCTAAGTACCTTGATGAGCGTTAAGTGGTCCCTTGACCGCTGGCTCCAGTTCCTCTGTCCTTTTCATAACTGACAGGCATTTTGTTTTGCTTTGTTCTTTCACATTGATCGTGAAGTCTTCAAAAATCATGAATGCAAATCTCTGCTTTCCTCACATGATTCCTCTCTCTGATTGCTTCTGCAGTCTATTTATCATTGAAGGCTCATATTCAGAGAACCCCCTGGGAGGACTCTAAGGGCAGTTTGTGGGAAAGCTGAACTGCATTGCTTTTTATTTTTTATTTTTTTATTTTTTTATTTTTTTATTTTTTATTTTTTATTTTTTAAAGATTTTATGTATTTATTTAACAGAGATAGAGACAGCCAGCGAGAGAGGGAACACAGCAGGGAGAGTGGGAGAGGAAGAAGCAGGCTCACAGTGGAGGAGCCTGATGTGGGGCTCGATCCCATAATGCCGGGATCACGCCCTGAGCCGAAGGCAGACGCTTAACCGCTGTGCCACCCAGGCACCCCTGCTTTTTATTTTTTAAACCAATTAATTCATTTCCTCTGGTTCCTCATAAGTGTTCTTAGCTTAAATGCCACTTCCCAGAAAAGCATTCCCCAAATTGAATTCAGACCTTCCTATTACCATGTGGCAATGCCGTCTTTACATTTTCTTCTTAGAACTGATCATAATTTATAATTAATTTAAAATTACATACTTATTTTTGTGATTAGTTGCCCAATGTCTGGCTTTAGCATTGAAGAGTAAGGCCTGTGGAGTGACAGCCATATCATTTTGTTCATTTATGTCCCTAGGACATAACACAATGTCTCAAACATGATACAGTAAACATTATAATATAATATGATATAAACTGTATAATATATAATTATATTATATTAATATAAATTAAATATAAATAAATAAATATATAAATAAATATAAATAAAATAGAGATATTTGTTGAAGGAAAGAATTTCAAATTAGGGGTCAATTCCAGTTTTGCCATTAGCCCCCTGAGAGTCTTACATAGCTGACATTTGTTAGTTATTTTGGCTGCCAGTGGCTGAACCCCTTTCTGTGTTTGGAATTTCTGTGTTGAAGAATTTCCAACATTTTGAGTCTTGGGAAGTGGAGGGGAGGAGCAACATGTCTGAGCAAAGGCTGACTCCTAATTTAAAAGATACAGAAGGACCATCATTGACTTTCCAAGATTCTCATGCAGATGGAGTACGGCTCCCACCAGAGGCTCCATCCAGTCTGTTTCAGGATCTAGTGATACCAGCACCGGGACACGGAGATGTCAGAAACCACTGCATCGGAGCTGGTTTGGGACATCAGTTTGGGTGTCATTTCTGTCTGCATGGCCTCAGTCTTGAGTCCAGCGTTCCCAATGATGCTCTGTCCTAACCAACCCATTACTTTTCTGTCCCACTTGGCTGAAGTCAATTTCTGTTGCTTGCAACTCAGAATCTTGACTGATTCACCTTGGACAAACCACTTCACCTTGCTGGGCCTTGGTTTTCTCATCTGTGAAAGGAGGTGGGAGAAGGGAACTAAATGCTGTCTAAGTTACCTTCTAAAACTCTCAGGTTGTATAAAAATGGCTAGGTTGGTTGGGTTGTTTAAGGGTTGATGGCATCAGCTCTTACTCCTAAAACCACCTGGTCTCTCCACCTGAGTATATTTCTCCACTGAGTAGCACTTTCCTCACCTTAAAGGCTTGGTTCAATTTAATGAACAGTGAAGTCTCCCTTGTTTTCTTGAGCCAAATACTTAGAGATTTGTATATCCTGTTCTTTAAGCCAGCCATTGCCTCATTGGGGAATGCTGTGTTCGGTTTTAGACCCAAACCCCACAACACAGATGTACAGAGTGACACGATCTAATTTACATCCTCTCCTTTCAATCACAGCTTTTGCTTGTTTATGGAAGAGTGGTATTTTAAGATTTGGAGAAAATTGCAGTGGGGAAGTGCAGACCCCTCCTTCTCCTAGATCTTTTTTTTTTTTTTTCAAGTCCAAATTAATATTTTCTACTTGGATCACCCCCAGGTCTCACATGATGCTAGACACAGCAAAGCTCTCAGAATTCTTTTCTTTCTAAGTGCATGGTAAAGGTCTGGGACTGTTGGACTTAGTTGTCATTCTATTGATAAAATAGAAGGAAGGAAGAAACTCAAATTAGACATGCTTAGAGTTGTCGAATTACTTTATTTCTTCAAAGGTGGTGTGAAAGCTAAATATCACCCTTATTTTTATACATATTAGGAACTGAGGGCCAACAGAGGTAGGTCACGGTAGCTAAGTTGCCCCCCTTCCTTCTTGTCATTGGTACTGTCACTCAATGGCAGGATGCCCATGTGTGGGGGGTAGTGGCCTCATCACTGGCTTTTACTCTTACATTACCATCTTTTTATATCATGATCATTATTATTTTTTTTTTATTAGTTGGGAGCAAATCCATACGCTTGCCAGCTAGACTCAAGATCGGAAAACCAAATCTTACTATCCCTATGTTCTGGTCAACTGTATGCTCCCCTGCCATTTTCTTAATGCCCACATGTAGTGATCTTACTTCTTGTGACCTTGTCTCATTCCAGCCACTGCAGTATCCTTGTTTTCAATAGTCTAGCTGGTTCTGTGATGTGGTCAATCTTGTTTTTGGTGGGGAATTTATTCCATTTTGTTGGCTCTCCTTGGAAGGTTCACTTCTATATCAATTCCTGTCCTCTCTCATCCATTTCATTATTCAAGGTAGCACAGAGCTTCAAATATTGGCTGAAGGCCTACTCATATTTGAGCAAAGGAGTCTGGTGTAAGGAACTGAAATGCCAGCTCTTAGAGAATCAGGGGTTCTGTCTCACTCACACTGGTCAGTGGAGTTGAACCACGGTTGGAATCCAAACCCAAGTATCTCCACCCATGCTATTTACACTACTCCGCACTGTCTCAGCACAGAGAGAGGGCAGGACTTCACTTCTTGGAAACCATATCTGCTGGAATGGTTCAGAGGAACTGGGCCCAAAGACAGAGCTTTATGTAATTTGGAAAATTTACTTTCAATCTCATTGTTCTATTACTGCTGTAATTGATCAATTCACTAGAATTGATCAGTTATGGACGATATTGCCTATGGGACACTTAAATTAAGGCCAGCTTGAACTGTAGCTGGAACACACAGATACCCCTTAGTCCTCTGCAGCAAGCTATATTTAAAGTGAACTGGGTTGCAGATGTGTGATTCTTGTGCAGAAGCAAAACACATATTCTGTGAATTTCCTCCCACAAAAATTGCCTAATTTAAGAATTGAAGTTTTCCTGCTTTTCCAGTAAACCAGAAGGCAGTGATACAAGTGAAGCGATTAAAAAATAAACAACTTAGCAAAAGTTGACAGGTACAGGTGTCCGTGCTAGAACCGGTTTAAGGAGATCTAAAATAGAAATTTTGGAAAACGAAAATGAGGACACACTCAGAAATGAGGAAAGAACAGACTGATGAAAGATTAAACACATTCCACTTTGAGTAGAAAGCACTGGGAAAATGAGTGTAACATGCAAGTTTTGTAACTTTTATGGACTTTATCTTAAAATGTCTTTAATATTGAATGCTTTAATGTGCGGTGGAGTATATTTTAACAGGAGAAGATTATAAAAAATAAATGGGTCTCATGTTAACTTTTTAAACGCATGAGTAATATTTTGCAGTGCTTTTAGATCTAGGCTTTTCTCCTTCTTTCTGCTCTAAACTTGATTTCTAGTCATTCAATTTAAGGCACTTAGTTTTATCCTAATCAGAAAAAGCACGATGATTCATTCACTATGTGTTTAAAAACTACAGCATGGTTAATTCTCCGATGTCCTCTTAAAAAGGATAACGTAATGCAAATGTTTGCAGTCCTCCCTCTCCCCATGGCACACTCTCGCAAAAGTAGAAAATATGTAAAATGTAGAAAATATTATGGACTAAGTGCTAATCTATTTTTTGTCAATGGCTTTGACAGCAACATAGAAAACAGCTTTTGAGATACTGTGAAATCATCAAATGAGTCACCAAAGAGAAAGGATGGAGCTATGTTAAGTTCCCAGACATCTGCTAAAGCAAGTTTTATTTATACAGTTATTGTTTATTTGGGGATTTAGAAAAAAGACCCTCACTTTGAGCCTTGAGACATCCATTCCATTTACAAACAAAAGTCACACAGACCAAATGCAATACAATTTCTCCTGCGTAACCCTCTGCAGAGAGGCGGAAAAGCAAGCAAGCAGGAGGATTGCATATGTGATCTGGGTCTGGTTGGTAACTGTTAAGCGTAGGTGAGAATTTTGGCGCAGACCCCTAAAGCGAGGCTGCAGGACCCTGACACAGGGCGGCAGGACTCGAAGGAGGTCTGGGCTCACCTCATTCACCTCTTTGAGATTTAGACTCTATTTGTAAAATGGAGTGAAATGGATATAACCGAGGTGTGTCTCAGCTGCCGTTAATTTTTAGAGATGAGCCTTGACCTTCTTAGGCTGGCATTTTATAACCTGAGACACATGGTAGATTTTCCAGGCTTCTTTCTTGACACGGCCCACAGATATGGGGTTCTCAGGGCAAACACCCTACTGACAGGCTGTTCCGCAGGTCAAATAGGGCTAGGGACCATTCCCTGCATACAACAGCTCTGTCCTTATGGAAGCCTATTGAAATGCACCTGTGCACAAATGACTTCGTTATGAAAGAACTTAGCCACCTCTACAACAAAAAGCATGCATAAATATTGTTGCTTTAACTATTACTGGTAAAACATTTTGGGTCTCCTTCCTCATCCTCGATCCTCGACACTAGCTTGTCATGACCCTCATGCGGAGAACACTGTTCTTTTCCTTCTTAAGGAAGAGGATGGGGGAAGAGGAAGTGGTGCCTGCCTCCGAGAGCTCCATCTTTTCAGCTTTGCTGGGTTTGGGGGGTATGCAGAGATAAAAGGAAGCTCCACTTTTCCTACAAATCCCTTATAAAACCACAAAGATGGGTCTCATGATGCTCTTTCTAGTCATGGGCCCATCCCTGTTCTTGCTCTTGCAGCTAGGGGCATGCAGTCCTCCGCTCAGTCTTGGGTCATGGGATGCCGGCTCCATACAACAGCCTAGGGGTAGGAGGGATGCTGGTGATGCTGAAGTTTCCGAGGAAATGAAAGACATAGGGGGGATTTGCAAAAGTAGATGTCCACTACACAGAGTGCTAATTTGAATATCGTTTCAGTATTTATCTTATAGAAAAATAGTAGATAATCATGTAAAGATATTTCAAAGTTAGTACACTCTCTCTTAACTAGGACTTGAAATGGCTCATGTCTAAAATAAACACCAAAGCTTGGACTTCATTTCCCAGTGTCAGTACTCAATGGAAGGGTCCTTTCATTTCTTGTTTAGACTGTTGCCTAAACAAACCTGTTAAAAGTGGAAATTCTTTGTGGCCAGGGATTGTGTCTTCTTTGTTCATTGCTTTATCCTCGACAAAAAACATATAGGAGATGCTCTGTAATGCTTGTTGATTGAATGAAAAAACAACGATTTTTCTACCTCCAGTTTCTTCCTGTGCCATTTCATTTTACAGGAAAATCTTCCTAAACACAGCTCTCGTTAAGTCTCCTGCTCGGAAACCTACTCATGCCTCAAAGCATATGGAATTAAGTACAAGCCCAGTCATAAGTTCTACAAAACCCTGAATACATGGATATTATCTTTCTTTCTAGCCTCATCTCATAAGCCAAAGTAAATTGCTTGCTAGTTTCTTTTCTTTTTTTTCAAAAATGTGGAGCGCTTCACGAATTTGCGTGTCATCCTTGCACAGGGGCCGTGCTCATCTTCTCTGTGTCGTTCCGGTTTTGGAGAATGTGCTGCTGAAGCGAGCACTTGCTAGTTTCTGTGCAAACCTCACACATACCTGTGCCTTTGCTCACGCTGATCTTACTACTATTCCTTTATTTCAACTTGCGAACGTGCGGGTTATACACCATGTCCCTCAGGACACCGTTCTGACTTTGCCCCGTGCCATGTAATCTGGTCCTTCTCCGCTGGTACTTAAATCTTCTTCTTCCTTGTGCTGTCATTGTTTGTACTCCAGAGAGCTACAGCTGGGCACTAAGGTGTGCTGGTGTCCCCAGCAGCACTTAGCATTGTGTCTGGCACCAAGCACTTGCTAAAAATGGATTGTTGGATTCAAGCGAGACAATCTGTAGGGTCAGGTATGCAGTTACAGGGCGTTAATTAGGGCTACCTTTGTAGAGAGACTGGGTTGCAGATGGGGAGAAACCAGTGAGGGTGGTTAAAACCCTCTAATTATTCTTTGATCTGAAAGTTAAGAGGCTCCTAAGGTAATTATAATTTTGTGAGAGAGAAAAGTGCTTTCTGGAAAAGTCTTGCTTTCTGCCACTGTGTCACTTTAGTTAAAACTCAGTGATTCTGTCTTACTTTATATCTAGTGAATTTCCACCGTCCAAGCCTCATACTTGAAAAAATGAACCAAAAGAAGAACACTTAATAGAAATCTCTGAAGAAGATTCATATTAAAATTTCCAATGAGCACAGAGTTTCTGTTTCCTGAGGCAAATAAGAGTGATTTAAAATTTCTTCAAGGCGAACATATTTTCCATCTAGCTCCAAACATGATGGGACATGTTTTCCATCAATGTGGGTTGAGAAGTCTGGAAATTTCAGGAGCACGGATGTCTTCTTAGCATCGTTTCTTACGCAATGTAAAACTGACAGCTTTTATAGGGTTAAACTTTGGGTCTTTTGGTACATTCAAATTCTGGAGTGAAGAATGGGTAGGATGGAAAAAAAAAGAAAAAAAAGAAAAAAAAAGAATGGGTAGGATATGGTAACTGGAATAAGGCATTGCAACAACTTCTTCTGGATGAACATCTCTGAAGTCCATAGGAAATGTCTCCTACAGGCAAGGTAAATGGACAAATAATAGACTTTCTTGGGTGTAAATGGGCTACTGCTCCCCCCCACCCCATCATTTTCACCAGGTGTCTTGACTCTGTTCTATTGCTTTCCCTCACCAGGTAGCGATGTTGATTTGCGCTGGCTTCCTGATTGCCTGGATTCCTTACGCGGTGGTCTCCGTGTGGTCAGCTTTTGGAAGGCCAGACTCCATCCCTATACAACTCTCTGTGGTGCCAACTCTGCTTGCAAAATCAGCAGCAATGTACAACCCCATCATTTACCAGGTCATTGATTACAAATTTGCCTGTTGCCGGACTGGTGGTTTGAAAGCAACTAAGAAGAAATCCTTGGAAGACTTCAGGTAAAATTTCAGAAGCCAGAAATGAGTGATACTGTTTCAGAATCCTGTGGGGTTCAAGCCACTCTGATATGCTGTCTTCTTAGGGTTAGAGCTCACCATTTAGGAATAGTCTAAAGAGGATTTTCTGTTCCTCAAAATTCCTGAGATCAAGTCATCAGATATGTTGGGTTGGATGTCATGGGTAGATAATGAGAAAAGGAATTCCGTATTTGATTGCAGAGCAACTAAGATAGGAAGCTATGTCCATGAGAGTGACCACTATTTCTCACTCTTCCTTATCTGGGACCAAATCCATTTTACTCCAAGAGTACGGTTCCACATGGCATCGATCCAAAATTAAGTGCTCACGACAGAAAAGATTCTCCTGTTTCGGATGTTTCTCCCATTAGCTATGAGTATTGGATTTGGGCAGGCAAAGGAAGGAGAGAAGGGAGGTGACGTTTTTCCTCTCTGTCAGGTTCTTGATGTTATTTTCACAAAGAGCCCCTATTGTACCTTCTCTTTGTCAGATAAGGAAATGGGAGGTGCAAGTGGGGTTCATGTTAAGTGAGCTGCCTGTGCTTACACAACCAGGAAGTAGCAGAGCAGAGATTTAAGTTCTGGCCTATTGGGTTTCCAAACAGTCTACACTATTTCTGCTATAAAATGAACAAGTGAGTTTGGGGACCCCGCACCATTTTTCTTTCTTTCTTTATTTATGTATTTATTTATTTTTTTTTATGATTTTTTAATTATATTATGTTAGTCACCATACAGTACATCCCCGGTTTCCGATGTAAGGCTCGATGATTCATTAGTTGTGTATAACACCCAGTGCACCATGCAATACGTGCCCTCCTTACTACCCATCACCGGTCTATCCCATTCCCCCACCGCCCTCCCCTCTGAGGCCCTCAGTTTGTTTCTCATAGTCCATAGTCTCCCATGCTTCACTCCCCCTTCTGATTACCCCCCCTTTCTTTATCCCTTTCTTCCCCTACTGATCATTCTAGTTCTTATGTTCCATAGATGAGAGAAATCATATGATAATTGTCTTTCTCTGCTTGACTTATTTCACTTAGCATTATCTCCTCCAGTGCCGTCCATGTTGCAGCAAATGTTGAGAACTCGTTCTTTCTGATAGCTGAGTAATATTCCATTGTATATATGGACCACAACTTCTTAATCCAGTCATCTGTTGAAGGGCATCTCGGCTCCTTCCACGATTTAGCTATTGTGGACAATGCTGCTATGAACATTGGGGTGCATATGGCCCTTCTCTTTACTACGTCTGTATCTTTGGGGTAAACACCCAGTACCCGCACCATTTTTCTTAAAGGCTCAGGGTGAGTAAGGAGTTGAGGATGATGTGTGGGCTCTGTGTCCACTCAGGGCCACGGCTAGTGGTGAAATGCGGATCAGACACCTGAGTGCATGGTCTGAGGTGAGGGGTGTTAAGAAGGTCCAAGTTCTCTGATTTCTTACTCACTGGATGTCGAGTTATTTTTCAGTACTATTGTTCTTGATTAAGTAGGAAACAGAAGAGGAAGGAAAGGTAGAACTAGCTAGAGAAGATGTGGGTCTTTATCTTGTTCTTTCACTATGCTTGAGCAAGTGACAAATCTTTTGACCTTTAGGTTCCTCACCGTGTAGGGTACAGGATCAAGTGAAAAGAATTAATAAAAAGGCACAAAGAAAAAGCAGTATTGTCATTGTTGTTGTGGTACAGGGGAAGAAATACACAATGTGGAGATAGAACACCAACGCTTGGTTGATTTTTCTGTATCTTCGGGAAAATGAACTACTTAGCGCCTAGAATGGGGATGAGCTGATTGCAACACCCATCTTTGCAACTGTAAGAATTAACCAAATGTGTGTTTGGAAAGGGCCAGGTACCAAGTGTTAGTGGGTTTTTTTCTTTCACATTGTTGGTGATTAATACTTTTTCTGTTGAATTGAATAAATTCAAACGTTAAAATGCATCTATTTTGGCAGTAATAACACTTTGCCCTTATCAACTATTAATACTTTATTATGAAAGCAGGTTAGAGAGAGTATTTTTAACAGAGCAGTTTCGGGAGAAAATAATGGGCATTTCTTCCTCTGAAAGAGATGATGGGAATTTGACGGGAATGGCTGAAGGCGCATTTCACCTACCTCGTAATTTTGCCTTGGACTGATTCTGTGTTCTGTACATTAGCTCTCAAGTGTGAGCAGCACATAAATATTCAATGCTCAATAATGAAAAGAGAGAAATTTATGAGGAAGGCAGTGACTTGGGGCCACAGACCTTTTGAGAAGCCAGCCAGGCAAGAATCAGTTCCGTTCACCTGTTCCTATTAGCCATTTCTACGAAATACAACCATTGCTTTGCTGGAGGAAGACAAGTGCTATTTCCTTACTCCAGAGTCTTGAAGGTTTCAGTGGAAAAAGCTGGCAAGCAGTAGCTAGCGCTAAGGCAGAAAGGAACCCTTGGGTTTTCAAGTTTGGAACATCTTCAGAAAAGAAACACTGAAGAGGTGTGATGAGTTCCTGATTTTTGGAAGGCTCTGTTTCAGAGAACTTTCTAAAGAAGCAAAAAAACATTTTTTTGTTGTTGTTTATCTTTGTTGTTATTAAGGAGCTAAGAAAGTGTAATACTGAGGCTGATAGAATGACATGAAGTGGTCTGAAGCCAGTCCAGAGTGGTTGGTGCACTGCTAGAACAATTCAATCAAATTAAACTCGATTAATTGAGATCCTTGTTTTTTCCTCTTCTGAGCTCTGAAATGAGTTTGCTTATAATGGAAGGCACTCTTGGGAAATATTCTGCGTTCAAATAAAAAACCTAATGTGTTGAATATGAGATTGTGGAAATAAATTTTGAGTAGTTTTTACAGTTCATTAAAAGTTAACACATTTTCCTCCCTAAATTGAGTCCCCTGAGATTTTGGTAAAAGCTGATGAACTACAGCAAAAAATATGGCCAAGAGGCCGTCTTGAAATGCTATCATTCATCCCATCTGGGTGTCCAGATGTAATCTCCCATATTTCATAAATGGTGCTTCTCCACCCTGGCTGTGGATTAGAGGCAACTAGGGAACTTTGAAAAACTGCTGCCTAGACCCCACTTGCAGAGATTTGGCTTCAGTTGGTCTGGATTTGGGCCCAAGCTTCATTGGTTTGTTTCACTGATTAACTCTCTCAGATGGTTCTCATACCCAGCCATTGTTGAAAGCCAGTGGACCAGAGCCTGGGAAAGAAAAACATTAGCAGTGCAGCTCATGTAGTTAGAGACCTCTCCCTCGACCTATACAGAGACCAATGGGTGACAGAGGAACCAGATTTCAGGTGCCAGGCCAATTTTACATGCAATATAAATGATCAAATGATCCTGGGGGTACATAGTGAAGGACCGAGGCATTTTACATTCCTGGTATTTTAGTAAAGATAAAGAACAGAAAACAAAGCCCTAAATTCTGGCATTGACATTCTAATAAACCTCCCCTGACTACCTTAGTTTGAATGCCGTCCTTCCAAAGAACACTCTTTGTAGGTAAGTCACAAGGCCCAACTGACTGGTAGGTCTATAGGGAGGCAATGAATTTTGTTCTGAGGATGGGAAACTCACTGGGGCACAGGAAATGTACCATGACCAAGTGGTTTGTTTTTGGAAAGCTCCATTCAAGGGATTTCTTGACTTCGAATATTTTTAAGTGAATTATCATTTTCCTTCTCTTCTAATTCAAGTCTTGTACGTATAACCTTCTCGGTAGACACGACTGCTATGATATTTATACACAGGATGAGTATGTGTGTGTATATATATATGTTAAGTTATGTTCCCTTCTCCTGTGTCTAGGCTGCACACTGTAACCACAGTCAGGAAGTCTTCTGCTGTACTGGAAATCCATCAAGAGGTATGAAGACGGACACAGCCTCACTCATGGACACAATTACTCACTTATTTGCCTCTTCACTGCTGTTGATGTTTGATTGTGACTACACTTTTCTCTTTATATTATATTTTTATATTTTGTACACTCTCCCCCTTTTTCCTTCAGCCAGGATTTGCTGGGAAATTCCAATGGCCAAATGGAAATTAGATTATAGGATACTATTTAAGGAGTATTACTAGGATGAGGCTCCCTGGAATGTTCTTTTTATTATATTTTAAGACCTAATTGTTATGCCCCAAAGTATTAAGTCTCAGATACTAAGAAAAATGTTTCGTTCTTTTATTTACTAGAATGTTATTTCATTTCATTACATCATCATTATTATTTCTTAATGTAGGGCCAGGATGGCAGTTTTGGGGCCCAGTCAAGTGGGTGGTCATTGTTGGGATCGTGGTTCTCTGACTGGTGGATGCTTCTGATTCTGGTAGCCATTCTCCTCTCCTCCACTACACTCTAATGGTAGTGATTCCACAAAACAGTCCTCTAGGGAAATCAATTTTGCCTTAAATCCCTAAATGGAAATGTATCTTGTATCTCTTGTATCTCAGAATTTGAGAGCAAAACAATTCCCACTGATGATAATTTTACCCCCATGGATTTTCCTCATTAAGCTGCACATACTAACATAGTGGATGTAATAGGACGTTACTAGCTGTAATTACTCAAGAAACAAATTTAGCAAAAATAGCTATATATATATATATATGTAATTTTTAAATTTATTTGTTCTTTGTTACCTTTGTTGTTTCTCTTGTTCATTGGTTGTTTTCAACAAATACCGTGTGAGGTATACAGGTAAAGAAATGCAGATGAGAATGGGATGGAATGATTTCAAAAGGCAGATGCCTGCCCCTTAAGAACTAATGAAAGGGGGCAGGCATGTAAATACGAGGTCTGAATTGATCTTCTTTCCTAATCCGAGGAGTAGGACCATCTTCCTTGCAGTTCTTTTCATTCCAGTTCTAGGCGCATGTCCCCTATGCTCCCTGCTCCATTCACCTCCTCCTTCTGCTATGACCCTAAATCCTGCCCAACAATTCTGATCCTACCTTTCTGATAACAGCTGGTGAGAGAAGAGGGAGAAGGAAGGGAGAGGCCTCTCCAGTGCCCTTGATAATCTCTCCACTCCTTCCATCTGAGGATATAGAGATCAGACCCTCCTTCAAGGCTCAGCCCTCGGTAGATGGCACCTTGGGTTTTTTGTCTATTAGTTTTCTCCAGGGTTGGAGTGAAGATGGAGTTGATGTGCATCAGTGGTTTATGATAACGGCTCAGTAGATGTGTGTATAAAACACTCTCTGATTAAAGGAAAAGAAGTGACCACTCTGCCTGGGGTTTGGGACTACTTACCCAAGTGGGGACAAAAGAGGCAGGATTATCATTAGAATAGAGGAGCAAGGGGCTTATAGGCAGATGAATAAAATACAGAGGTGCGGAAGAGCGTGCATCTCAGGTGGAGGGAGACACAGGTTCAGAACAAACCTGTAAAACAAGGATAGTAACATTTTGCTCACATGGTCCTTGTGAGGCTGAAATGAGAAAATATTTACATAAATCACTTAGCACCATGACTGCAATGGAGGAAGCAGCCCTTACATATTAGCAATTGCTATCATTATTATGAACATGTGCGGTGGTGGTCAGAAGCGAGGCACGAAACTGTGGTCAGGCCAGGTCCTTGTTGTCGACGCTGTTATGTGAATCTTACCTCGAAGGGGATAGGAACCCTGTGGGATTTTAGGCAGGGAAAAGAAGTGATGAAGTTTATAACTTCAGAAAGACCTGTCTGAGGTCAGTGTGGAGGGTGGATTGTTCTATGTGGGGATGGGGCTCCAGAGTACAGGTTTGGGCAGCTTATAAAGAAATGACAGTTTATGAGGCCTGAATTAAGTAAGGACTGGTAACAGACTTGGTAGTTGATTGCATGGGGGGGCATCTGCTTAGGAAACAATGAGGCTAGTGGTATCTACCAAGGGGCACCATGCAGGAGGGAAGAGGGATGGGGGCAGACAAGGAATCATATTTGCGATATGTGTCCACAACACAGACGAAGATATTTAAAATAATAGGTAAAAATAATCTAAAATCATACCTGATGTATGGGGATTAGAATTTGCAAGTTAAGCAAGTAGGAAAAGAACGAACATTAAGGGAGAAAAGACCTCAAGAAAATGAAGTGAAGAATTTTTTGTTTTGTTTTGGAAGGAATAATTACGGAAGTGAATGATGGAGGCAAGTAAAAAAGAACATTCAGGTTAGTGTCCAGAAGGAGGAATTTAACACTGACATTGTACAGAAGTCGCTGAAGGTAGACCACACCCTGTCATTTATTGATGTTTCTAGCATGTGGTCTTTTACACCGCTGGGAAAAGCATGTATAAGAAAGGATTAGCATAGTTATGGGGGCAGGGGGAAGAGAGTAAGCACTAGGAGCTTTGGGAGAAGATCTGAAAATTGACTTCTGCTTCCATTTGAAAAATATGATTTAAAAAGTGATTCCACACGCTCTGGTTCCACAGTTTTTGGGTGATACTCTGGGAGCTGGGAGGCACCAGAACGGTTATGAGTATCGATAGGATAGGAGAAAGCTGGTCTTTCAGTTAGAATGGAGAAGAAAAAGAGTGAGCCCTTGAGGGCTGGCTTGTATATATCAGGCTGTTGGCGGATAATTGCTCCTTCCCCTGGGGCTTCCAATGATTTGAGAGAGCTCTGTGTAGTCCCCAAACACTTCTACAAATTCAATTTAAGCTTACTTTAGCTTAGAAAAAAGACATATTACATTTTGTGCTGGTGAGGCTGTGTGTAAGAAACTCTGAAACCTTGAGCCGACACAATGCCTAGTCTCTTTAGGTTCTGGTAGCTGGCTCAGGGCCTGCCATGGGAAGGGCACAGGGGAATTGAATGGTTGAAATCAAAACAGTAGCTCTCAGGTTTGAATTGGGAGAGATGTGGAAGCATGGAATAGAGTACCCAATCGAGAGTGTAAAATCCTAGATCCCTAATTTATGTTTCATTTTAAATTCACTTGCTTCTATGTATCTGTTTAAATATGACTCTCATTAATAAATGAATGAATAAATAAATTTGTGAAATGGGGATTAAGAATAGAAACGCCCGATTACCTTCAAAGGCTGGATTTCAAGAATCATAATAAAATCCAAAAATATTTTGATTTTTTTCCAAGTAGAGTGAGGGAATAGGAATATATTATACAGTAAAACCCATTATTTAACTCTCAGATATGCAGTTGTTTCAAGAATCAAGCTTTATACTTATTTAAAACTCAAATGGTAACTAGAATTTTTGTCTGATTTATGTTTCCCTAGAAAAACACAGTACCACCTTTAATGATCTTTAGAAATATGAACCCCACATCTGCCAATGGAAGTGCTTGTCCATTAAGTTAGTCCAAATGATGGAGGAACAAGAAGGGGGAGGGAGAGAGGAAGAGGTGGAGAGTGAGTGGACTATTGAAGGGTCACTGATGTCTGCAGAGTTAAATGTCTTAAATTCTGCTGAAATGTCAGAGGATGATTTACCTAGGGTGAAGATATATGCCATTATCAAAAAAAGGTTAGTGAAGGTAGCATGAACTTTTGATTCAATAGCTAATTTTGTAGAAAGTGAAGCAGGCCTATTGCCCAGAAGGCCAGAGAGTTGACTTTTCTGCACTCCTTTTGTGAAAAGGAGCAAATGGCAAGAAATATAAGAGCCATAAGGGATTTGGTAAGAAAACACATTGGAGGGATGTCCAATGTCAAGCCATGAACCCACGTAGCAAACCAGCAGTCACCACTGTGACCTTGAATGGTTTTTCAAAGATTTTACAACTTTCAACTTTCATTAGGTTGTGGAGCTCTCAGGAAGATATACTTAAAATAATTTTATCCAAAAGACTTAAATCAGAATAAACTTTGGCTTTTAAAGTACTTTTCTTGATTACTTTGAACCTGGTTTTCTTAACCATGCCAGAGAGATGAGATGCTACAGTAATTGTATATAGGGACCTTCCCAATTTGATCATAGACTATATATATGTGTGTATGCGTGTGTGTGCGCGTGTGCACACGTGTGTACGGTACTCGCACATGTACCACAGGCTCTGGAAAAGGCAGACACACATTATATACGTTACATGAAACATATTTGAGAGCAAAAATTATTCTAAATTGTATATTTGCATTATTATTGCTTTTGCTCTAAATGTTGCATTTACTTATTCAGCTTTGGATTCTGGAAGCTTCTATTAAGTGTCTGCAGTATACACAGTCCTGAATGTTTTGGAGATACAAAAGAAGGGGAAGATGTGTGCTTTAAGAATCTGGGGGTTTGGCAAAGTCTTCACTTTTATTTACATTGCAAATGATTTTAATAATAATAATTTTTAGATGGGGATCTATAGACACCAATAGGTTTTATTTTGGTGGAATACCTTGAGAAACTGCAAAATGTCAGGACAGATCCAGGGAACTGATTTGTGTATGTGCCTCTGTGCCCTAGATGAGGAGAGAAATATGGGGCTTCCACCAAGTCCTCTAGAACCAAATTCTTCCATTGCTGGGGCAATGATCTCCTGTAATATCTAGGAGTTTGAATGATTGGTTTGAGCAAAGGGAAAGTTCACAAATCTGTTTTCTTTCCAGGCTACAACAAAATTGGTCAGGCCAGGTGATTTGATACACTGACAATTGCACATTTTCTCTCAAAGACTAGCGTATCAGAGAAAGAGTGTATCATATAGTATAGTACAGTAGCAGTTAGCTAGACCTGATCTCAAAGTCGGGGTTGGTCATTTACCTACTGCATGGACATGGGCAAATCCCTTGATCTCTCAGTATCTTCAATCGTCCTAGCTGTGAAATAGGGACAGTCTTACCCTAATTAGGATTTGTTGTGAGTAATTTGAATAAAGTTTATAAGATTCTTAGTATAGTTCTGGACCATTGAAATAAATGGAAGCTATTATTATCACCACTATTAGAAGAATCATATAATTATTCTGAGTGGGTTCCGTAGTGATAGCTGTAAACTCTTTTCTAAAAGTAATGCAAGTATGTTCTTCAAGATGTCTTGTCACTATAGATCTGGGAGATGTTCAAGTTATTTGAGAAAGTGAGAAACATGACATCAAGATTCTGTGGGAGTGGCCACTGTTATCTCTGCTACAGGGAGCTGCTAATGTTAAGAACTGCCATCTTGGAAAGATGCTGGCCCATCTGAGCCATGGTTGGGGGCAGCAGGTAGTGGTTTAGATCAAGAAAGTAGAGGTTTTCTCTATTCCAGTGTGAGCCATCTTGGACAAATGGAGCCAGAGTACCTCAAATGGAAGGATCAAGATGATCAGCCTTTTGTAGATATTTCACAGAGGTGAGAGCATTATAATTTCCCACTATGGTTCTTTGTGGGAAAGAGGCAGAGTCAGAAACTCTGGGGTTTGAACTAGTTAGAGAAATTCTCAAATAGTTACCTGATCCCTGGTTCCTGTCTGGAGAGTGTATTTAAAGCAGAGAATATTCCATTTTGAAAGCTCTTCTAGAATTTTAACCTACTAATGTCTATGTATGATTTGTATATACTGTGGTCTAAATCCTTGTTGCCCAGAGTGTAGTTTTCAGACCCAGAGCCTGGGTTTTTTTGTTTGCTCATTTGTTTGTTTGTTTTTGTTTTTTTTGGAGCTGGTTAGATATACAAAACTTGGGCCCAAACCCTGATCTATGGAGTTAGAATTTGCAATTTAACAAGGTGATTTGCATGTCCATTAAAGTTGAAGTCGGTGCTTATGTTAAGACTAATGTGGTTGTGAGTCCTTCCACACTGTACATAGTAACAATCAGAACTTGCCTGAGTAATAGCACCCAGCCAATGGGCAGCTGGTGTGAGAGCAGGGAAGGGATCTTGAAAGTGTCTCTGGACACTGGGAATAGGAGTCTTCTGTGAGAAGGACACGCTCTAAACTGTGTTCTATTCTCAGAACAAGTGTATAGTATGGCACCAGGCGTCTTGGAGGGAGAAATATTAGACAACAGCGCTCTGTGGAATGCTGGGTACAAGACTCCCATTCTCCTCCCCAGGAAACCAGGGGAGGGGAATAAGAGGCTATTGGGTGAGTGAGCACATCCCTTACACACAGCAGTATTAGTAGGGATTAGCTACCCCAAGCTAACTTGTTCACAGAGAAGGATATTTTTTCTTAATACCAAGAGTTACACTTTTGTATTTTCTATTTTGAAAGAGTCATCCACTTGTAACACCCACCCTTCCCACATAACACACACACCCAAGTGAACAAAATCTAATTTTGTTAGAGGAAAAGAAAAGCATCTGATCCACTTGAAAAATGAGCCAAGTTTGGCAGCAAGCATGTGGGATTTATCCACACTGCCTAGAATTATATCTGAATCTACAAATTTTGACACTCCATCCATGGAGAAGCAAAGCCATGTATGAGCCCAGACTGATAAAAAGCTTTAAAGCATTGGAAGTGAGGAATAATAGTATTAAAGCAGCAAGTCACTCTAAATACTCCCAGTGAGTGGAGAAACTGGCACCCTTCTCTAAATATAGGACCAGGTCTGGAGATTATACAAGCACTTCCAAACTGGTGTTTTGCAGGAACTCACTGCCAGAGAGGAGCTGGTAGAGCAGCCATGCACAAGATAATCCAATTCTGCAGTTGAGCCTGAATGTGGGGCATAGAGGAAGCCCTTGGCTCAGAATGGGGATGAAATCAGGTACTGTCCAAAGATGATATCTCTCTGAAGAAAGAGAAGTGGGTTCAGGGTAAGAGAAAAGACCCAGCCTCCTCTTTTGAGCCTTTTCCTGCTATTGTTAGCTGAGGTAGCTTGGCAGGCTATGAAGAGCCTGCCATCAAAGTGTGTGGACTGGTAGCACGTCAGTCCTGGAAGTCAGCAGTCAGGTTAGCCTGGGAGCCAGAAGACCAGGTAGGCACCTCTGTAAGAAGCAAGCGGCTCAAAGGTGTTTGTGGCAAGAGTCAAAGCCCCTGGAGTGTGATGGGTTGAGTGGGAAAGGCAGAAATGAGAGAGAAAGTGGAGGTACACTGAGAGAGTGGATCTGGAGGGGAATTTCCTATCTCCGGACCTACGGGTGGACACAGCCCCTTAGAAGATTTAATTAGCTGGTGACTGTGGGCACAGAGCAACAACTTCTAGGCAAACTCTACAAAAAATTTGCTTGCAAAAGTTGATATAGAAAGGAGGAAGGTGTGGCTTCTTTAAATTCATTAAATATTATTTATTTTTAGCCTCAAAGAAAATACCAGAAGAGGTTAAATCATTATACTCACAATTTAGTTGCACAAGCCTCCCAACGAGAACATCTAGCTGTTGGCCTCACCCTTTGGGCACTCTACATTTTCTAGGTAGTGGCATCAATACCATGACTTGCTGTTTGGAAATAACTAATAATTCTGAAGGTTAGAGTTGTGTATATTTTTGGCACCGTAAGTATAAATGTGATACTAGAGTGAAGAAAGGGGGTTATTTGTTCCGTATTCAGCAGTTTAGTGTCTTGGTTTCATTCAGTGCATCTTCATTTAATCCTGCACCGCTACTATTAAAATAGTTTATCATTCAATATCAATGATTTCCAAAGGAGCAAAATCATTCACATCAGTCAGGCTGCTACTGTTGTTGCATGTTTCCTGTTATAGTGTCTGATGGGTTTTTTCAAATTAAGTCCCGTGTCTCAGAATGGTTGAAATTACAGGAGGAGCTATATTCTCCCAGAAAATACTCTCCTGTTTTGTTTTTTTTTTTCTTTCTGTTGATCAATAGATATGAGTAGTGGTGGGAAGTCATCTGGGCTTGTGAGTCTCAGATAGCAGCCATTTTGTATTGATTCTAATTAATACAAATAGATGAGATGTGTTCTCATTATAGTGGGAGCTACATGACTAAAGGTTGTATAAAAGGTCAAAACTCAAGTTACTTGCCAGGAAGTAAATTTCTCTGAAGGAAATAATAACAGCCACAATATTACTAAGTTTAACGTGTCACAAGCATGCTCTAGTGCAGAGGTCAGCAAACTACAGCCCTCAGGTCAAATCCGGCCCACTGTCTATTTTTGTAAATAAAGTTTTATTGGAACACAACTACTCATTTGTTTATAGTTGCTTCCCCTTTTGAGGTGTTGAGAAAGAGATTGTTCGAAGAGCCTAAAATACGTGTTTTCTGATACTTCACAGAAAAAATATACCCAAATCTGCTCTACTGTTCTACATGTCTTAAAAACTCGAGGGGATATTCTTTGTTCCCTATGAGAAAACTGAGGTGCAGAGAATTTTGGCAACCTGCTCAAAATCACACAGTCAGTGGAAGAGCTGGGATTCCAGCTCTCTCAGGTTGCCTCCAGAGCCTCTGGCTCTTACTGCTGTAGGGGCTGACAGAGCTTTGTTCTGTATTTCAAATTTCTCTTTCCCTCTTGCTTACATTAAAATCCTGCTCTAGGTTTTTTATAACAATTTTACTTCCTTCCTCAATTTACAAAAGTAATGGGGAATTAAGAACCAATTTCCATTCCTTTTATAGAGTCAGGTGGTCCCAGACCAGGTGCAAATCATAACTATGTTTATGTTATAAGGGAATCAGTTGTGTGGGGGCGTGTTAAGGTAATAACAAGCGAGGATAAACTCAAGTAAACATTATTTAATGAGTATTTACTACATACGGAGCTATGCAAAAAAGAATGCATGCTCTTTTATTAAAAGAGGTCATGGTCTGGTGGAAAACAGTTGAGTAAAGGATGGCTGCCTTGTGGGGAGTGCAATGAGAGAGGCAGTACCGTGAGCTGTATGGGCGTAGGAGGGCTCTCCCAACTCAGATTAGTGGGGAAAGCGATGGGACCTGCCCTGGAAGAGGAAATTTCTGACAGGAGTTGGTCAGAAGAAATGCTGGAAGGGTCTTCAAAACTTCAGAGAGCTTTGTGAGGAAAAGTACGCTCTATGTAAAGGCATGATATATTGCAGAGACTCCAAAGTAATTGGATGGAGGTGGGGAAGGGGTTGTAAAGTCATGACATCAGGGTCAATAGCTTCTTTTGTTTCCAATTGACTGTGGGAAACTTGTAAGTATTTTTAGTACATGAACGTTGTTTTCAGAGTTCCATTTTGGACCATATACTTTGAGGTCAATGTGGTCTTCATTCTCATCAAAACCCACCTGTATCAGAGCTGCCTTGGATGCTTGTTTAAAATGTAAATCACCTGGCCGTACTCCATACCTCCCACATGAGACTCTCTGTGGAGCGGTACCTATTTGAAACGGTGTGATATTTAAATCTAGTGCATTTAAATGCAAATTTAAATAAACACCACAGGTGAGTTTTGTATACTCCACAGTTTGAGAAGCATTGAAAGATGGTTTTAAGAAGGAGTAGGGGGCAAATGAATCCAGCGTTGGGCTGAAGAGGGTCTGAATAGTTGTACCTGGGTTGCAGAAGAAGGGATGGAGTTTAGAAGTTTTGGAATTGAAAAATGACGAGTCTCTAGTTAATTGGATGTGGATAATGGGTGGCAAAAGAAAAGGCAATGTCCTTCCTGATTAAAAAATTCTGGCTTAAGTAATTAAACTGAGACAGAGAATATTTTTCTCCCACCTAAAATTGCACCTCCTTCTGCCTTCTCTCCCAAGTCAATTCAGATACTTGCTCAGAAGCTTCACTATTTTTCACTCCGAAAATGGCCAGAAAGTCTGGAAGTGAGCACTCAGTTTAGTGTTCCTAAAACTATGTCCGGAGTAGTTAGTCAGCTGGAATGTGTACTTACTGGAATGGAGATCCTGATACATAATATATGTTCTATGTTTTGAAGTTGTCATGCTTATGTGAAGGATGTGGAGCCTGGCAAGAAAAGCAGTTTAGTTAAATTAGGGAGTCTGATCTATGGGCAGATTGGCCACGAGAGAACTAGGGAAGACTTGTTTGTGAACCAACATCATACTAGCTTTTTTTTTTCCCCTCGAGAAAATGTTATTTGATTGATGGTTTTTATCCTCCCACACTTCTGTTGATCAGATACCAAATGAAATCCTCAAACCTCACAAATTCACAAGCTGATCTGCCATGGATAATCCAGAAGTGGTATAAGAAACCTCTCCTATGTATGTGAGAGAGACACTTTCCAGGATGTAGTTTGCTTTGTTTGCTCTGAATAGCACAAGAGAATAGCACAAAACCCTGTCATGTTTCCAGCAAAGCCCCAGGCAACATGCTTGTTAGAAAGAACATTGCTAAGGGAGTTTCCAGAACTGGGGTCTTCTTCTAGTTAATTGTGTGACCTTGGTCCAGCACAAGCCTGGGTAGTGATGTTGAATAATATATGAATTCAACTCTCAAGGAGCTTATTTTCTAACAGGAAAATCAGAATCAGGGGATGGGTAGACAGTTCGGCTTCAAGGAGGAAGTAGAGTTTGAGCTTAAACTTACAGGGTAGAATAGTTGTTCATGCCCAGGGGGGAGGCAAGGGGGCTGCCGAGGCATGCCTGGAGGATAGAGAACAGTTTGCATTAGTTGGATCAAAGAGTGTGTAGGAGAAAATTAGCTTGTGCAAATGATTAGGGAGCACATCCTAGAGGGCCTTCTGGGTTAGTCTTGGAAGGTTGCATTTCATTCTAGCTGATATGTCGGAGAAGAATGCAAGGAAATGAGTTGGGAGACTATGGAGGTGGATGGATAAGAAAAAGGACCTGAACTAGAATAGAATGTCCAGGAAGGGAACAGGATGACATGCATCCAGAAATCTTGAATCTCCAGCACTAATTGCATCTGGGAAGAAGGAGATTGGAGTTCACTGAGTAGCTGTCCTTGATGACAATCCCCAATCCCTGTCCTGGTGTGTGTATGTGGTGGGGGGGATGGGTATGATTAGGGTTTGAATTTAGTTTTGGAAACTGTCCACTTCCCTGTGGTATGCTTCTCCCTGAAACTCAATTTTTTCTTCTCTACAAGAGAATGACACACTTATTGGATATGAAGAGTGCATCTAAAGTGCTCCCATACGGTCTGGCACATACAGAGAAATTAGCCTACCAATGTTAGTTTTCTGGCCTCCCAATCTCACCCTATTTACCTTGTCAGGAGAAAGCAATTAACAAGGAATACCCAAATAATGATGCACCCTATGAATATTGAAGTCAGATATGTTAGCTGAATGATCCCATTCTATGGCAGAGTTACCAACGACAGCAGAGTGCAGGAAACTTGTGCTTCCAACACCCTCTGATGCACACGTCGGTCTAGTCTGTAAGGGACTCATTTCCTACTGAACTAGAGCTTGAGAAAGCTGGTCTGGATGTGTTTCAGGTTAGAGAAGGTCAGTCTGAATCTCTACCTGGGGCAGCTTCACTCCACATCTGTAATTTGACTTATTCTCTTACAGATGAGGTGCTGGGTAGGGGAATGTGTGGACTGGTGAAAAAATATCTTTATAACTGAACAAGCAGTGCAAAAGATCTTCTGCTGATAAGAAGGGTCACTGGATTAGGGAGGCAGGGTGTGGTCCTGATGCTTTTACCACAGTATCTGATCACCTCTCTGGGGTTTTGGACCAACTCCATTTTCAGTGAGAATAGTGTGGGGCTCCTATGCTCATAATGTGCCCACTCATTATAGTTTCTGTGTAGGTTAGTGCCCTGTCCCAGCTAAAGTTTTCCAGATATGGATCCCATGTAGGCGAAAACGGTCTGATTCTTACAACTGAATTACTTCCTCCTCTTTTTCTTCCTGCTGAAGGATCTTGGGAATGCCTCTTATAGAACTCTTTGGAGGATAAGAAATGAAACCAGGGTAACCTGAATCAATCTTTTTGTAAAGAGCAAAATGGAGACCCATTATTCCTATAAGTCAATAAGATAGCTTTTGTTTTTTCCTTTCTTTTCTCCCCCTCTCTCTCTTTCTCTGGACTAACAATAGAAACAAAATAAGAATTGTCAACCTTAAGTTCAAAGGTAACTCTTAGGTAAGGAGAAAAGTCATTATGCCTGACCAGAGGGAGAGTGGAAACAGGAAATTTGGAGGATGGAAACAAATATAAGCACCTTAAAAATTTTGAGTGGATTGTAAACGCAGAAGAGATGAATAAAAAGGCCTGCCAGGAGACTGTGAAATGGTCTAGTTGGGAAATGACTAATGCATGAACACAAATCTTGGTGACAGGTGGGTCAGCTATCTGTGGACTTTCTAAAGGTTAAATGAACAATAATAGGATTTTGTTAATGCCCCAAAGTGAGTTTAAACCATTAAAGTTTGCAATGATGCAAATATGCAAGTACCTTTAATTGGGCATGACTAAAAATAACGGGGTAGATTTAAAATAATGACATTTAGAACAAGGGAGCAATTAGGGAAAATTTGTCTAAAAAGCTAAAAAAGTGATAGTTGCTTGGTGGTTTCATTGTTATCAGTAGAGATAATTCTCTTAATATAATCAACTGGGCACTTTGGCAAGTGAAACAGGTGCTAGGCCAACTGTAAGTCTCTTGGGATTCCCTGGCAGCTAGAAACCTTGGTATTCCCCAAAGACAGCTTTTGTTAAAATGAAATATGCTCATGAGTCTGCAAGTCAAGCCTATGAATTCTTGTACCAGGTCAATTGAATGTTTGACTTACTCAATTCTCTGTCATATGGGGGCTGATTCTGTTTTTCCTCCTGCCAAACCTTTGGTTGATTTTGACGATAATAGCATATCTGGTAAGCATATGAGAGCAAAAATTAAGCTAGCTGGATTCTCCTTGACTACTGTCACCACAGGTGACCTCTTCCGGTTGTATCAGGTATATGAAGAACTTCATCTCCAAGTAAGTGAGAGAAGCAAATAACTTACTTTTCCTTGAGTGAATCTGTGAACCTCAGGAGATTAGCCATTCCTCTTAGACTTTGTGTATGTACATACATATTTTTTTCTGGTTTGCTTAATAGTTTTTCAAAAAAAATTATGGAATGTTTCATACATAGATGAAAGAGAAAGAATAGTATTGATGAACTATGTATCCATCTCCCCCCTTTTCAATAATGATCAGGACATGGCTCATCTTGTATCATGTATAAATATACACTTCCTTCCCTCCTCTTTCTGCTAGGAGCAAATAACATCCTGGGATTTCACCACAATTTTATGAATTTCTGATTTGTGAGGACAAAATTTGCCAGGGTATGATCCACAAAAACCCTGTCCTGCAAAGCTACTGCAGAAATAAAGGACTCTAATATTCAAATACTTTGGGGAAATGCTAGACAACATTTCTCCTTTTTGAAAGTCTACCCTATACATTAACACATTAATGGTTCTAAGAAGTTTGCATGTTAGAACTCATTTAAACCAGTATCTTCCAAACCCAATTGAGTTTGGAACTCTTTATTTCCAGCAGATCCTATTTACATCAGATGGAAGAAATGTTAAGAGATAATATTTACAACATTTCCTAGGCACTTGCTATGTGCCGACTTCTCTGTAAAATATTTTATATGCATTCCTTTATTTAATTTTTATAATAATCCTTTGAGATGAGATTTACAGCTGAATATATTACCCCATTTTCAGATAAAGAAATTAAAGCTCAGAAATATGAAATAAGTTGACAATGGTCACACAGTAGGGAAGAGACAGGGGTGGGGTTTACTCGTAGATCTGTGTGACCCCTGCAACCTGAGCTTTCAACCCCTGTGCTGTATATACATTTGGAGAGGAGGTGTTAGTTACAACTGATGATAGGAGCATCCTTTAGTGACATTGATAGCCTCCTATTTTCTTGTAGTGACAAGGGAAACAAAAGTACAGCAAAACACATTTGGCCAGAATCACTAGGCTAAGGATGTTAATAATATTTTATATTTCCATTGTGCTTTGTGCTTTTAGATTATTCGCACGTCTATTGTCCTATATAAACTTCCCAATGCCTTGCAAAAAGGGTAGTATTAGTGTTATTCCTATTCAGCCAATAAAGCACAGAGAAGGCCCATGTCTTGCGCAATGTTGCAGATTCATTACAGAGCTGGAATTAGAACCTAGATATTATGTCCAGGACATTTTATTTTGACTGCACCATGAATATTGCATTGACACTCCGGGTATGTATGACCCTGACTCCTGGCTTGTTCTAGTTGATGTGAACTGCGGAGGCGAAGGCATGGGGTGCTTGGGGAGACTGTCTTAATCCAGAATTACTTGATGGAGAAGAGTGAACTAGTGATAATGCTCTTTTCAAAATATTCTACAGGCAAGGTCTGGTGCTTCTCTCAGTATCTAGATCATAGTTTTCATGTTTTAGGCTAGGAAAGTCGGAATCTAAAGATTTAGTTTTTTTAGGACAACCTACGACTATCATATCCCTTTGCACCTTTAGAACAGGGAGAACTCTGCCAGTGCTTCTTGTGATACCCTCACTCCCCTAACCCCAGCTTGTTTTGGAAACTCTGGCCCATGTTTTGTCAGCGGTGGGAGAGGCTCTCTGGAACTGTAGTGGTTCCTTCACAGAGGTGACCACGATATAGCTGGGAAGAGCTGCTATTTATCATTGATCTCACTTTTCCTTGTCAAGGTCAAAGTATTGCCTTCTAGAGTACATATTTGACGTATTCTTCCCTGAGTACAAAATTATGCAGAGAAATTTAAAAATTATGTGGTTGTTTTCAAATGTGTCATGGGAAATAGGACAGTTGGGTAATAGCTACACAGAATTAAGCACCAACATTATTTGAGCTTTACTGAGATAAACTAAAACACCTCTGATTATCTGGACATTTATTCTGGCTAAGACATACCTGCATGGAGATAAGGAACATTTGGATGGGTGGCTGGTAATATTGAACATTATCCCTTCATTAAAGTAGGTCAAGTGAATGTGATAGGTTTTTCTCCCATGCTGTAATTACCAAGGGCAATTCAGTCATTTTAGTCCTGTCTATATCTAGAGCACAAAATTATATAACAAACAATCATTCATTGCAGGTGATTAAAATACATGTCTCTGGACAGATTAAAAGGGGAGAAATACAGAGCAAAGCACCGTGATCTCATTATCTATTATATTCCCTCTCATAATTAAGGAAGGTGTAAATTTAAAACTTATTAAAATATAGAGGCACCATGCTATAACAAAAAGAGCATTGGTCCCTGGGTTAGACAACCAGTGTTAGGGAATCACTTCTTATAATTTGACAATATAGCCTTGGGAAAATCATTTCATTTGTTTGAGCTTTGGTTGCTTATTTGAAAATGGAGATAACAGTAAATCCTTAACATGTTTTTCTGGGGATCAAATACTATGATACATGGACCTACAAATTTCAAAACAAATTATTATTAAAAATAATGGTTAAAAAAATGGAGCAATAAAGCCAGAAGAGAAAGGCAGCAGAAAATGACAACAGAATCCCCTATAAAATGTGTATTATCTGGGGGTATGAAAGCAGGAGACCGGCTCTTCTGAAACAGGAGCCATTACGCTGCCTCCAACTTCATTGATGAGAGGAATTTCAGCCAGTCCAAGAGCAATAAGCCAGAGAATAACAGAAGAGCCAACACATAGTATCAACCTATGAGATGTAGTAAGTATTGACTTTGGGATCTGTGATACTAGGAAGAAAGAAAGCTGCTTTTTTTCCTGACCTGGCTACCTGGTTCCTGGTTCCAGCTATACATAATAGTAGTCAGTGGTTACTGTGATGTGAGAGTATAAATCTTATTTATTTTCTGGTTGGTTTAATTAGGTTGCAATAATCCAGAATGAAAACTCTCCATTCTGTGCTCCTAGGGAGTTCCCTGCTAGCACCAAACTTTCAAGTCAATGAATGTTCAAGGCACTCCGTTGCCCTTGAAGTCAGCCAGCCATCCATGTTTCACTCCTGGAGCTGTTGAGACTCAGAGAGTCCCAGAGCTTTCCTCAAAGGCACAGAAAGCTAGTAGTAGAGCTACTGCTTTACCTATTGGAAGTTAAATGTGTGTTTTGCAATATCCTGAGCGTGGCAGTTACTTCACAAAAAAAAATATTGTTAAGGAAAAGAGACCATAAAACATCACAAGCATGTGTACAAGTGTCTGGGATATACTGAGGGTAGCTTTCAGAGGGATTTGTGGAGCTCTGGTAAAAGAAATGAGAAAATCTGCAGGAACTGAATCATAGATAAAAAGGTAGTGTATATCATTTTTCCAAATTAAAAACAAGTGGCGTCTCATTGGAAGTCCCAGAGGGTACAGCGGATTAGCAGTAGAAGAGTGAATCTTATCATCTGGTAGGGAGGGAGGTGAAAAGAGTGAGTCAGCTGGTACAATGGGGAATTCATCTTAGGTTAGGGTGGAGGAGGGGCAGTGAGTGGGAGGCCTTTCTATTGCCAGTAACTGTCCATTTGTTGTGATCACACTATTCAGGTAAATTTTCCATTTGAGACTCCCCATGCTGAAGCCCCAAAGGGATGATTTCTAGTTATATTTCAGAGCAAGCCTGTGTAAATTACAAATATTTTGAGTGGTGACATGAGGGATGATTATTTCCTGTGTAATTAAGTTTGTCTCTTATATTACTAATGTTAAAATGAGAGAAAAGGTATATAGATTTTAGTTCATCCCAAAGAGATTACAAAAAATACAAAGAATCATTTTTTAAGTTTTTTATTTGATATTTTGAAATTAAAATTGTAATATAATCTCACTGGAACAATCTGCACATTATTGCACAAAGATGTATAAAAGCAAAGATAATTGATCACCTTTCCTCCAATGTTATCTCAGTGATAACCATACGATGTTCATCATTATTCATCCATATGAGAAAAAAAATGGGCAAAATCTTAGAAAAAAAACAGAGAATCCCAAAGTAGTTGAGACTTTTGAGCAAGATTAAAGACAACCAGAATTACCTTCTTTTGGACTGAATCTTAACATAGAAGGATCTAGATTGAAGGCTTTGGGGCTAGAGTCAGGCAGAGGTCACAAAAGGGCACCAAGAGAAGCCGACCTAGAGGAATTTATTTCTAGAAAATTAGCCTTGAGCAGAATTTCTGATGCTCAGCAATCAGACTTTTCTCAATGCTTGTTTTCTCAACCAATTGCAATTTTCTTAACCAAGCTTCACAGAAAGAGGCATATAGTGACACGGCAATCAGTTACTGTCATGTACACTTAGGAAGGCTCTTATCACACAGTGTATTTAATATGCCTTTCTTGTGGGCATGGTTATATGGTGGAAACGTTTGGAAATCAAGCTAAAGAGACATGATCCTCACTTTCAGAGCCCAGAAAGAGAAATCAGGGACCAAGGAGCAGATGAACAAGTGAAAAATTAGCAGAATGAAACAAGGACTTAATAGTGGTGTGTGTGGAATGATGAGGGAGGAGAATCTGGTGCAGTGAATATTTGGACAAGATGGGCCTGGAGAGGAATGGCTGCCTCAATTTCAGACATGTAGCTACCTCTGCCTAGTGATTTGACATAGGAAAGTGCTGGGATGAAAATTAATTTCTCATGCAGAGATAAATTTCAATCTGAATCCAATGGAGTATAATTCCATTATGCCTTAGTTATTTGGGGCTTTTGACTTACAATGTGCTATTCAAATTGTGAGATGACAAATACTATTAAAGGTACAAAATCTATCTGTCTACTCCATGGGAGAATTTGAGGAAACAACCTTTCTTTCTTTCTTTCTTTCTTTCTTTCTTTCTTTCTTTCTTTCTTTCTTTCTTTCTTTCTTTCTTTCTTTTCTTCTTCTTCTTCTTCTTCTTTCTTTCTTTTCTTCTTTTTCTTTCTTTCTTTCTCTTTCTTTCTTTCTTTTCTTTCTTTCTTCTTCTTCTCTTTCTTTCTTTCTTTCTTTCTTTTCTTTCTTTCTTTTTCTTTCTTTCTTTCTTTCTTTCTTTCTTTCTTTCTTTCTTTCTTCCTCTATCATCTATCAATTCATCCATCTATTCCTCCATTTATATAATCCTCTGCATGTATATACATCTTTAAACGCACATATGTACACCTCCATCCAATAAGCCTATCTATCTCTCATCTAAAATTTTTGTAAAGAGATTATGGTGAGTAATAATTGCATTATTTCTGGATTTCTTTGAAATAGGAAAGTTGCATATTTCTTACTCTTGCAACAATTGGTTTTATTTACAGAAAGTTTAACACTCATTTCTTAGCTTAGGATTTTTACACGTCTCTTAGTGGGTCACAATACAATAGGCTATTCTGGCTAATAAATTCAACTGTGTTCAGAAATCACCTTTGCAGATTTCTCTCTCCTATTGGGGTTTCATCCTTAAAATCTACCTAAAATTACCTAAGAATGAAATGTGCTGCCTTATAAAATATCAAACAACTCTCCACCTTTACCCCAAAGTTCATTGTTGAGATGAATGTAAATAAATAGATAAATGAGAGTCTGACTTCAGAAAGTATGGCTTGGGGGCGTCCATATTGTTCTGTCCTCTGTGAATAGATATGAAAATCTGTTGTTGAATAGATGATAAAATCAATGGATTCATTGCACCTCAAAAATGCTGTCATTCTCTATACAGAGCAGGTACAAATTTACTAGTACTCGCGATCTTGAAGGAGGGGTTGTGGTAATAATGGTGACTGTGACAAGAAATAGGAAGCTATGTTCTGAGGCCAAGTAGCCCTACACCTTGTTCACCACAGTTTCAGAAAAATTATCAAGTTCCAATATAATTTTTTGAAATTCTAAAAAAATATTTAGTGTGTTATCTGTATTTATTTTTTAAGCTTGAGATAATACATGGCCAATGCCAGCTGAAGTGTTGTTACTGAAGCTGAATCATCAGTATGTACCGTATATTGTTAAGAGCTCACTCTTCATTATCCAGAGATGACTTAAAAATAATGACCCAAGAGGGAAAGAACATTCTAAACAATGGGAAGACAATGGGTAACTTAAGCTTTTCATTCATTGTGACAGCAGTTGAGCTTCTTGATGCATTTATTATTGTAAAAATGTCCTTGAAACCACCAACTATTTCTTCCTTTAGATGGTTAGAATTCTGAATATTATCTGGAAAACTTCTAGAAGCATAATCTGTCAAGTCAACTTGTACAAAGCATTTGTAAGTACTCTCTGTGAGAATATTCAGAAGATGTTTTAATTTCTGATTCATTATCTCTAACCCAGTTGTGTGTTGAACTGAAGGGCACATTTGGCTCCTGCACTGGGAAAAAAAAAATGGATTAGTTCTTCTCATCTCTGTCAGTTTCTCTTTATCCACAAATTTAAAATAATTTCTGTCTCTTTTCTTTTTAAGCCACAGCTGTGTTAGTCAAGTGTATTTTTTTTCCAATAAAGAAATATATTGCACTGACTCTGAATCATTTTGGTTTTGTTAGTATTGTTTATTTTAAATCTAAAGATTCAGCAGCACAGCGGGTAATAAATGAGAGGCTTTGACAGAACTGAAATAAAGTACCTTACATTAAAGGGACCAGCCAAATTGCACTATTCGGTAACTTTCTATGTGCCCATTATGGTGATTTGTGTGGACTTTTCTAAAACTACAAAATTTAAGTAAAAATGCTCACTGGTTAGGAATTTTTCTAAACATTTGGTAGCACTGGCAGTTATCTAAGCAACTTAGAATATCTCTGGGAATTATGTCAATGATTTCCTCACCTAAACAAAAGCAAATCCCCCAAGATCACCCTCTTAAAAGCGGAATAACGCATAAATATACGACTGTAACTTTTCTGCCTTAATCTTGGGAGGCAGCATGGTCTAATTTAGAAAAGCTGGTTCCCACTGACTAGAAGTAGAGAGGTGATTGCATATTGCAACAGGGGTCCCTGAAGTTTAGAAAGACACATTATCTAATGAACCCAATACTACAGGAAACATTTCCATCCTATGTTATAGCTATTAAGAAAGAAACAAAAAACATAGGAAAGAATATTGAAGAAAAGTAAAACAAGAGCAGATGTATGAGAGAGAGAATGTGTGTAAGTGTCTGGGGGATAGAAAGAGACATTTGCACAAGTAAGAGGGATTAACACAGATAGACATTAATCAGCTCGTAAGTAGTGACAGCCCCATTTTAAAATCTTTGACAGTATTGCTGCTAAGTTTTATTAAAACAAAGGCTATGCTATGCCGTAGTAATGACACACGTGAACAAACAAGCCCAAACAAAGCAAAAAACCCCAAACAGCCCTCCTATCTCAGTCGTTTAACATAATACACATTAAGTTCGTGGCACAACTCAGGGCCAATGGGCAGAGGGACCCTGTTCCACGCAGTCCTTTGGAGTCAGCCTCCTTCCATTTGGTGACATATCCCTCTTCAATGGAAGTCTCCAAGGTCACTGCAAAAGGAGGAAGTAAGAGCGGAAACTCAAGGGGTGAGGTGTTACGGGTTATGCCAGAAATGGTTATGCATCACTTCTGCCCACTTCCCATTGACCAAAATGGAGTTGTGTGGACTCGGTGGTTTCTGAGAGCCCTGACCAGTTCAGTACTGACAGCCAGTTTGAAATTAGTTAGCAGTTGCCATTTCTAGGAATGTTTGAGTTCTCATCAGTGTTTCTGTCTTTTTAAAAAATCTCTTGTTCTTTAAAATAGAAAAGCACATCATCTCTTGCATTCAGACTGTGTTCCAAAGTAGTTTGTGTCATTTAAACCTACCCCTATTCTTTACCACTCCCCCTCCCCCCACCCAATCCAGGAGACAGGGCAATTTCTTCTCCCAACCTGACTTTGGGCTTCATTCCTAAAAATCCTTATCAGATAGGGAACTATAGTGCACTCCCATCTCTGAAAGGAGGAAATCGTCTCAGTTCCACGACTAGATGGTCATTAGTCACAGATCCTAGAGCAAAGGGCCTCCATTGTGTGTATATGTGTGTGTGTGGTGGGGCCGGGGGGAGGGAGTTTTGTAGGGGTATTTGTGTATTTTGAAAAATGTCGCCAACACAGTTTCTGACACACTGTTCTAACGCTGCCTGGTTTTAGCATGATGGATTTTGAAAGAGCTTCCAGGGTGCATCTGATGTTTATTCTTCAACTCCAAGGTGTCAACCCAACACACACACAGACACTACATATAAAACAGTCTGAAGCATTGCCCCAGACTAAGGAGGTTGCTAAACATTTCTACATAATGGAAACTCAAGCCAAGATAAAAATTTGTTAGGAGACTGTATTATGTTCTTATTGCTGCTGTAACTAATTACTGCAAACGTAGTGCCTTGAAACAACGCAAAGTTATTATCTTATCTAAAATGGGTCTCATCGGGCTAAAATCAGGGTGTCGCATAGGCTGCATTCCTTTCTAGAGGCTGTAGGGGAAAATTTGTTTTCTTGCCTTTTCCAGCTTCCAATGCTGACCACCGTCCTTGGCTCGTGGACCTTGCCCTCCATCTTCAAAGCCAGCAGTGGACGGTTGAGTATTTCTCATGATGCCATCTCTCTAGTTCTGACCTTCTTGTCTCCCTCTTCCCCATTGAATCCCCATGGTATTCTATTGGGGTCATATGGATAATTCAAGATAATTTCCTTAAGGTCAGCTGATTCACAAGCTTAATTCCATCTGTAATGTTAATTCCCCCCTTGCTGTATAACGTAACATACGCGTAGGTTCCAGAGATTAAGACACGGACATCTTTGGGGCCATTATTCTGCCTATCAAAGATACCAAGAAACGGGGAGAGAACACTGGCAAGGGGATAACATTTTAGGTTAGGTATTAGATAATGAAGTTATTTCGTTCATTCACACATTTATTTATTTAGGAAATATATATCGTGTGCTCACTGTGTATTTGGGATTGAGCCAGGCTCTAAGGATAAAAGTCTGGAAAAGAAAACAAACAAACAAAAATAACCCTGTGTCCTTTTCTCATGGGCCTTAGATTCTGTGGGGGGAAACACAGCGAGCAAGTCTGCAGCAGCACAAGCCAGAACATCCTGCTACAGGGGCCCAAATGAGTGGCCTCAAGCCCAGGAGTGCGGACTGGGTGCAGCGAGGGCAGCCAGGCTGGGGCTGAGAGTCTTGGGTGGAAGATGAGACGTACCAGGGAGAGAAATACAATAAGCTTCCCTTATAAGGGATTGGCTGCTCCATGTATACGAATAATTAAAGATCGCATTCAGAATTGTGGAAGATAGGGACAGAACCTGAGGGGTGGGAGAGTTAGGAGATGGCGCTGGGGATGGAACCTGAGGGGGCCAAACCAGGGGCTTTGTAAGTGATTTGAAGCATTGGCCCGTATCCTGATGGACATGGGGAACTAGAGGCTTGGAGGGCCAAAGTTCTCTTGCATAAAAATCACTGTAGATCACTCGAGGAGAAGGGTGATGGTACTGGAAAAAGGAGAGAGGGGTAGGTATGGGACACATTTAAAAACATAGGAGGGGACCGGGGACTGGCTGGAAATGCTGACTAAAGATGGCTTTAGATTCAATGACTCTGAGATGTTGTCCTCGGTGACAAAGCAAAAAGAAGGCAAGTTTGGAGTGGGGCTGATAGGTGTGAAATGTGGGGGATTCTGAAAGACGATCAGAAATAGCTCTTCACAGAGGGAGTTTTGATAGAGTTTGGCAAATCTCAAATGCAAATGTTAGGTGAAAAAATTTAGAACTGTCCGTGGTCAATAAAATTTCCAGCTTCTTGCATTTTTACTACAAAATGTAGGTAATATGGATTTCATATAATTTGAAGATCGAGTTGAAGGTGAAATACAATAAGCTTCCCTTATAAAAAGATCCGAGTATTTTCTCTTTTTCCTCCTATGTCCAATCTAAAGAGTCAGTGATGGGGAAATTACTTCATCGCACTAGGCGAAGTGACAAGGGATGTCTTATGAAAATCTATTTACAGGAGTACATCTTCAGCCCCATAACCGTAAAGCAGCAGTGCACCTCTGGAGGATTTTACACTTTAGTAATTCATTATGTCACAGGTTCCTCTTGGTGTGAAATTATTCTGATTAAGAAGAGCTGACAGAGGCAGGAGAATGAAGTGATTCTCTTCTCCTCCCCTCTAAACAAGTCATACTTAATATTTCTTCAAGGTCGAGTTCAATTGAAAATAGGACAGGGTGATAGCTCCTTAGATTTGTACTAATAATTGGGTGTTCTCAGCAGAAGCCTTTTGGCAGGAGAGCAAAGTTAACTTATCAAAATGCTTAAGAAAGCAAAATTGCCTGCCAGATAGGAGATCCAAAAGTTTCAGGGCCCGTCATAGCTAGATTTCTCTTTCTTTCCCACTAATAAGAATGAGCCTAACGCATGAATAGTAATGCCCTGGAAAATATGATCTCAGATGCAGAACAAAAATGTTCTTCCTAGGATTTTGTAATTTTATTTTAGGTGTTACTTTCCAAGTGGCTTTAGAATATATTGGAAAAATTATGAGAGAGGCCAGTGTTCTTCAGCTTGTTGACAGTTGTTTGAGTGACACCTTGCAGCCTATATTCAAAAGACCAAGTGGCTCCTCCATCCGCTCTCCTCAACTAGCCCTTCAATCATCCTAGTCACCTGTTGTGACCTGTTAGTCAAAGCCTGGAAGATCTGGAAAATGGATCTGGGCTGCCTGTAGTTTCCAGGGTATGTTCATATAGTCACTACAACTCACAAGTGTCAGGTAGGGACTCATATTTCCGCAGCTGGTACTGATTCTCAAGCAGCACGGGGTGGTTAAGAGAATAGGCTTGGGCATCAGCTCTGGGTTCAAGATTCAGCTCCAACCTTTCCCAGCTGTGTGATCTTCGGAACGTTACTTAACTTCTATGAACCTCAATTTCTTCACCAGGAAAATGAGGGTAAGAGTGGTATTTCCTTGGTGGCGTGTTTGTGAAGATTAAATAAGATGAGATGTGGAAAGCATTTCACCCAGTTGCTGGCACACGGTGAAATCAAAACAGGAGCCAGTTATTTTAATTTAATCTCGAGCTCCAAAGAGAGCAAGATGAAAAGAGACTCTCAAGGTTTGAAAGAAATATTTGAAGATTTTCTTCTGCTTTTATAGCCTCTGATTGTTTTAGAATTTGAAACCAAATGTCTGTCTATAATCAGTGCAGCACCAAACCCTATTAATTGTATTAATAGAAAATGTATAACTAAAAATAAATAAATGAAAAGAGGGGCTATGGATAAAAAAATGATCTGTGAGAAAGAAATTTCCTGGTAGATGCTCGGATATTCAAAGAGAGGACAGAGAAAGCCTTTTTGGCTTTGAAGGGCTGAACTAATTAGATCTGCAGATTAGATGCAGAGAAAAGGTGGAAATCATAAAAGAGAGCATCATTCCAAGGCACTCAGAGGAAAGAACCGCATGTAAGAGGGCTCAGAAGTTCAGCATCAGTCCTCAAAAGTGAGTGGCAAAGAGCAGAAAGACACCTGCAGAACAGTTTACACAGAATGTTCTTTCTTCTCTCTCTTTCTCTCTCTGTACTAATCCCTCCCTGTTTTCTGGCCCTGGGTCATTTTCTACCTCCTGTGGGAATCATCACACAATAGACTCCAAAGCTTTTCTTGCCTGCTCTTCCCTCTGAAGATCCATGGCCTTCAGACATTGTCATTGAATTTGAGACTTGATTCTATCTTAACATTTGTCTCATGTTGTTTTGATTTGGGTGATTGGGATGCCCACACTTGCTTCTATGCCACCCCCTCGCGGTACTTCCATTTAATTTTCACCTCTCCCTGTGTAATGGACTGCCTATATACATTCCACTTCCCACAGTAGTCATTCAGGCTCAGGGAGTTTAAGTGGTCTGGGGACATCATGCTCTCATGCCTTCTCTGTCATCCGTTATTGACCGGATGCTCATCTCCTGCTACTCTCTCCAGCCCCGAAACTGACCCAACCTCCAGCCTCCTCTCTTCACTGGTCTCTGACTTGCGGATTTCTCTTATCTTTGAATGGTTCTCTGAATGCTCCCTCCACATCCCTGCCTTTTCTCAAACCTGGTTTTTCTATAATGACAAGGTTTCTCCTGTGGCACTCTCAAATAAAGACACTGGTTCTCTCTCACATCATCACCTCAAGGCCAGAAAATGGTGTAGTTGTATCCCTGACTGCTGTTTCCAAGCCATCTCTCTTCTTTCTTGCCTTAGTAGAAACAAACAAACAACACCCCCACCCCAAACCAAAAACCCAGTTCCTTTGAAATTGAATGCATTCAATATTCTATCTCCTTTCTTATCCTCGCTGCTGACTACTGGCCTCCCTGTCTCTCCTCTCTTTCCATGGAACCTTCATGTCTTCATTTTTATCTTATCCTGTCAACAATTATGATGACACGAGATCCATATAAATGAACCAGTCACACCCTGAGCTATTGGTTCTTTAGTGTCCATACACCAAGTGATCATTTCTTCCATTCCACCTCCCAATCCTTGGCGTCGATACTCTTAAAATCCTCACTTCCAGCAGCAGAATAATCCCATGCTTCACAGAGGGAGAAAGTTAGCTAAGGATGATCCGGCCGTGAAAGAGCTTTGTAGGTAGGGGTCTGGGACAATGTTACAGTGGTTTGTGTAAACTCAACACTTAAAACCAAATAGGAATAAAGACATCTTGGTGGATGCCAGGATGCTTTCCATAACTACTTAGTCACACCCCTCATGCCCCCTCACTATTTCAATCCCAGCCCATCTGAGAAATCAAAGGTAAGCATCAGGAAAAGAGTAAGAACCAGAACTAATAGTAAGGTCCCATCACCTAGTGGAGTGGGGTCCTAGGGTAGAGATTAAATTCTGTTGTAGAAGATTATAGAAAGCTGCATGTCCCATACAACAATGCTGTAAGATGAGATTTGTACCCTCCTTACTTACTTCTCCACCTTTTAAAATGACTGCTTCACACTTTCTTCTCCCCAACCTTCCATGTCTCCTTCCATCTCTTTCTGCACATTCTTCACTGAGGAAATATAAACCAAAAGAGAAACTTCCTTATCTTTCAAGCCAGGTCTACACTTACATATTTCTGTGCACATATTCTTAGTTGTTCCCTCACTTTTACAATGTGTGAAATGCCTCTGTGTCTATTTTCTTTTCAACGATACGTCATTGGAGTTGTACTCACTCGTCTTGAGCGTCTCCACCTTCTCCCCCTCTACTGGAAATTCCCCAACAGCATAACATTCTGTAGTTATATGTCCTCCTTCCCAGAGTCCACCCTACCTGGATCCACCACCCCATTTCTCTGCTTTTTGTCACAGCTGAAGATTTTGAAAGGCTTGTCTCCCTTGATCGTTGCTACTCCCTTACTTCCCAGTCACTGGTCAAGCCCACCACTGTCTGGCTGCTTCCCCTTACTTCACTCAAGGGGCTGTTTTCATATTTTCCAGTGACTTCCTGTTGCCAAATCTTGCAATAACATGGTCCTGTCTCCATTCCATTCATTTTAAGCTTCCAAAATTTTGTTGACATTCCTATCTGCTGTTGTTACCTGTCTGGTCCTACTTGCTCTTATGGATATATGCCTTCTTTATACCTTAAATGTCTTCTTTATTTGTTTTTAGGTTTCATGAGGAATAATTAACAAACCAGTATGATAAACCTGCCTTGCTTAATCTAAAGTGTGATATTTCATTGTCTCTGATTTTTTCTTCCTTTTTTTTTTGGAGAGAGAGAGAGAGAGAGCATGTGTGCGCACATGCACGAGGAGGTAGGGAGAAGGGGCAGAGGGAGGGGGAGAGAGAGAATCTTAAGCAAACTCCAGGCCAGGGTGAAGACTGATGCAGGGCTCGATCTCTCAGTCTCTTGACCCTAAGATCATGACCTGTGCTGATATCAAGAGTCGGATGCTTAACTGATTGAGCCACCCAGGCCATCTCTGATCTTCTTTATGAGTTCGTGCCTTACTGTAAAGCAGGATACATTGACTCAGTAAGTCAATCTTTTCTGATTGATACAGCCTATTGGGGTCAAATGCCTAGTAATTTAAATGTAGCTCCTTATCAGTGTTGGTTCGAATAATCTCTTTGGGATCATTTGGTTTCTTTTGCTTAAATGCTCAGTGTTTGAGGTATTTCTCTCTCCTTTCTGGCAATGTGACCTCAGAGTATATGATGGGAGACAGGACTATGGATTCATACAGCATCCTTGGATCTTCTTGAATTCTTGCTAGGGAGCAGTTGGTCTGGTTTGGCTCTTGGACTAGTGACTGCTGCAATACAAATTGTCCCATCTGATACTGACTGCTGGAGGCTGTGGTCCTGGCCATTTGTTACCAATAGTGAATTCTCTATGTCATTTGGGCCTAATATCCAGGTTCCGTCAGACCACTGGCTCTCTCAATGTCTCCTTACTCCATCCTCAAGATAATCAGGAGCTTCTCTGTCTCCACATGCCCTGTGCAGGCTGTGGGGAATAAGAAATAAGAAATTTATTTCTCTAGTCATTTCCCTGAGCTGCTCTGCTGTGCTATCGTGCCTCACATTGGCTTTGAGTCAATCATCCCAGCAAGCTCTTCCCAAGATTTCAAAGTAGAGCAGAAAAAACTCCTTTGCTTTCAGTTTTCCCTGAGCCTATGTAAAAAGCTTTCCCTAACTGGGATTCTGGCACAAAGATGAGAATTTGAGATACGTATTTCTATGACCTTCCTTAACTTTTACTTCTCTTCACACTTCAATTAGCCTAGAAAGAGCAGGTTTCCCTGCTTCTCACTTTCTGACAGGTTATTTCCCCTTTGTCGTAATTCTTTCCTGGGAACATTAAACTTCATGGCTTTGCCTTAAGGATGAAAAAGTATTGACTTGAAACTATTTGAAAATAACTTCTGCCAGTTTTGGTGATACAGAACAGGTTATACTATGGATCACCGAGGCTAAAAAAACCAAACACCCAGATACATATACAAAGAATGTTATCCCTTTTACAAACGTTTAACTAGAATCAAAACACACCTTGAATTATTTAGGAAGGAGATTTTAAATAAGTGAAAAACATCTCAGAAAACAAGAGGGGAAAAAAAAATGGAGACGGACAATGAAAATGTCCTAAATCATGGAAAGGAAATACGACTTGTATGTTACAGTTGTGTAATTTCTATTGTCTTGACAATAGACAAGTCACTTAAATTCTTTGAGCCTAGTAATTCCATTTATAAAAAGCAAAAGTCTACCCTGATAGCCTCCAGAGTGTTTTTCAGTACTGGTGCTCTGCCTTGTAGGATTTTTTTTTTTTAAACATTTTATTTATTTATTCGACAGGATAGAGACAGCCAGCGAGAGAGGGAACACAAGCAGGGGGAGTGGGAGAGGAAGAAGCAGGCTCATAGCGGAGGAGCCTGATGTGGGGCTCGATCCCATAACGCCGGGATCACGCCCTGAGCCGAAGGCAGACGCTTAACTACTGTGCCACCCAGGAGCCCCCTGCCTTGTAGGATTTTTAGATGTTATAGTATAATGGTGTGCTGGTTATTTATTATTGCATAATGACTACTCCAAAACTTAGTGGTTTTAAAAAAAACAATAATTTATTTTTTCTCAGGAACCTGTCATCTGGGCTTGCATCCACAGAGAAAGCTAATTTTTGGCTCCAGCTGCATCGTCTGGGTTGGCGTGATTGGCTTGAAAAGATGAAGTTGAAAGAGAGGATAATTCAAACTGACCTTTTGGAATTACTTAAATCATTACCCATCACAAGGGTTGATAACATATTTTATTTCCTGGCAATTAATGGACAATAAAATCAGTCAACCTGTAATATAATCAATGAGATACTTCAACTCCCATATCTCTCCAAGACAGTGATATTTGGAGTTTGGCTTATGATTTCAAGGTACTGAAGAAAAATTGCTCTATAATTAGTGGAGTATTGATATTAAATGAAGGTTATTATCTCCTAACTCTTTGAAAATATGAGAGGAGCTAACAAATTCAAGGAGTCATGAAGTTCAATACACCTGGTTTTCTCAAGGTTGAGACTGGGGTGAACAGAGGAGGAAAAACAGAAGGCAAATTGATTGAATGAATACAAATTCAGAGATCAAATCAAGAATAGATTTTCAGGGGCGCCTGGGGGGCACAGCCGTTGAGCGTCTGCCTTCGGCTCAGGGTGTGATCCCGGCGTTCTGGGATCGAGCCCCACATCGGGCTCCTCCGCTATGAGCCTGCTTCTTCCTCTCCCACTCCCCCTGCTTGTGTTCCCTCTCTCGCTGGCTGTCTCTGTCTCTGTCGAATAAATAAATAAAATCTTTAAAAAAAAAAAAAAAGAATAGATTTTCAAAATCATGGAAGTTTTTATCAGCCCTATAGTAATGATGACAATGGCTTATTCAGAGTTATATGATAAACTCTGTATTAAGATTTTACATTAATTACGTCAAACTTATGAACATCAGTGAGAATATATGGAATACGTATTTTATGAACAAGTGAATAAACATTTGTATATGTTGAATATATGTGTTGAAATATATATGTTGAAAGAATGCATTCACATTTTAAGAGATTAGGGAACCAAGGCAATGAGAGGTTAAAGATCTCTCCCAAGGTTGTGTTCAAGTAGGTAAGTGGTAGATGTGAGATTTGAAATGAATCCAGATAGAGGTATGCCCACTTCGTGAGTGTTTGTGTTATGTCACTTGCTTTTTTTTTTCTTTATGCCACTTTGCTTCTACGAAAGACTTATAATAGTACCTGTTTTCACTATCTGAAAGAAATCCTAAAGAGGAATTTTGTTTTTACAAAAAAGGGCAAAAAGTGAAAACAGCATTCCGCATTTGTTCTGCATCAAGCCTTTGTAGAGGGAGTGCGTACCCCGAGCAGTGGGAATGGCATCACCAAGCTCCTTCCCCAGGAACCGCTCAGCATCTCAGCATCAAGCCGCCATAGCTTTGAACTGTGTCTGGGAGCAACTAGGCTTTATTTCCATTTATTTTGTGCAGCCTTTAGCAAGGTGTGTCCTAAAGCATCAGAAAAGTCCAAGAGATGTTATTTTTGGGGTCCGAGAATGCTAAAAAAATTTTCTATACGCATTAATGGTAATTGCTTCTTTGCTTTACACCATTTTGGCTTCTGAAAGCTTTCATAGGAATGTTCTACTTCCAGATAGCAGGGGAAACCTGCATTTCAAATTCCAAACTTCATACACCTAATCACGAAGCTATGCCTCAGAGTGACATACTGCAGTGGTGTAAGAGGATAAAGATCGGAAATATGGAAATGAGAAATGCTGAAAAAAGAAACTTCCGTCAGGCAAATTTTCAATGCTATTCGGTAGCATACAATAAAGTAAACACACATTTCTTGCAAATGTTATTTATAAACCTCCAACTGCCCTCTAAGGGGGTAGGCCCAGGGAGCCAGGAGGTTCTTTATGGGTCCATGCTTGAGTGAGAGCAGGTGAATTTGGAGGACATGACACAGAGATCAATCATTGCTCTCTGTGAAAAAAGAAGCAAAGGATTGAAAAGGCCTGAGAGAAGGCCACAATTTGGGATGGGGGCCCCTTGGGGAATGGCTGAGAACAAAACTCCATGTGAGCAGCACTAATATTGCTCAAAGCACCACAAGCTTATGTGCTACAGTGGTTTGAGTGTAAAAAAATCTTCATCCCCTTTGCTAAATCTCCCCTCGATCCTACCACTCACTAATGGTTTGGATGTGAGCAGATTTTGTTTCTTCTGAGGAATGGAAAGATGGGCTGAGTCCTACTCGGAACTTGGTCTGAGAGAGAACAGGGAGATATGCAAGGGCAGCTGACATCCAGGTAATTCTCTGCTCTACTTTGAGTGGCAGATGAGGGCCAACTAGATTTTGTCATAGCCTGAGGGAAGTATCCCTCAGGCCACACAATTTCCTTACCTTTGAATCCAAGCTTACAACAGAAAACTTGTTTTCTGGAAGTATCACTCTCTGCCGAGGGGCAAGGTGCTGAGGGTTAACAGTGGGATCCGTGTCAGTGGCTACACAAGTGTTATCCTAATGAGACCCTGACTGGAGACAATTTCCCAGATTCTCCCTGTGAGAAGAGTCACAGACTCCATGTCTTCTGGTAAGTCTCTGTTTCGCTTTCCTTATAACTTTGCCTGGAACTGTAGACAAATTCTTTGTCTTAATCTCCTTTGGTGCCTGAAACTTCTGCTAGGCTCTGGGGAGAACAATATAAAACAGGACAAATAGGTCTCTCTCCTCAGAAAATATGGACTAGTCCAGAAACAATTTCTATGAAGTCTTTTTCACTCCCCACTTCCAATCAGGGAGAATGGAACATTTTTTCCTTAGTACTCTTCCATACGTTTGTGCAGATTTCAACCAAATAACACATTATTCCTTTTAGCACTTTTGGAAAGAAAGTACGTTAGACTCCTCCTGCTGACGGGTATGCTACTTAGGGCAGAGTGTTCGTATCTCCAGTGCTTATCCCAGAGCCTATGATTAAGTAAATGCTCAATTAATGATTGATGAGTGTAAATGGCTGGATAAAAGACTGAATAAACATTTTGGTGTGGTAGCTCCTGGACCAGGGAAAGAAGGAGTAGTTCTGGAAGCTGGCCTACTGGTGGTTGTAGTGTTTTCCACATCCTACAGCCCAGCAATGGCCATGAGAAGGTGCGGCGGGGCTGTGATGGGAATGTTTGAAACCACAATATAGTGTCTTCAGGCTATGAGGCCTGTAATGACATAGGTACATCACCTGGTTAAACTCCACTGAGAAAGAAAATTCCAGGTAGCAGAAAGGAAGAAATAAGTAAAAGAATACTGAGTTCTAGGTATGTAATTATTAAAACCCTATTGTTATTTGTGAACTAAAAGAAATTCAGAGAGATTAGGCAACTTGCCCACTATCCCATGACTTGTAAATTATAGAGTCAGGCTATGCTCTGAGGTCTGGGGGAATCAGAAGGCCAACTTGTCTTCCGGAAAGCTGACACCATGATGGACAAAGTCTGTGATGAGAAGTTTTCACATATATAGGAGATGACATCTTTCAGTATCTCAGAACAAATACTTCAGAACCGACCTCTTATGTTTTAGATGCAGCAGACATGATATGTAAAGTCTATTCCCGTGAACAAGATAGCAAGGGGAGCATACAGTAGTGCTTTACAGAGAACCGGTTGGACGTACTGTGATTTTGTAAACATATAATAGAAATAGAAGGTGGGATTTTTCTAGTGCTCATTTTCTTCTATACAGAAATTATGAAAGTATTTGTTCACATCAGGAATTAACACCCCAAATATGGAAGGTGGGTGGGGATGTCCAATAAACGTTGGCTGCCTGAATAAACGAATAACTCACTTCTTTTTTTTTTTTTTTAAAGATTTTATTTATGTATTTGACAGAGATAGAGACAGCCAGCAAGAGAGGGAACACAAGCAGGGGGAGTGGGAGAGGAAGAAGCAGGCTCATAGCGGAGGAGCCTGATATGGGGCTCGATCCCATAATGCCGGGATCACGCCCTGAGCCGAAGGCAGACGCTTAACCGCTGTGCCACCCAGGTGCCCTGAATAACTCACTTCTGATAGGGCTGTGGGCTCTGCAACTGCTCTCAGCTCAATCTCTGATGGACATGACATAGGCTCTGAGTCAGGGAAGCTGGCAGGGAATAGCTTCTCTCCTTTGGCTGGTGTTGGCTTCTCAAGAAATTAGGAGCTTACCGCAGCATGGCCACCCAGGGCTTTTCCCTGTCCCATTTCCTACAAGTAAATCACAGAAGAGTGGGTTCCCAGAGTCTAATCAGTAAGAGGGGCACTGAGGAGCTTCTGAGAAGTAATAGTGCTCCATTCGTGTGATAATGTACCGTGCTTGTGCCAATGGTGTGGTGTGGCGGCTGAGGCAGCTAATGTAACCTTAGGCTGCATGCACGAGGTAATAAATGGCGCCTCTTACTGTGTAATAAATGGTCCCTCACACTGCAGCTGAATTCTGTGTCCCGTTACGGGTGAAAAGAGACATGTTCAAATAGGGAAACCAGCACATTGAGGGGTCGGTAAATCACACCATGTGAGCAGTACTTGAAAGGGCTGCATATTTCATTTTATTTTTCTGGAAGGTGAGAGTCCTCAGGGGAACAAGGAAGATCTCTCCAAATATTTCAGAATCTGTTATGTGAAAGATCAGCTAGATGTATTCTGATTGGGCCAAAAGGTGGACACAGATACCAGATCAGTGTAAAGAGAAGCTTTCTAACAATTATCTAAAGATAGAAGGTGTTGGCTCACAGGGGAGCCATTATAAGAAGTGTGTGAGCAGAGGCTCGATGTTTGTAGAAAGGATTGCAAGTTTGGGTCGGAAGTCAGGTAACAGAGAGTGCAGATTGAAGAAAAGGGTCTCTGTTTTTGGCACAGTTCAGTCAGTAAGAGTTAAGGCAGAATACGACGGTTTTCATTTGCCAAATGTGCAGAGGCCGTACCTGCAGGGACCCAAAGTGGAAGATGTCTTAGATATCATTAATGTAATCCACTTCTTTTATAGACAGGGCTAACTGTTGTTATTCGACCACATGAGGCAGAACTAAAGGAGAGTCTCTGTGTTTTCATCTACCCATGGCTTTCAAATTTTTCCAGGGGACTTGAGGGCTTGGAAGCACAGTGGTATGTGTGACAAGCTCCTGACTTCAGAGCTGCTCTACTCATGTGCTCTAGGAGTCGTGTTTGCACTGATGTTGAAAGAGAGGATCCCACAACTAAAAATTCAGAAACCTTGGCAGATGCCAAATAGTGTCTTCTTCTTTCTCCCCCAGTTCTCATAGTAGAGATAATAACACTCATTCTCTCCCTCTAGAAACACCATTAGTTGCTTTTTCAAGCAACTGTCATCACGAGAACTGCTCAAGAGTGAACAAGTGGGATGTATTTTGGGCTTACTGGCTCAGATCTATTATTTTCCTCCCAATTTCCATCACCACTGTGTGTCACTGCTGTATTTTTCCCGAGCCACAGCTTGTTTCTGTAAGTGTTCATCTAAATTGCTTCCAATCTTTCCTCTCACTACTGATCCTTCCAATTGGTCCTAAACTTTTTTGGGATTGAAAATGGCCGATCCTCCCATTTCAGTGGTATTTAAAAATTATTTTCATCTCTCAATTTCATACTGCATGTCACCTCAAGTATCACTGGCCTATTTATTTTTCATAAATACTACACATGTCGTCTCAGTGTGCTTTCTCATACCTGTGTGGAGCTCTGTTGGTTTCTCTCTCTCTCTCTCTCTCTTTTTTTGTGTTTCTCCCAACCCCATCTCCAACCCCAAGTTTCTGGTAAATTTCCCGTGTGTTTCTCAACCAAATTCATTTGCTTTCTTTAATGCTTGCATCTTTAACATCTTTATGCCTATACTTCTTGACTTTCTTCCCTCGAGATTCAGGAACATGGACTGCTTCCTCATCAGTTGTACATTTGGTTTATCAGTTGTTCTGAATCAATAATGAAGATGCAAAACAATGCTTGACTCTAGGGGCTGCAGATGATACCTCCCTTCAGCAAGATTCATTTCCGTTCATTGGTTGATGCTGTCAGGCTTCCAACCGTGGGAATGTGCCGAGCTCAAGCAATTTGCAAGTAAGATTTGGGGAATCTTACCTAAAATGTTTTCTGCAAGTCTGACTCTAGGGGCATATTGTTTATACATTCATTTTCTCTTCCATCCTGATTTTAATCATTTCTATCAATGTGTGGTCCCCATAGCTTACCATTTTATTATTAATTAATTACTATTGAAGTGTAGTTGACACACAGTGTTACATTACCCTCAAGTGTACAGCATAAAGATTTGACAAGTCTATGTGCTATGCTATGCTCCCAAGTGTTAGCTCCCGTCAGTCACCATACAGTGCTATTACAATACCTTTCACTGTATTCCCCATGCTTGTGCCTTTTATCCCCATGATTTATGCATTCTATAGTTAGAAGCCCCTGCCTCTCACGCTCCCTAACCCCTTTGCCCATCCTCTGACCCCTCCTGGCTCTTTTTTGAGATGGCTTAGATACGTATGAATTTTCTCTTTACTACTTGATTTATATTTCAGCAAGCTTTAATAGCTACTTTACCAAATAGCAATTACCAAGGTCTTTTTCGAACAATAGGCCACTTTTTTCCCCTCTGCTACCAACTCTCCAAGGAAGAATCCCATTGGTCCTGAACAGTAGGTTACAGTGAGCCCAGTGCAGCCGAGCTAAGCACTCACTGTTGGTGATGCATGGGCTATTTCGTGTGTAGGGGCTGATGTACAGACCTAGAGGTTATAGACTGAGGATAGAAGCCCAGAACGACTCAGTTCTTATGTAAGGTGAGTAATGGTAGCTAATAGCTTGAGTTGTGTTTTTTGTATTAAAATAGCGACCTCGCAGCCCATCGTGGCATATAATCAAGCAGATCTGGTTATTTGAGACAGATAACTTGTGTTGAAAATACAATTAATTAACTAAAAAAAAAGGAATTCTGGACTTTGGTAAACAAAGAAGGGGCTGAAATGTATCTCTCCCTAAGCTTTCCTTTTCCTCCAGATAGAACTGTAACACGTCATCCCTCAGATATTTAAAAGAAAAAGAAAAGAAAAGAAAAGAAAAAAAAGAAAAGAAAAGAAAAGAAAAGAAAAGAAAAGAAAAGAAAAGAAAAGAAAAGGAACTCCCACTCTTGCTGACCCCAGCTGACGAGTAAAGGAATAACCAAGCTGTTAAGCTTTACCACTACTCATCTACAATATCACCTTCTCCAGAGATTTTTGCCTCTTGATGGGGAACTCCTGAAAGTGATAAGTTTTCAAGATCAAAGGTCAAAGGCGTGAAATTACAATGATACCTGGTCCTGAAACTGATAATTTTGGAGATGATTTTCTTGGTTGCCTCTCCTGCAATTTATCTCATACAATCTGCTCAGGAAGGCCAACTCCTTGGAGAAGAAAAATTTCTACTGAAAGCTCTATCTGATAATATTTTCCTTTTTAGTTATCTGTTTCATGGGAAATTTGGCAACGCCGATGCTGATGTGTACGATGTCCTGCTTGTCTTACAGTTTAGCTGCTCTTTTTATATCTTGGACTAGCAGGGATTTGAGATGCAGTGATTATATTTCCAGTAATAGTAAATTTCTTTGTTTGGGGTTGGGAATGGAATAATTAAGGCTTACAAATGTAGAGATTTGCCCACTTTGTTTGAGGGAAGGGTAATAATGTTTAAAAAACATGTTAGCCCTTTCCCAAGGCTGGGAGTAGATAGGACCAAGTGACTTGTAAATGAGTGTGGTCAGGCCTCCGATAGGATCGCCTTTGAATTGCATGGACTTCCCGGTTTTAGCTTTTTCTGATGGTATTCAGATGTGCATAATCGTATTTTGGTTTGTTTTCCCTTGTAATGGGAATTTAAAATAGCCCCAAACTGGGTGTGTTGGCTGCATACAGTTCCATTTGCATACCACATAGTGGAGGAGAGAAACCTGGACAATATTTTTGGCATTTTAATAATATGCCGCCAAGGAAGGAAAGAGCCATACAATTCATTTTCTTTGACAAAACTTTAATTAGAAAACCAGACTCCTCTGATTATAAAAATTACACAAGCTGATAAATCTTGGTAAGTTATAGAGAGAATAATTTTATGAACATTTTATACCTAATAAAAAAGTTAAAATAATTAACAGCATTCATCTGATTAATTTTGTTTTCACACGGTTTTCTAATATAAAAAAGCATATAGTCATCAACCGTTATATAAATCCATACATGTTTGTCATAGTTTTTTCATAATGAGAAGGGACAATATTCATATTTAAATAACGATATGAGTAATCAGTAATGAATCAAAACTGCCAAAAGCCGAAGCATGACAAAATTTATGTTCAAAGTTGCTGAGGGAACTTCTGAGTCTTCTGGATCCAGCAAAAATGACCTTTTGGAGAAAACCTAGACATAAGAATTCGTATGATTGTAGTCTTGCCCCACTTGAAAAAAATCCCATATGATCGGTGTTGCTTCATATGTTTCCAGGACAATGACTTTTTCTTTTCTTTCAATAGTTTTGTACCAGAGTGGTGCTAACCATGTGCTGGTGTATTGTGCTGCCTACCGGAAATGGCATTGGATCAACAGGAAACTAAATCTTTTTTTCTCCCCAGACTAGTAAGAACAGATGCACGTTGACAATACAAAGTTTCATCTGAATGTGGAGTTCCTGTTGGGGTTAACCTGGGTCCTGCAATAATACTACATCATTTAAAAATATCTCACTTCTTAAAACTTCTGCTCTGGAGCAAGGCAGCATCACATTGACTTCTGATTGCCTTTCGGCAAGATAAAAGAATAGTTCTCGTGTCCAAACAATAAGCGAGGAGTCTGGGTAGCGCGAAGTAGTCACATGTAACATCTCCATTTTTTATTGCCTTCCAATTTTTTCAATCTTGCATGGCAATGCTGACCCAATTTCATACCATCATCAAACCACATTAGCCATGTGTGAGTGAAAAGTGCTTCTGTGTCTCTGTAATAGTGTCCAAATATAAGAGCTGTATATCGTTAACGAATGACTTAGTTTCATTTGGAGAATGGCAATGAAAACGTTGTGAAGTAAATCCTCTAGGAAAGATGGCACTGTGTTGAGCACACAGATATTAAACACACTAAGAGTTGCCATTAAGTATTCTTTTACAAGCTGGTACTTTCACAAATCCCAAAGTTAATTTAATTATACTAGTTTTGCAGCAAACTGTGATTCGAAACAATTCGGTATTGGTCCCCTTGAGGACCGAGGATGATACATGTAAGGATGGCATTTCACATCTCATACTAAAAGCCAAGCATGGAGATTTCTGAAACATTTTAGGTCATCTAGCTTGTGAGCTAAAGAGAGGCAGAACCAGACTGTCTATGGACATTTAAACTTTAGGGTGGTCCATTCAGTCTCTTGTTTCTTCCCTAGAAAGTGTTTTGCTGGAAGTTATACTAAGTGAGAGCCCTGAATGAATGCCCCAGAAATTGTAGGAGAGGAAAGATTCTCAGATAGAAATAGACTCGATTTTGTGGCAGGGACCCCCAGTTTTGGATTGAGAGGCAGACATAAGAAGAAAACCTGATTTTAGTTTATAATGTTCATCACCTTCCTTCATAAATAATTTCCTTATGGAGGACAGTGATGTGTCTGAGATCAAACTGGGTATATTCAGCTGACCTCAACTTCCAGTTGAAGTGGATAAGAATATAAGTAGCAAGTTCAGCTGACAACAAGGCAGAGTTGAAAACGTTAATGGAAATAAAAGAGTTATCATATCTCACAAGCAACTATTATTTGCAAAACTTAAGGAAAACTTTGCAGACGCTGAAACCTATGTGGTATAATTAATAAAGCATTTTCTGGCCCAAATACTGCAATGCTCCTTCAACAGCATAAATTATGTTATTTTGGAAAAATTCTAAGAAAGATAAACTAAGTCATAAACAAAAAGCAATAAGAAATGTGGACAAGCAACAAGCCATCTGAGTCAGAATTTCTGTGGAAGGGATTGCACAATAAATCTGCTGATGTTAAAGAAACTAAAACGAGTTCTATACTAACAAAAATTCAGAAGATGAGAAATTTCTACCAGAAAGGAAAACAAAACAGCAAATATCACAATAGTACAGAAAATGCTTCCTATATTTCTTCCTGAATTGATCAATTTAAACTACAGAATTTCTTCTGAATTCTTTCAGCCAACAGAGGACTAGTTAATGTTCTTACAGAAACTGACTTAATGACGAGCATCTGTTTTTGAGACTAATCAATGAACCATTAATGCAAGCTTGGAAACAGCAGGTAGAATACCAATAAATTATTCATTTTGGGAGAAGAATGAAATGTTCCCAAGCATCGGATGATATATTTTACTTATATTCATGTCAGGCTGGCTTTGGGTGCTTGTGTAATCCTAAAGTTCCCACTGAAAATAGCTTGGGGCAGTGTCTGAGTTTCTTAGCCAAGAAGAAATAGCATAGCAATCCCCCCCACTCAAATTTGTGGTTGCCAGGATGGTCTTTCATGTTTTCAGCTGTCTTCCTCCCTCCCTCCCTTCCTCCCTCCCTTCCTTCCTTCCTTCCTTCCTTCCTTCCTTCCTTCCTTCCTTCCTTCCTCCTTCCTTCCTTCCTTCCCTCTTTCCTTCCTCCCTTCCTCCCTCCCTTCCTTCCTCCCTTTTTCCCTCCTCCCTCCCACCACTACTTCCTTCCTTCCTTCCTTCCTTCCTTCCTTCCTTCCTTCCTTCTCGTCCTTCTCTCTCTCTCTAAGTAAGGACAAGCTATGACAGTCTTTGCTGAGTCAAAGGAAATCCTGGCTTTTGTTAAAATTTAGGGGCGCCTGGGTGGCACAGCGGTTAAGCATCTGCCTTCGGCTCAGGGCGTGATCCCGGCGTTATGGGATCGAGCCCCACATCAGGATCTTCCGCCATGAGCCTGCTTCTTCCTCTCCCACTCCCCCTGCTTGTGTTCCCTCTCTCGCTGGCTGTCTCTATCTCTGTCAAATAAATAATTAAAATCTTAAAAAAAAAAAAAAAGGAAATCATGGCTTTTGTTAAAATTTAAACTACAGGTAAACAATAAAAAAAACTCAAAGGTTAGATGTTAATATTACCTGGCAAGGCATTCGCAGACAAGGAACTTTCAAATTTATAAGAAAGTCTACCCTGAGTTGCTTACTAGACAATGAGATACAATGGATAATGGCTTCAACTTTACAATTGAAACATGTGAAGCTTTCAAGATTCTCCCGAAATTGGCCGACACTTGGATCTTATTTCTTCCATTCCTTCTTTCCTTCCTTCCCCAGTATTTACTGAATGCCTAAATATGTGTCTGGCACTGTTCTAGACTACGGGGTTTTAGTAGTTTACAGATCAACAACAAAAAAATCTCTGTCCTCACAGAGTTTTCAACCTGCTGAGGACAGACAGACAATAAACAAATACCATTGGAAGGAAGGAAGGAGGGTAGGAGGCTTTCTGTATGGTTATGGAAGGCTTTTCTCATGACCTGAAAATTAAGAGGAAATATCATGAAAAGAAGCGAAGAAGACTAATGGCTATTGGTGGGGGAGGGAGCACTCAGGGTTGTAAGAACATCAAGTGCAGGAGGACAAAGGAGATTCTGGCAGGAGAGGAGATAAAAGAGGAGGCAAGGGGACAGATTTGCTAGGGTTTCCCCTTATCACACATCTTCCACCAGGGGTAATGGTTGTGGAGAGCTGGATGCTTTACTCGAACAGATCCAATGCATTCTTCAAGGACAACAAGAAGTTGTATTTCCGTCCTGCAGTGTACCCCTGATACCCGGATCTTCTTAACTCTGAAGTATGAACCATGCAAATTATCATCAACAGTTTTCTGCATTTTATCACTTATGGTTGTTTCCTTTGTTAGCTTCTTCAAATAGATCCCAAGCAACTTAAGCATAGAAACCAAGTAATACATTTTTTCCATCCCTTACAGTGCATAACACTGAGTTCACGGTAATTAAATTAAATAAATAGATAAAATTATGGTAATTAAGAAAAAAACAAAAAAATTCACAGCTCAAAAATTCAAGAAATTTTGAGAATGTTGTCATGAAAACAAAAACAGGTTAGAACTCCGTTATCTTCTGATTTGTCTGATGATTTATGTCATTGTCGATCCTAATTTAGAGATTATCTCCGTATATTTGTAGACTCCTTCTTCCTGCCCTGGAGAAA